>NC_041384.1:13552817-13636850 GCF_002162155.2 Triticum dicoccoides | reverse complement strand
TGCGGTGGGTCGGCGGCGGCGGCGGAGTGGGGGAGGGTGCGGGGGGTCGTCGGCGGCGGTGGAGCGGGGGAAAAATATTGAATATGAAAAAATATCATCAAATTTGAAAAAATATTCATGAATTCAAAAAGTGCCCATGAAATATTCATGATATCAAAAAGTGCTCGAGAAATGAAGACTACGATTTAAATACAATCGATCTTAGCTAGCTATCTGTTCACAATCTTCTTGCCCTTCTTTTTCGCAAATGGAGTTCTTCTGTGGAACGGACGTCCTTTAGGTAGGGTGGTCCTGCTTCTTCTTGTGGTGTGTGCTGCTACTTCATCGTCGTCATCATGTTCGATCTTCGGGTCGCCGTACTTGTCGAAGTCTTGCTCATTGGCTACTCTATCCATTCCGATGATCTTCCTTTTGCCTCTCCTCACAACAACACGACTGGGCTTTGACGGGTCGGTAATGAAGAAGCATTGGTCCACTTGGGAAGCCAGTACCCATGGCTCATTTTTCGCGGTGACGTTTGCGCCCGCGGTCTTGGATTTGGCTTCGGGTATAACCATGGTGGTGAAATACCGGTCTTCTTTTAGGACGCTCTTGGCCCATCTAACACGGAACATCAGGACCTTCTCTCCAGCGTAGCTCAGCTCCCAGATCTCCTCGATCCTTCCGTAGTATCTGTCCTTGTCGTTGCCGGTGTAGGATTCCATCGTTACCCCGGAGTTCTGATAACCATCGCTCTTCATGTCCTTGTCCTCGGTGTAGAATGTGTAGCCGTTGATATCGTACGTCTCATAGGTCATCAGGTTGTGCTCGACACCCTGTGACAAGGCGAATATGAGTTGTTCTTCCGCGGAAGAATCCTCATGTAAAGGGTACGACAGAAGCTTCTACTTGAACCGACGCGTGAAACATGAGTTGTGCTCTTTGAGTATATCTCCGTCCGTCCTCTGTTGGCCTCGGTCATTGTACGTCTTCTCAATAAAGGTTTTGTGCTCTACCACCCAAGGATCGACCACGTCTATGTGTATTAGCGCGACTAGGTTTGCTCTTTCAAAGTCGGCGAGTCGACCCTCGAAGTCGACATGCATTTCGCGGCGACTCTCACGGTGACCCCATCCAGCGAGCCTACCGAGGTGCCTGTTGACGGGCAGACCAATGGGGTTCTCGATGCCTAGATAATTCGTGCAGTAGGAGATGCACTCTTCGGTCAGAAAGCCCCTGGCTATACTTCCCTCTGGACGTGACATGTTGCGAACGTATCTTTGATGACACCATTCATCCTTTCGAACGACATCATGCTGTGCAGGAACGTCGGACCGAGTTGGATGATATCCTCCACGATATGGACCAGCAGATGCACCATAACGTCGAAGAATGCGGGCAGGAAGTACATCTCTAGCTCGCATAGTATCACCACGATCTCTTCCTGTAGCCTTCTGAGTTGCCTCACGCCAATCGACTTCCGAGAGATGACGTCGAAAAAGTTGCATAGGCAAAATAGCGTTTTACGGACGTGCGCGTCCATGATCCCACGGATTGCAACTGGAAGTATCTGCGTCATCAGCACGTGACAGCCGTGAGACTTCATCCCGCTGAACTTCTGCTTCGCTGGGTCTAGGTATCTGCTTATCTTCCCCGCGTAACCGTAAGGAAGTTTTACTCCTAGGAGGCAGGTGAAAAACTGATCGATCTCCTCCTGACTTAGAGTGAAGCACGCGGGTGGGTAGTCATTTCCAGTCTTCTTGGCCTTTTTGCCTTTGCGACGACTTTCTGTGTCCTGCTTCGCCTCATCATCATCATCATCATCATCATCATCATCATCATCATCATCATCATCATCATCATCGTCATCATCATTAGCGTGAAGCTCCTGCCTGATGCCCATTGATTTCAAGTCTGCCCTTGCTTTCGGCCCATCTGTGGTCCTCTCTGGCATGTTGAGCAGGGTACCAAGTAGACTCTCGCACACGTTCTTCGTGATATGCATGACATCAAGGCTGTGAGGCACACGGTGGATCTTCCAGTACGGCAAGTCCCAGAAAACAGACCTTGTTTTCCATACCTTCAGCAGCGGCTCTGGCACCTTTCGCTTCTTTCCCGGCTCTGGCGCCTTTTGCTTCTTTCCCGGCAGTGGGCAGTCTTTCCAATTTTTCAACAGCTTGTCTATTTCCTCGCTGCTCCTCGTACACGGGCGTTTTCGGGGTTCGGTTTCACCATCGAACAGATCCTTGCGTTTCCTCCACGGGTCATCGTCGCGAAGCCACCTTCGATGTCCCATGAACACGGTTTTCGAAGACCCGGGATCTCTATCTAGCTGGCGATACGTTGTGTCATCCATGCACCTTACGCATCCAGAAAATCCGTGGACTACCTGCCCCGCGAGATATCCCTAACCGAGATAGTCGTGCACCGTCGTGAGCAGTGCGGCTCTCATAGGGAAATATTCTTTCTCTGCGGCGTCCCACGTATTGGCTGGCGTTTTCCACAGTGTGTCTAGCTCCTCCTTCAGCAGCCCCAGATACAGATTGATGTCGTTCCCTGGTTGTTTCGGCCCTTCAATTAGCATATTCATGTGAATGTACTTCCTCTTCATGCACAACCAGGGGGGAAGGTTGTACATCCACACAAACACAGGCCAGGTGCTATGTGTGCTTCTCTGGCTGCCAAACGGATTGACTCCATCGGTGCTCGCGCCCAGCACGATGTTCCTTGGATCCTTCCCAAATTCTGGTTATTCGAAGTTCAACGCTTGCCACTGGCTCGCATCCTTAGGGTGACTCAACATCTTGTCTTTTTTATTTATCTCCGGATCATTTCCGTCATCTTCCCGCTTCTTCTCCTCCCTATCCGCGTGCCAACGCAGGAGCTTTGCTACCTTAGGGTCCGCGAAATACCGCTGCAGACGAGGAGTGATCGGAAAGTACCACACCGATTTTCGAGAAGCTTTCTTCCTCTTCTTGTATCGAGTGACGCCGCACACCGGACATATGGTAGACTCCGCATGCTTGTCCCGATAAATGATACAATTGTTCATGCACACATGGTATTTCACGTGCGGTAAATCCAGAGGACACACGATTTTCTTCGCCTCCTCGAAACTGGTCGGGCACTTATTCCCCTTGGGAAGACGTTCGTGCCAGAATGACATGTTCTCGTCGAAGCATGCGTCGGTCATTTTGTGTTTTACCTTCATCTCCAGAGCCATGAGCGTTACTTTCAGGCGGGTATCCTCGGGCCTACATCCTTCATACAATGGAGTAACCGCGTCTATCTCCAGTTGATCCAGCTTGGCTTTCTCTCGGGCGGCAGCTCTTGCGTTATCCGTCTGCTTGAGAAGCAGCTCTTGAATATGAGGGTCCTGCACCCAGCCTCCATCATCGTCTGCTCCGGCATCTTCATCTTCATGATCATGCCCTTCGTCTTGATCTTCCTCATCATCATGTACGACATCTTCTACATGATGACTATGTACAGCATCACCATCGTGATCGTGTCCTGGAGATTCTTCGTCTTCTCGCCCGCCCTCGCCGCGGTGGTACTTGTCTTGTTGACCTTCCTCATTTCTTGCCCGGCGCCGGCCATGGACGACTTCATAGTCATCTTCATCACCTTGCCACCGATAGCCATCCATGAAACCACCCAAGAGCAGGTGGTCCCGCACCTGCCCGGAATTCGGGTCCGCAATAAGGCTCTTCAGCTTGCATCTTCGACACGGACATCTTATCTCCGTCTCGTTCTTTTGAAGCATCTCGGCCTTCACGGAGCTCAAAAACCTATTCACGATGCCTTCAGTCATCGTGTGGACCATGGTCGCCTGCAGGGTAGAGCAAAACGATATTTTAGAACCAAAAAATTTTTGGCATGACCTTCCCTAAAAATAGGACCAAAAAGAATGCATAGTGCCAAAATTCTCACCGAAACGGAAATGAATCAATACATTCCGGCAAAATATTGGCAACTATCGCATTTCAAATACCGGTACCTTCAAACACAAACATATATGCAACACCACAAACACATGCAACACCACAAACATACATAGATCTAGCTAGGCCACAAAAAGTGCATGTGCACGTTGTTGGAGCGAGCTAGGGAGAAAAAAAGTAGATCTACATCATGAAGATAGCTTTCCCTTACTTACCTATCAAAAAAGGTAATTTCACCACTTAATTTTGATGAATCTATGGTGGAAATGAGGTGAGGAGGAGGAGATGGCCAAAAGCTTGGAGAAGGAGGTGGAGGGAATGAAATGGGGAAAGTGAGTGGGTAGGTGTGGGGCTGTCCAAAATATCTTGTTGGGGTCCCAGATTACTAATGGCGCACCACCAGCAAATGCGCCATTAGTAACCCTGGTTACTAATGGCGCACCAGATGGTGGTGCGCCATTAGTACTTTTGAAAAAAAGTAAAATAAATAAATATATATACTAATGGCGCACCTTCTAATAGTGCGCCATTACTAGTTTAAACTAGTAATGGCGCACTGTGAGACGATGCGCCATTAGTAGTTTTGCAAAAAAAAGAATAATTTTTTTTGCAGTAATGGCGCACTGTTTGCTTGGTGCACCATTAGTAGTTAGAACTAGTAATGGCGCATTATAGACCTGATGCACCATCAGTATGTATGGAAAAATGGAAAAAAAAATTAACACTTGGTGCGCCATTAGTGTCTTCCACACTCATGGCGTATCACCAACATGTGCGCCATTAGTATATACTAGTGGCGCACGGCTCCCATGGTGCGCCATTAGTATCAATCCTATCTATAGCCCTTTTCCTAGTATTGCTATATCCAGCGCGCTCCGGCCGGTATGGGGAAACCCTAAAGGTTTATCCTTCAAACCGGTAGGGGAGAACATGTTTGTGGCGGAATTTGCATGCAAACGGGGTCGTGATTGTGTGTGGGAGGGATCGCCATGGCACGTCAGCAAGAACGCAGTGATTCTATCTAAGTTCGAGGAGTGCGTGCGCCTTTCCGAGTTGAAATTTGATAAGCTGCAGCTATGGGCCCGAGTTCCGAATCTCCCGTTTAATCTTCGGGCGGAACCATGGAGCATAGCGATCGCTCACCAGATTGATAGACAAGCATCCTCGGTGCAGTTTGATCACACTGCTGGGTACCTAAGGGCGAGAGTCACTATGGATGTTGATAAACCCTTGAGGAGGTGGATACTAATCGAGTCAAAGAGGAGAAAATGCATGGATCCTTATGATATTGTGTATGAGAATGTGCCACACTTCTGCTTCTCGTGTGGCAAACTGGGTCACTCGGATCTTTTCTGTGCTACGCCCGGAATGAGAGACGAGAATGGAGATCTTCCATTTGGCAAAGGCCTACTGGCATTGGATGATTGGAAGAAGGTGATGTCTACTACGCAACCTTCTTCTTGTAGACGTTGTTGGGCCTCCAAGTGCAGAGATTTGTAGGACAATAGCAAATTTCCTTCAAGTGGATGACCTAAGGTTTATCAATCCGTGGGAGGCGTAGCATGAAGATGGTCTCTCTCAAGCAACCCTGCAACCAAATAACAAAGAGTCTCTTGTGTCCCCAACACACCCAATACAATGGTAAATTGTATAGGTGCACTAGTTTAGCGAAGAGATGGTGATACAAGTGCAATATGGATGGTAGATATAGGTTTTTGTAAACTGAAAATATAAAAACAGCAAGGTAACTAATGATAAAAGTGAGCGTAAACGGTATTGCAATGATAGGAAACAAGGCTTAGGGTTCATACTTTCACTAGTGCAAGTTCTCTCAACAATAATAACATAATTGGATCACATAACTATCCCTCAACATGCAACAAAGAGTCACTCCAAAGTCACTAACAGCGGAGAACAAACGAAGAGATTATGGTAGGGTACGAAACCACCTCAAAGTTATTCTTTCCAATCAATCCGTTGGGCTATTCCTATAAGTGTCACAAACAGCCCTAGAGTTCGTACTAGAATAACACCTTAAGACACAAATCAACCAAAACCCTAATGTCACCTAGATACTCCAATGTCACCTCAAGTATCCGTGGGTATGATTATACGATATGCATCACACAATCTCAATTCATCTACTCAACCAACACATGGAACCTCAAAGAGTGCCCCAAAGTTTCTACCGGAGAATCACGACGAAAACGTGTGCCAACCCCTATGCATAGGTTCATGGGCGGAACCCGCAAGTTGATCACCAAAACATACATCAAGTGAATCACGTGATATCCCATTGTCACCACAGATACACACGGCAAGACATACATCAAGTGTTCTCAAATCTTTAAAGAATCAATCCGATAAGATTACTTCAAAGGGAAAACTCAATCCATTACAAGAGAGTAGAGGGGGAGAAGAAATATAAGATCCAACTATAATAGCAAAGCTCGCGATACATCAAGATCGTGCCAAATCAAGAACACGAGAGAGAGAGAGAGATCAAACACATAGCTACTGGTACATACCCTCAGCCCCGAGGGTGAACTACTCCCTCCTCGTCATGGAGAGCGCCGGGATGATGAAGATGGCGACCGGTGAGGGTTCCCCCCTCCGGCAGGGTGCCGAAACAGGGTCCCGATTGGGTTTTGGTGGCTACAGAGGCTTGCGGCGGTGGAACTCCCGATCTATTCTCTGTTCTGGAAGTTTTAGGGTATGTGGATATATATGGGAGCCGGAAGTACGTCGGAGGAGCCGCGGGGGCCCCACGAGGCAGGGGGCGCGCCCCCCACCCTCATGGGCAACCCGTATCTCCCCTGACGTGCACTCCAAGTTCCCTGGGTTGCTTTCCTTCCAAAAATAACTTCTCCAGTTGATTTCATTCCGTTTTGACTCCGTTTGATATTCCTTTTCTTCGAAACACTGAAATAGGCATAAAACAACAAATCTGGGCTGGGCCTCCGGTTAATAGGTTAGTCCCAAAAGTAATATAAAAGTGGAGAATAAATCTCAATATTGCCTAAAACAGTAGATAATATAGCATGGAGCAATCAAAAATTATAGATACGTTGGAGACGTATCAAACATCCCCAAGCTTAATTCCTTCTCGTCCTCGAGTAGGTAAATGATAAAAAAGATTTTTTGATGCGGAGTGCTACTTGGCATAATTCAATGTAATTCTTCTTACTTGTGATATGAATATTCAGATCCGAAAGATTCAAGACAAAAGTTCATATGACATAAAAATAATAATACTTCAAGCATACTAACAAAGCAATCATGTCTTCTCAAAATAACATGGCCAAAGAAAGTTGTCCCTACAAAATCATATAGTCTGGCTATGCTCTATCTTCACCACACAAAGTATTTAAATCATGCACAACCCCGATGACAAGCCAAGCAATTGTTTCATACTTTTGACATTCTCAAAACTTTTTCAATCTTCACGCAATACATGAGCGTGAGCCATGGACATAGCACTATAGGTGGAATAGAATGGTGGTTGTGGAGAAGACAAAAAGGAGAATATAGTCTCACATCAACTAGGCGTATCAACGGGCTATGGAGATGCCCATCAATAGATATCAATGTGAGTGAGTAGGGATTGCCATGCAACGGATGCACTAGAGCTATAAGTATATGAAAGCTCAACAAAATAAACTAAGTGGGTGTGCATCCAACTCGCTTGCTCACGAAGACCTAGGGCAATTTGAGGAAGCCCATCATTGGAATATACAAGCCAAGTTCTATAATGAAAAATTCCCACTCGTATATGAAAGTGACAACATAGGAGACTCTCTATCATGAAGATTATGGTGCTACTTTGAAGCACAAGTGTGGTAAAAGGATAGTAACATTGTCCCTTCTCTCTTTTTCTCTCATTTTTTTATTTTTTTTATATTTTTTTGTTTGTGCCTTTTCTCTTTTTTATAGCCTCTTTTTTTCTTTTTTTTTTATTTTTGGTCCGGAGTCTCATCCCGACTTGTGGGGGAATCATAGTCTCCATCATCCTTTCCTCACTGGGACAATGCTCTAATAATGATGATCATCACACTTTTATTTACTTACAACTCAAGAATTACAACTCAATACTTAGAACAAGGTATGACTCTATATGAATTCCTCCGGCAGTGTACCGGGATGTGCAATGACTCATGAGTGACATGTATGAAAGAATTATGAATGGTGTCTTTGCCACAAATACAATGTCAACTACATGATCATGCTAAGCAATATGACAACGATGGAGCGTGTCATAATAAACGGAACGGTGGTAAGTTGCATGGCAATATATCTCGGAATGGCTATGGAAATGCCATGATAGGTAGGTATGGTGGCTGTTTTGAGGAAGGTATATGGTGGGTGTATGATACCGGCGAAAGGTGTGCGGTATTAGAGAGGCTAGCAATGGTGGAAGGATGGGAAAAGTGCGTATAATCCATGGACTCAACATTAGTCATAAAGAACTCATATACTTATTGCAAAAATCTACAAGTTATGAAAGAAAAGTATTACGTGCATGCTCCTAGGGGGATAGATTGGTAGGAAACGCTCGTCCCCAACCGCCACTCATAAGGAAGACAATTCAATAAATAAATCATGCTCCGACTTTATCACATAACGGTTCACCATACGTGCATGCTACGGGAATCACTAACTTTAACACAAGTATTTCTCAAATTCACAACTACTCAACTAGCATGACTCTAATATCACCATCTTCATATCTCAAAACAATTATCAAGCATCAAACTTTTCTTAGTATTCAACACACTCATAAGAATTATTACAAATCATTTATGCTTAGCATATTAGGATTAAGAACATTACCATGCTATTTAAGACTCTCAAAATAATATAAGTGAAGCATGATAGTTCATATATTTCTTCAAAATAAAACTACCACCATGCTCTAAAAGATATAAGTGAAGCACTAGAGCAATTGACAAACTACTCCGAAAGATATAAGTGAAGATCAATGAGTAGTCGAATAATTATGCAACCATGTGAAGACTCTCCCATTTAATAATTTAAGATCTTGGTACTTTATTCAAACAGCAAATAAAACAAAATAAAATAACATGACGCTCCAAGCAAAACACATATCATGTGGTGAATAAAAATATAGCTCCAAGTAAAGTTACCGATGAACGAAGACGAAAGAGGGGATGCCTTCCGGGGCATCCCCAAGCTTAGATGCTTGGTTATCCTTGAAGATTACCTTGGGGTGCCTTGGGCATCCCCAAGATTAGGCTCTTGCCACTCCTTATTCCATAGTCCATCGAATCTTTACCCAAAACTTGAAAACTTCACAACACAAAACTTAACAGAAAACTCATAAGCTCCGTTAGCGAAAGAAAACAAAACACCACTTCAAGGTACTGTAATGAACTCATTATTTATTTGTACTGGTGTTAAACCTAATGTATTCCAACTTCTCTATGATTTATAAACTATTTTACTAGCCATAGATTCATCAAAATAAGCAAACAACACACGAAAAACAGAATCTGTCAAAAACAGAACAGTCTGTAGTAATCTGTAACTAACGCAAACTTCTGGAACTCAAAAAATTGTAAAATAAATTGGTGGACCTGAGGAATTTGTCTAGTAATCATCTGCAAAAAGAATAAACTACATATCACTTTCCAGTAAAAAGTTCTAGCTAATTAAGTGAGCGCTAAAGTTTCTGTTTTTTACAGCATGATCATAAAGACTTCACCCAAGTCTTCCCAAAGGTTCTACTTGGCAAAAACACTAATTAAAACACAAAACAACATCTAAACAGAAGCTAGATGGATTATTTATTCCTAAACAGAAGCAAAAAGCAAGAAACTAAAATAAAATTGGGTTGCCTCCCAACAAGCGCTAACATTTAAAGCCCCTGCTAGGCATGATGATTTCAATGATGCTCACATAAAAGATAAGAATTGAGACATAAAGAGAGCATCATGAAGAATATGACTAGCACATTTAAGTCTAACCCACTTCCTATGCATAGGGATTTTGTGAGCAAACAACTTATGGGAACAACAATCAACTTGCATAGGAAGGTAAAACAAGCATAACTTCAAAACTTTAAGCACATAGAGAGGAAACTTGATATTATTGCAATTCCTACAAGCATATATTCCTCCCTCATAATAATTTTTAGTAGCACCATGAATGAATTCAACAATATAACCAGCACCTAAAGCATTCTTTTCATGATCTACTTGCATAGAAATTTTATTACTCTCCACATAAGCAAAATTCTTCTCATCAATAGTAGTGGGAGCAAACTCAACAAAATAACTATCATGTGATTGAAAATTAAGATCAAGATGACAAGTTTCATGGTTATCATTATTCTTTATAGCATAAGTGTCACCACAATAATCATCATAGATAGGAGGCATGCTTTCATCATAGTAAATATGCATATCAAAGCTTGGGGGACAAAAATATCATCTTCGTCAAACATAGCTTCCCCAAGCTTGTGGCTTTGCATATCATTAGCATCATGGATATTCAAGGAATTCATACTAACAACATTGCAATCATGCTCATCATTCAGATATTTAGTGCCAAACATTTTAGAGATCTCTTCTTCTAGCACTTGAGCACAATTATCCTTTCCATCATACTCACGAAAGATATTAAAAAGATGAAGCGTATGAGACAAACTCAATTCCATTTTTTGTACTTTTCTTTTATAAACTAAACTAGTGATAAAACAAGAAACAAAAAGATTCGATTGCAAGATCTAAATATATACCTTCAAGCACTCACCTCCCCGGCAACGGCGCCAGAAAAGAGCTTGATGTCTACTACGCAGCCTTCTTGTAGACGTTGTTGGGCCTCCAAGTGCAGAGGTTTGTAGGACAGTAGCAAATTTCCCTCAAGTGGTTGACCTAAGGTTTATCAATCCATGGGAGGCGTAGCATGAAGATGGTCTCTCTCAAGCAACCCTGCAACCAAATAACGAAGAGTCTCTTGTGTCCCCAACACACCCAATACAATGGTAAATTGTATAGGTGCACTAGTTCGGCGAAGAGATGGTGATACAAGTGCAATATGGATGGTAGATATAGGTTTTTGTAAACTGAAAATATAAAAACAGCAAGGTAACTAATGATAAAAGTGAGCGTAAACGGTATTGCAATGATAGGAAACAAGGCCTAGGGTTCATACTTTCACTAGTGCAAGTTCTCTCAACAATAATAACATAATTGGATCACATAACTATCCCTCAACATGCAACAAAGAGTCACTCCAAAGTCACTAATAGCGGAGAACAAACGAAGAGATTATGGTAGGGTACGAAACCACCTCAAAGTTATTCTTTCCAATCAATCCGTTGGGCTATTCCTATAAGTGTCACAAACAGCCCTAGAGTTCTTACTAGAATAACACCTTAAGACACAAATCAACCAAAACCCTAATGTCACCTAGATACTCCAATGTCACCTCAAGTATCCGTGGGTATGATTATACGATATGCATCACACAATCTCAATTCATCTACTCAAACCAACACATAGAACCTCAAAGAGTGCCCCAAAGTTTCTACCGTAGAATCACGACGAAAACATGTGCCAACCCCTATGCATAGGTTCATGGGCGGAACCCGCAAGTTGATCACCAAAACATACATCAAGTGAATCACGTGATATCCCATTGCCACCACAGATACGCACGGCAAGACATAAATCAAGTGTTCTCAAATCTTTAAAGACTCAATCCGATAAGATTACTTCAAAGGGAAAACTCAATCCATTACAAGAGAGTAGAGGGGGAGAAGAAATATAAGATCCAACTATAATAGCAAAGCTCGCGATACATCAAGATCGTGCCAAATCAAGAACACGAGAGAGAGAGAGAGAGATCAAACACATAGCTACTGGTACATACCCTCATCCCCGAGGGTGAACTACTCCCTCCTCGTCATGGAGAGTGCCGGGATGATGAAGATGGCCACCGGTGAGGGTTCCCCCCTTCGGCAAGGTGCTGGAACAGGGCCCCGATTGGGTTTTGGTGGCTGCAGAGGCTTGCGGCGGTGGAACTCCCGATCTATTCTCTGTTCTGGAAGTTTTAGGATACGTGGATATATATGGGAGCCGGAAGTACGTCGGAGGAGCCACGGGGGCCCCACGAGGCAGGGGGTGCGCCCCAGGGGGGTGGGCATGCCCCCCACCCCCGTATCTCCCCTGACGTGCACTCCAAGTTCCCTGGGTTGCTTTCCTTCCAAAAATAACTTCTCCAGTTGATTTCATTCCATTTTGACTCCGTTTGATATTCCTTTTCTTCAAAACACTGAAATAGGCATAAAACAACAAATCTGGGCTGGGCCTCCGGTTAATAGGTTAGTCCCAAAAGTAATATAAAAGTGGATAATAAAGCCCAATATTGCCTAAAACAGTAGATAATATAGCATGGAGCAATCAAAAATTATAGATACGTTGGAGACGTATCAGAAGGCTGCCTCTGGTGAAAGTTCGATGAGAGAGAACTCAGCATCCCACAAAAGTAAGCCGGAGACGAAGAACTCGAGCACAACGGCTAAGGGGACGGCTGAAGTAACTTCTCCTGCAAAGAATAATAGAAACCACCAGAAGAGGAAGGGAGGACCTCAGGTCCAGAACCAGATGTATAGGAAGGTCGAACGTCCGCTCCTGACAGATTCCCCCCACCAAGATAAGGAGGGGACATGGAATGTGACTGCTTATCTCAATGGCTCGCCAGCGAGTTCTGAAACTGAGAGGGAGCCAAAGAAGAAGAAACCTACCCCGAGCAATTCGGAGACTTCGGCAGAGGCTGCGAGGCAGCCCTGCCCGACATAATGAGTTGCTTGAGATGGAACTGTCGAGGGCTTGGGAACCCATCAATAGTTTGAGAGCTTCGCAGTGTGGTGAAGCAGGAAGGGCACGGTCTCCTGTTTGTGATGGAGACAAAAATCCCAGCGAAAAGAGTGGAAAGTTTGCAGAATCTTCTCGGTTTTGCAGGATGCTTCGTTGTAAACAGTACCGGCCTTAGTGGCGGTATTGGTTTGTTTCGGACGGATGAGTTGGATGTGCAGTTGAAAAACTACAGTTCTTGTCATATCGACATTTTGGTAAAGACGAAGAACCGAGCCTCGAAGGAATGGAGGCTTACGGGTTTCTATGGACCTCCAAAGGTGGAAGATCGGCCACATAGTTGTAGGTTCCTCCGTACACTCTTTGCAATCCAGCACGAAGCTTGGCTCTGTGTCGGTGATTTCATTGATACAATAAGTGCTTCTGAACATTTTTCCCGAGCGGCTAGGCCTGAATATCAAATGCGGGCGTTCAGAGAAGCAGTGGATGATTGTTTGTTTCATGACCTGGCTTGGTCTGGGACGGAATACACATGGGATAATGGACAACAAGGAAATGCAAATGTAAAAGCCAGATTGGATAGGGGGTTTCGAAACCCCCACTATGTTCATATGTTCCCGGATACACATGTCCGGCACATTGCCACCGCGGAGTCTGATCATTGCTTTGTTTTGATTGATCCGCGGGAACACTTGGCTGGGAAAAATGTACGAGCTGCTAGACAGTTTCAGTATGAAGATGTATGGCAGACACATGTTGACTATGACCAGTTTGTTCTTCAACAGTGGCAAAAGGGAGATGGACAACATGGTTTGGCCGGCGTGGTAAATGCTCTCAGCGACATGCAGCAGAAGCTTGCTAGCTGGGGAGCAAAGGAATTTGGGAGCCTAACACGCAAGGTCCGGAAGCTGCGCACAAAGCTTGATCGTCTACGAGCTCGCTCCATGGGGCGCGGGCCAACAGATGAAGAACGCGCCATCGGGCAGCAATTGCGTGAAGCTCTCCAACATGAGGAAATATGGCTGCGGCAACGATCCAGAGTTCTATGGTTACGGAAGGGAGATCAGAACACATGCTATTTCCATGCCCAAGCAGCTTTAAGGAAACGCGTTAACAGAATTGAGTTTCTTGAGAGGGCTGATGGCTCAACGTGTCAGACAATGGAAGAAAATCATGCGGAAGTCCAAGGTTTTTATGAAGCTCTTTATACATAGGGTTTCCGACCTATGGACGAGCTGCTCAATCTGGTTCCGCCCAAGGTGACACCACTCATGAATGAACACCTCGACAAGCCGTTTACAGTTCAAGAGGTCAAGGTAGCCTTGTTCCAAATGGCGCCATCCAAGGCACCAGGGGTGGATGGATTTACAGCGGGGTTTTTTCAGCGGCACTGGGAGCTTCTTGAGGAAGATATATATAGTGCAGGCTGTTTTGGATTTCTTGAATGGGGGTGAGTTGCCAGTGGCAATGAATGATACTTCCATTACCCTCATACCTAAAGTAAGGTACCCGCAGCGTATCTCACAATATAGACCAATTTCTCTTTGCTTTGTGCTCTATAAAATTGCATCCAAATGTATCACTAACAGAGTTAGGGAGTTTCTTGGAGATATCATTGGTGAAGAACAGAGTGCTTTTATTCCCGTCCGTCTCATTACCGATAACGTACTTATTGCGTACGAGAGCGTTCATGCAATGAGGAGGCGGAAGAAGGGGAGAAATCATGTGTGTGTAGTCAAACTTGACATGATGAAAGCATACGACCGAGTTGAATGGCACTATCTAGAAGCTATCATGTCAAGGTTGGGCTTTAGTCTGAGTTTTGTTAGACTAACCATGAAATGTGTGACCTCTGTCAGGTTTACAGTGCGCGTGAATGGGGTATTGATGCCATAATTCACCCCATCCAGGGGCTTGTGTAAGTGCATCTAGTGCCCCTTAGTGATTTTGGTGTATTGAAGACTTATAGGTTAAGGAACTAATATGTTTGTGAGTGTACACAGGTCTATAAGTCCATAAGGAGTTTGATATTTACAGAGAAAGTCGACCCCTAAAAATGAATGTCTTCAACTGAAGACTTTGGATTTCTGAAGACTTTCTGAAGACTTTGAAAGTGAAGAAATTTGTGTGACCCTAAAGACTTGGATTTCATTCGAGGAACATGAAGCATGAAGACTTTTGTTTTCGTAGTTTCATTTTCTCTTTCTTGAGTCATAGGAAACACCGTACTGTTAAAGGGGGTTGAGGAAATACTAAGGGAAAATTTCCATGTGATGCTCATCTCAAAATCCTACACCTACCAATCCCTTCAAGTGAAGCCATTGGAAACCTCATGCAGCTCAGTCAATTTTTTCAGTGACAGAGACGAAGTTCTTCTGGTCTCTGAGGAATTTGTTCTGACTGAGGATTTAGGAATTCGCCAGTGCGGTTTGCCTACAAGTTTCCGACCATTGCTGTGCTACGCGCCAGCTGTCCCAAAATATCTACCCACCTAACGGTCATATCATTGAAGGGCATTTATGTCTTATGATGTTGGGCTGCTCCCTAGGCTATAAATCGCCGCTCCCTACAACCACTAGCTGGTTGGCTGCTCCGAGAGAAACTGACACTTGTCATTTGAGAGCATCCCATCCTCCGAGGACTTTGAGCGAAAATCATCAAGTGAGGAAAACCCAAACCCAAACATCTACAACCCAAAGTGATTGAGCATCATTGAAGAGATTGATCCTGCGTGGATCTGGCGCTTGTTACCTTTGAAGACTGTGCATCTTCCAGACGGTTAGGCGTCATGGTCTAGAGCATCCAAGAGAAAATTGTGGATCGCCGAGTGACCGAGTTTGTGAAGGTTTGGAAGTCACCTGAAGACTTACCACGAGTGATTGGGTGAGGTCTGTGTGACCTTAGCTCAAGGAGAATACGGTGAGGACTATGTGTCTGGGACTGTGTGTCCTCAGGTTTAAATACCTAGCCGCTCCAACCAGACGTACAACTGTCACAACAGTTGGAACTAGTCTACCAAATATTGTCTTCACCAAGCCTACTAGTTATATTTCCTCAACTCTTTTATTTCCTCATTACTGTGTTGTGTGCTTGTTCATATCTGTTCGAAGACTTTGACTGAATACTTTCTCAACTCAATTCAATTTCTTCAGTCTGTTTATCTTCATCCTGTTTATCCTATGTTTACGCTTCTTGTACTCTGTGTCTGTTCTCATTTATTCTTGATGTCCATGTTTATGTTATGTCATGTATGCATCTGAGTACTTATTCCGCTGCAAGTAGTTCTTTTCTTAGCAATTTCCTCACCCTGAAATTCCTCAGTGAAGAATTCATAAAAATCGCCTATTCACCCCCCTCTAGTCGACTTAACGCACTTTCAGCTTGCGCCAAGGGGGGCCCTACTCACCCTACCTATTTCTGCTTTGTGCGGACGGTTTTACGACACTCTTGAACAACTTGGGTGGCGCACAAGTGGATAGGGGGATCAAAGTAAGCAATCATTCGCCTTGGGTGAATCATCTTCTCTTTGCTGATGACAGTCTTATCTTTATGAGTGCAAAGGAGACGAGCCCGTAGGCTGAATCAACTTCCGAGGATCTATGGTGACTGTTCTAGACAAAGTGTAAATAGGGGAAAAAAACCTCCATCTATTTTAGTCTAACACACCTGACCCATTTAGACAACATATGAAGTTTCTTCTCGGCATCACGGTTGAAGCTTTCAACGAGAGATATCTTGGTCTGCCTACTGCAACTGGACGGATTACAAGTGGTACCTTTGATCATTTGAAAGAGAGGATCTGAAGCAAGTTGCAGGGGGACGGAACACATGATTTCATGTGCAGGACGAGAGACACGTCTTAAATCGGTGGCCCAAGCGATTCCAGCATTTTCTATGAGTTGTTTAAGTTAACAAAACAATTTTGCAAGGGACTCACATCAAGCATGGCGCGCTACTGGTGGAGCAGTTCTCTTGATCGTCGATCTTTGCATTGGGTTGATTGGGATACCCTTGCAACACCAAAAGAGAAGGGCGGGATGGGATTCGGAAATATGCAGCTCTTCAACTTGGCCCTTCTCAGAAAACATGGATGGAGATTCGTCACGAGCATAGACTCATTCTGTGCATGGGTGCTCAAAGGGAAATACTTCCCGACCACCAACTTCATGGAGGCCACCACGCATCCGCATGTTCATCTACGTGGTGCGCGATTTTGGCTGGGTGGGAAGCCCTCGGGGTTGGTATGATCAAGCGGATTGCTGACGGCACAACGGTATCGATCTAGGACGATCCTTGGATCCCAGGAATCATATCCATGAAACCGTTGATCCAACTGGGTGCTGCAAACTTAGCCATGGTCTCCGATTTAATTGAGTCTGATATTGCAACATGGAAGATGGATGTAGTGAGGGAAAATTTCATACCCAATGAAGCCGCGGCTATCCTAAACATACCCTTGCGGTGCATGGAGGGGAAGACAACTGGGCATGGTCAGCAGAGAAAGCAGGAGTCTATACTGTCAAATCGGCGTATCAATCCCTAAAGATTCACAACGAGCATTTGGCTCTAGAAGAAGGGTCGGTTACAGAATCCTCAATGACAGACAAGCAGCTATGGACGAGGCTTTGGAAGCTGAACGTGGTACCAAAAGTCCGTGTGTTTTGGTGGCGAGTATTGCGTGGGATTCTCCCTGTCGAAAGCACTCCTAAACACAGACACATAGCGACTCTTGCTAGGTGCAAAGTGTGCCTAGCAGCCGATGAGGACATGTATCATGCACTCATAAAATGCTCTCACGCAAAGTGTTCCTGAGGGAAGCAAGCGAATGGCTGCATATAAAGCTCCCAGAGCTACATGTGATCACATGGGCTAGAGATATCCTTTGTGATGCTAGGTTTGATGCGTCAGATAGAGCAAAAATTGTCTCGGTAATGTGGGCAATCTGGACTTCTCGAAATAATATTACTCATGACAAAGCTAATATGAACCCGGTCCAGTTACTCAAGTGAAGGAAATATGCCCTAGAGGCAATAATAAAGTTATTATTTATTTCCTTATTTCATGATAAATGTTTATTATTCATGCTAGAATTGTATTAACCGGAAACTCGATACATGTGTGAATACATAGACAAACAGAGTGTCACTAGTATGACTCTACTTGACTAGCTCGTTGATCAAAGATGGTTATGTTTCCTAGCCATTGCCATGAGTTGTCATTTGATTAACGGGATCACATCATTAGGAGAATGATGTGATTGACTTGACCCATTCCGTTAGCTTAGCACTCGATCGTTTAGTATTCTGCTATTGCTTTCTTCATGACTTATACATGTTCCTATGACTATGAGATTATGCAACTCCTGTTTACCGGAGGAACACTTTGTGTGCTACCAAACGTCACAACGTAACTGGGTGATTATAAAGGTGCTCTACAGGTGTCTCCGAAGGTACTTGTTGGGTCGGCGTATTTCGAGATTAGGATTTGTCATTCCGATTGTCAGAGAGGTATCTCTGGGCCCTCTCGGTAATGCACATCACTTAAGCCTTGCAAGCATTGCAACTAATGAGTTAGTTGCAAGATGATGTATTACGGAACGTGTAAAGAGACTTGCCGGTAACGAGATTGAACTAGGTATTGAGATACCGACGATCGAATCTCGGGCAAGTAACATACCGATGACAAAGGGAATAACGTATGTTGTTATGCGGTCTCACCGATAAAGATCTTCGTAGAATATGTAGGAGCCAATATGGGCATCCAGGTCCCGCTATTGGTTATTGACAAGAGAGGTGTCTCAGTCATGTCTACATAGTTCTCGAACCCGTAGGGTCCGCACGCTTAACATTCATTGACGATATAGTACTATGAGTTATGTATGTTGGTGACCGAATGTTGTTCGGAGTTTTGGATGAGATCACGGATATGACGAGGAACTCCGGAATGGTCCGGAAGTAAAGATTAATATGTGGATAATAGTGTTTGATCTCCGGAAAGGTTCCGGAATCCATCGGAAGGGGTTCCGGATGTTTCCCAAAATGTTTGGGCACGAGAACACTTTATCTGGGCCAAAGGGGAAAGCCCACGAGGTTTTTGGAAAGCGCAAAAGGAAGTTTTGCGGAGTCCAGGGGCAAGACGCGAGGGTCCCTGGCGTCTGGGTCCAGACGCCGGGAACCCTGGCGTCTGGCCCTGGAGTCCGAGAAGGACTCTTGCCTTTCGGGTGAAACCGACTTTGTGAAGGCTTTTACTCCAAGTTTCGACCCCAAGGCTCAACATATAAATAGAGGGGTAGGGCTAGCACCCAAGACACATCAAGAAACACCAAGCCGTCTGCCGGCAACCCCGTCCCCTCTAGTTTATCCTCCGTCATAGTTTTCGTAGTGCTTAGGCGAAGCCCTGTGGAGATTGTTCTTCACCAACACCATCACCACGCCATCGTGTTGTCGGAACTCATCTACTACTTCGCCTCTCTTGCTGGATCGAGAAGGCGAGGACGTCACCGAGCCGAACGTGTGCAGAACTCGGAGGTGCCGTGCTTTCGGTACTTGGATCGGTCGGATCGTGAAGACGTTCGACTACATCAACCGCGTTTATATAACGCTTCCGCTTACGGTCTACGACGGTACGTAGACAACACTCTCCCCTCTCGTTGCTATGCATCACCATGATCTTGCATGCGCGTAGGAAATTTTTTAAAATTACTACATTCCCCAACATCAAGATGATCAAAGATGCTCTTGCGGTGTTGGAGCTCCCGACCAAACACGCGAGTATTCTGCCGGGTCACGTTTGGAGGCCACCAGAGGACGAGTGGATAAAGATCAATACAGATGCTGGTATTTCTATGCAGGAGCATAGAGGAGGTATTGGTGGTGTTGCGAGATCATCTTCAGCTTTCATTTCTGCTTGGTGCAAGCCTTGCCCAGGTATTACGGACCCTCTTGTCGCAGTGGCTTTAGCAGTTCGTGAAGGTGCGATTGTTGCAAATCTCTGTGGATTTGCGTGTGTGGAGATTGAGACAGACAGTTTGGAGGTGGTGAACCTCTGGAAATCGCGCCGGACTTTGCGCTCTGTGTTAGCGCCGTTATTTTTAGATATTGAAGAGCTAGCTGCTAGTTTTCTTTCTTTTGATATTCATCATGTAAAGAGACATGCAAACATCCCTGCCCACCTTTGTGCCCAGTATGCATGCACACTGGAGGTGACGGAGTGTTGGATGGACTCTCCCCCGGGGTTGCCGGACAAAATTCAATTGAGAGGCGTGGTTGCATGAGGCTGAGGGATCGTCGTATGTTCAGCATGAGAGCAAGCAATGGAGCAGCATCTGGCACATTCAAGTACCTTCAAAGCTCAGGATGTTTGTGTGAAGGTTAGCTAGGCAGTCCATGCCTACTGGCGAGCTGTTGATGCACCGTCATATGACGACAGAGGATACATGTAATCTTTGTGAGGCAAGGGACACATGGAGGCATGCACTACTTACTTGCCCAATGTCTAGCAGTGTTTGGGCGTTGGCTCCTGAACAGCTTGTGCAACATCTGGTTGATCGACAAGAGGAGAGCCCAAAGGACTGGCTCTTTGCACTACATGAGATACTAAGCAAGGAAGAGTTTGTACGGCTTGTTGTCACTTCATGGGCAATCTGGGGAGCGAGAAGGAAAGCAATCCATGAGGATACTTTCTAGTCACCATTGTCAATCCACGGCTTCATCACACGATACTTGACCGAACTACAAGTGTTGAATACAGTGTCGTCGAGGCCGGTGGTAACGAAGGCCCCAAGACCTATCGTTTGGCAGCCGCCGGTCGCAAACAGTGCAAAGGAAAATGTTGATGCTGTTGTACCTCAACACAGAAGATACGGCGCCGTGGGTGCGATAAGCAGGAGCGCCGATGGAATGTTCTTGGGAGCCTCGGCCCTAGTATTCAGATATATTTCAGAACCGGAAACGCTTGAAGCCTTGGCAATTCGAGAAGCTCTTGCCTTATCAGATGACTTATATCTGCGGAGGATCCATGTGGCTTCCGACTACAAAGTGGTGGTTGAAGACATTCGGAAGGAAAATGCCTCTCGATACGGAGCAATCATACATGAAATAATACATCACTCGTCGTCTTTTGATTCTTGTATATTTAGCCATGAATTTAGGAGCTTAAATTTTGAGGCCCATAATTTAGCGAAGCATGCACTTTCTCTAGGGGTTGGCCGCCATGTTTGGTTAGGCCATCCCGGGAATCTTTCTTTCGTCCGTGTAAATATTGTAATGATTTAATAAAAGCTTCGTGAGATTGTCTAAAAAGAATTCTATATCATGCCGATGTCTCAAAAAAACTATCTCACACCAACACACGGACCAGTATAAAAAAGAAAAAAAATCACATCACAACTCTTGAACCATAACCAATGGCCGAACAGCAAGGTCCAAGGAGAAAGTTTCTGACTAGATCTTGATTAGCATGATCCATTAGCGGCCCACTCGATCGCATCTTCCGGAGTTTTATCTCAACAGAAGTAATAAGTTCGATCTAGTTTTCCAAATCATTACTTCCGTTTTTCTCTTTTTAGTCCTTGTGTAAACCACAACAAAAACTACTATTTTACTTAAGTTTTGTATGATCGTCATAACACATAGTTTTTGGTTTTTATCAATCAGATAGTCAAATGGAAGATTTAAGCACGGCCAAGAAAGCAACCAAATCTATTAGTCGTAGCATGGATAGCTTGGAATCTTCCGATGCAACCCACGTGCTTACGTCAAGGACATCTTTTGACAAATTTTCCTCTGTCATATCCATGTTTACTAAATTTAAGAGGGAACTTGCTTGCCATTTTGCCAAACTGGTCTCGGAGGCATGATGGATATCAAAATCCTCGTGTACTTAATGAGTAGAGTTGATCCTGACAAATCAGGAGCTCACATATACTAGATCAGGATCGGAAGATACAATTAACGGTTGGAGATTTCACCAACAACTTTGGTTTGCCTGAAGGCAAGAAAGATTATCACCAGCATACATCTTTGGGTCCCCTTGCTGCTAGTGTTTTGGGTCGATCGACTCCCCGGCCTGGCTTTCTTTAGTTCACGCGAGACGAGTGGGGTCTAGCACAACGCCATGCAACCGGCACAGCTGTCCGGCCCATATTGGGCAACACCAGCCATGCGCATACCAACCGGACCTGTGCTGAGTTTGGCATGGTACAAGTAAGCGCGAAAAGATGGCGAAGGACTTTCAATACGGGACCGTAACATGAGTAAATAGCTATTGCATACATGTTCCGGTATATGTGCTCTATTACACGTTGGCACTGGTTCATCCCATCTCGATTGCATGCATGGCACGGCCGAGATAAAGTGCACCAATGCCGCCGTGCACTAGGGCTACAAACGAGTCAAATTCGAGCGAGTTGGAATTGGCTCAGCTCAGCTCATATTAAAATTCGAGGGAGCTCAAACTGAGTGAAGCCAAAGGTTGAGCTATAGAGCATGACCCATGCTCACCTTGTAACGATCTCGAGCTAGTTTCAAGCTAAATGAGACGATAAAAATTATAAAATCTACGACTATTATTCCAACTACATAAGGCACAACACGACATACAAAAGCACTATAAAAATACTGTTCCAATCAGAACGATGCTAATATAAACTTCTTAGAACTAGTTTGACTTATTCACTCACAACCGAAAGTCTAGTATCGACATAAGATAATGATTCACGACATACATATATAATTTGAAAAACAAAATATCGGCCAACAATCGTAAAAAGTTAACACACCGCTGACCACCTACCATAATAAGGCCTAAATTTTCTTTACAATTAATTAAGCTTCCATGTTTGCTTGTAAATAAAATGGACAAATATCTTGGGAGACATATCTGGTAATAAATTATCCTATTTCTATTTAATATCTGACATGATAATTTAACATAACAATATTATGCCAAGCTATCAAGCTAAAATCGAGCGAGATAGTATTGACTCAAGATCAGCTCGTTTCTCGACTGAGCTACAAGAAGTGTTCAGACTCGGCTCATTTCTTTTCGCGTGGGTCTCGAGTCAAGCCAAAAAACGAGTTGATTCGAGCGGCATGAGCACCGAGCATTTCTTGCACCCCTACCGTGCACTGAAAGTGCGCTTCGTTGGAGTCGTATCCTGTGCCTCTTATATATTGTGGGGGTAGACACACGAATAACCTATGCCAACATAATAGGGACAGGCACGCAGGGGGGAGATGACGGCGGTGTCACGGGGAGGATCACCCATAGTCAGGCCCCGGGGATGTAGCCATATCGGTGAACCTCCTTAACAAATCTAGGTGTCGTGCTCGTGTAATTGTTTGGTTCTCGGATGATCGACTACGCGCCTCGGATTTATTCTAACAAGATTGTTACGCAATCCCGGTTCCGCTAACACCAACATTTCCGACCCACATGCATCAACCAGGCCCAACCAGAAGAGCAACACCGACTTATGAGAGGCCTTGGGTCATCTCCCCCCAAAAGACTAGCCTGTTAGGAGGGGACACCCGCCTTTATAATTTGTGTTCTGCCTTCCCCACAGACGATGTGGGACTAAACCCAACAATCTCCCCCTCACACATCTATCAACATGAAAACATTTAAAAAAATGAGTAAAAGTAGAGATAGAGATTAGTAGTCCCTGATTTTATTTTATTTTTATGTTCTGTGGGGGACAGAGGGGACCTTTTACTTTTATGTTTTGTGGGAGATTTGCTACTTCATGTTTGCATTCCTCCAGATCTTGTGTACAGACTTGATGTTGGTGACCATGACCACAAAGTTTTAGATTTTTTTGAAAGATTTTGCTAAGTTTTTTATCGCCGGTGCAAAGTCCGTGGGTGCATGAAAACCACACTCTATGTAGTATTTGATCACACAGCCGTCAAAGCCAGTCACCGCAACCGAGCATTATATGAAAGTACCTGCATAGGACTGAGACAACCAATGTTCAGTGTTGGTCTAAAGAAAGAGCATGCGACGAACATTTTTTCAAAAGACTTGAAAACGTTGTAAAATTACATCAGTATTTTTTTAAAAGAATTGCATGACCATTTAAAAAAATTCATAGACATTTGTTCAAAGGCATGTACACCTTCTATATTCATACGAACATTTTAAAAGTATAGGAATATATTTTCAAATTGCATGAATATTTTTAAAAATACATGTACTTTTTTAAACACACAAGATAGGAAGATCGATCGACATGCTTAATTAGGGTTGCTCAATAATGCTGCCTTGTGCTGATTGAGGGGCTGTCCAGTCATGTTAAGGGCTCAGAGCACCTCCATAAGTAATGTAAGATTTGCACATTTCAAAAGTGTGTTGAGTCATGGTTGGTGCAAGATTTACAAGTGAGTGGAGGCCATGCCCCACTCAAAATTTTCAAAAAAAGAGGTTATCTAAAAGAAAATCATATTTAAATAGAAAAGTAATTTTTTTAACACGGTACGGACGGAGACGCTCATACATATGCACATACACCGTACTCCTATGAGCACCTCCGAGAGTCCGAGTCGGTGCATCATCTTGAGACTGACGAAGTCGCCATAGACGCATTTGTAGCCGATGGGAACATCTTCTCCCCCTGAACGCACATCGCCGAAAGGTTTGAAATAAATCCAGGAAAATATGGCCACCACAAGAAAACTAACCATCTGTGTGCCCTTTTAACATGAGATGGCATAATTAGTTCTCTCATCTAATGCCAACCTTGAAGCATCAAATTATTGTTCAATAAACTGAATCAAAGTGTATGGGTCTTCGTCTTTAAATACATAAATATTTAGTTTTGGTGCTTCATTGTTTTGCTCTGACAAAGCGGCAACGTAGTGATAACCCTTGATCCGGTTGCAAATGTCGATGGTATCACCTCTTTCCCGAATGGTGACCCATGGTATCAAACCCACGAGAAGTTCTAATATTAGATAGGGATTCAAACAAAGCTTTCGTCCTTGTAAGAGGTTTTAGTTTCCCAGGCCAAACAAATACTAGTTGTGTTTGGCAGAGATCCAATTGAAGGAAATAGGCATGGACATTAGAACTTTAGTTACATCCTTATACTTTGGAATTAGGATTTCATATTCCGATACCATCCTGGTAGACACCGTTATGATGTGCTCTCAACGATTACATGTTGGGGCTGCGTCCAAATAACATCACGACAGATCAGCATTCTGCATCGTGAGTATTGTCCAACCAAAACCGTTATCGTCGCGCGGGGTTATCTAGACCAACGCATTGGGTATCTAATGGCTGCACCCCAGGATCCCCAGGGAGTTGCTTTTTGCTACTATACAAATCTTTACTATCACCGGCGTTCATTGTAACCTTCTGTGTGTCTCTGTACTTTACCTCCCCTTGATCGATCTAACGGTTCCTGGTACCTACGTAGTCTTATAACGAGAAGAAGAAGAGACAAATACGTTGTGGATAACACACATACAAATAACGTTAGCTTAAGTAAAGTCATACCAACGACACTATGCACAAGTATAGATGGTTGCAAGGCTTATGCCTGGGCTGAGGGGGTTACTCACACATCGCAATTATTGTAGATGGCATTGATGATAGACAAATGATTGTGTAAAGTCTTACAATCTCGTGGAATGTGATGGACTGATTACAAGTATGGAAAACTTTAGGGAGAATGGCTATGGTGACGAAGATGGAGATGGCGGCGGCTAGGCTTTCTGGGAATGGATGATGATGATCCTGGCGACTGCTCTGCTCTTCACGGTTCATTTTGTTATGAATGGGCCCTCGCCTCTTTTATGAAGGTTGTTAGGGATGATGCCATAGTGCCAGCAGTTCACGGTATGAGCGCTTGCTCATACCATACATCGCCTTTGGCTTTGGAACGCCCGTGGCGCGGCACTTTGATTTGGCTTGATCTTCATACTTCATATTTCCATGTGTTGCTCCATTTCCTTCCATTTCATGGTCCAAAACCTACTAAAACTTATTTCCATGTGTTGCAATGTTTTACATTTATTAGTCAACAATGATAAAACCAGAGTGATTATCTTGGAATATACGAATTAAACAATGGCAGAATCATTGTAGAAAATACACTCATCACGAGGCGACATGGTTTAGGCGTGATGGTGGACGTTCTCGGGGTTGGCACCGTGTTCAGGTTGGGAGTTGCGACACCGGTCTGGCAGCTGCGCGCTCCTGGTCTAGCGGCGGTTTCGCTCCGCGCGAGCACATGTCTTCGATGGTGATTTGCCATTCTTGCTCCAGTTTTGAGCCTTCCGGCTATGCCACCCCTGGGCTGACATGCCTGGTAAGGGCTTTCTTCGGCATGGTGGTAGCCGGTGGTGATGTGCTCCGTCATTGATGTTAGACCTTGTGATATATGCAGCTGTACGTACAGACGCTTCTCAAAAAATCATTGTAGGCTTCCCTGGTAGAGTGTGGAACCACAACTTTCCCTTGTAGGGTAGCCAACCGGTTAGAGTGTTAAAACACTGGATTGTCATCTTAGAGCAATTGGTTGTTGTAAAGAGTGAATTTCATTTTTTACCTTGTAGTTGTACATTTGTGACACATATTACCCTATTTAGCGGAACTTTTATCGAAATGTCAGATTTTGGAGACTTTTAACACGGTTTTACCCCAGTTTTACATTTTGTCTGTTTATGGTCGATAGGATCGGCATGTTGCGTCATTGATTTGTAAAAAAAACTGTAAGGATCGGAGGGCATCATTGGCGATCTTGTCCAAGCTTCTCTTGTCTATCTGTTCCACTCCTTGTGGCCGTCCACATGTTTTTGGATACAGAGCGTCACCTCACACCTTACCTGATGGACACGCATCAAAAACCAAGGGTCCAAAGATTTCAAAAGGGGTATTCTAGACGAATTTTCACTCGAAGGGGTAATTAGTGTCACAAATGTATAAATATGGGGTAAAAAGTGGAATTCACTCTGTTGTAAAACACCATCTTGTTGTAAATACTCCTTCCGTCCCAAAATTCTTGTATTATATTTGTCTAGATACGGATGTATCTAACACTAAAACATAACTAGATACATCCGTATTTAGACAAAATTAAGACAAGAATTTTGGGAAGGAGGGAGTAGTAGTTTTCTCCATATGTAAATTCATCAAAAAAGAATAGCAGTTGTGAACTTATATCGCTTTGAGCAGATTCATCAAGTCACAAATTCTATTCCATTTCCATCACGTGCTTTACTACATGATTTACACACCCATCAGATCAGATGATATCCTTGGAGTCCACAGGCAGGTCCAAGAGCCACGGGAGATGAGCGTTGGTGATCTTGGTCCTGCTGGTGATCCCGCGCGACTTCTTCCTCGCCTTCTTCGTCTTCGGCTGATGACCATGGACTTGCTCAGCCGCGCGCCGCTTCACAGTATCGGTGGCCGGTTTTTCGCGGTTCTTTCAGAGCTCCTTCTCGATGTCGAGCATGTCCTGCGGCAACTTGATGTCGTGGAACAGCTTCTTGAGCTCGGCGTCCACCTCCATCTTCAACCTCGGGTCGTTGGGATAGGCAATGGCGCCCCCCTCCCCCGGTAGCAGATAGACGTCCCCCGAGGATTTCAGGGCCTGCAGGACGTCGTGCACGGCTGGATACGTGTCCTTCACCTCCGAGACCAGGAGGCCGTCCGGCAAGCTCTTGATCAGTGTCAGCAGCTCGCCTTTGGCCTTCAGGTCGTGCGTGGGCTTGTAAGAGTAGCGCCGCCCGTCGAAGCGCACCTTGGCGTTGTTCCTCAGGCTGTCGGCGACGTCGTTGTTACCGTCGATGTCAACGTAGATATGTTCGTTGATCTGATGCGCCGTAAGAGCATCCCTCGTCTTCTCGAGCAGCTCGATTACCTTTTTGAGCTGTGATCCGACGGTGGACGTCCTCACTTCGTTGATCTTCTGTAGCCGCGCCGTGTCATCGGAGAACCTGACGGCAGCGGGCGCGGACGGTGATGGCTTAGCCGCCGGCCTTGGAGTTGGAGCGGGCTGCTGCTGGGACGTTCTGGTGGATGATGATGAAGAGGTTCTGGTAGCGGCGACGGTTGACAGAATCGCCTGGTTCCTCTCCTGCTGCAGCCTGAACCTGGCGAGGCCATCGTTCAGAGCCATCCGGAAAGAAGGCACGCGCCGGCGAATCTGCTGACCGGAAGGTAGACGGTAGACACGACTTGTGCTGGATCGGAAGGGGGTTGAGCCCTCATATAGACTCCTCGATCGTCTCCCTGTCGGTCTCGGATCGCAGTCCGATTTGCGGCGCTGGATCGAGAGCGATTCACACGTTCCATGAAAATTATCCGATGCCCGTAAGGAGTTGAATATCAGCTGCATGTATGTGTCCCTAAAACAAAACAGTTGCCTCACGATTTTTGTAATTTGCTGCAATGGAACACGGCTGTCATATATTACCGTCTGAGAGCATCTCCAACAGCCCCGCTAAACAAACGCCGCGCTGCAAATTTTGCTATTTTAGCGCGTGCAACCTGTAGACAAGCTCCAGCGGAAGCGCAATAACCGCGCGCGCGGCATATGAAGTTGGACGCGCGGTCCGAAACACCAACTCGCGTTGTGTATTTGGGGAGCCGGCTTCCGCGCGCGGCACACACAAGCGCTCGCGCTGCACTCTCTCCTCCCCGCCACCTTCGCCCCGCGCGCGCCGGCGCCGGCGAACTTGACCCGATGGACGCACGCGCCGGCACCCCACTCACCCCATCCTACAGCAGCGACCCCTCCCCTGCCACCGCCGCCGGAAACCCTAGCACGGGGAGCGTTGGCCTCGCCACCGCCGGAGCTCCTCCGAGCATCGGCCTCGCGCGCGGCCTCTTCATGCCGCCGCGGATGACCACGGCGGCGGGTGGCATCGCGCCGGCGTCGTCCCATGCCGCCGCCGCCCCCTCGAAGCTCCCCAATGCGGCGCGGCTGAAGAAGGGCAAGACATCCGCGAAGAAGAACAAGGCGGCGGACGGAGGAGGAAAGATCATCTTCGGAGGAGGAAGAATCGTCTTCCGAAGATGAGGACGAGGCTTGATGTGTCTTTCGTTTGTGTCATGAACTTGGTTTGCATTTTGAACTTGGTTGGATGAACTTGTGGGCACGATTTTGAACTTGTGGGCATGAACTTTTATTCATCAACTTGTTTGTGTGAAATTTATATGTCATGTTTATTGCATTTTGAATGTTTGAAATCCATTTGTGTCCAAAATGCAATATATGCAATGCCCCGGCGAGTCGCACGCGCTGCAATTTTTGCGCGCTGGTGGAGCGGCGCGCGCGCTGCATTTTAGCGCGACTGTTGGAGCCAGCACTGTAGGCCGCGCAAAACCAGGCGAAGTGCGCGCGGCAAAGTAGTTTTTACTACGCGGCGCATTGGACGGCTGTTGGAGATGCCCTGAAGAAGCATCATGTCTTTGTTCAGAAATATGTGTGACGGCACGCCCGGGCACGCAACCGCCAAGATCTGCTCGGCCGCTCGATCGCCTTGCTATTCACAAAGTAGTTGAGTCACGCACGAGGGCGCGGTAAGTTTTTAGTTTTAATTGTTGAAATTTACGAGTTTTTATCTAAAACTTGCGATTTGCTCACTAGTTCTTACAAGGTTTCATAGGTAAATTTGAAAAACATTTTTTTTGATTGAATTGCAAAAAATATCGACACTTTAGGCAAGGTTTGCAGAAACCACATATCTACGGAATTGTGCGAAAAAACACTAATTTTTTTCTAATGTTTTGAAAAAAACACTAGTTACTCGTTTGGACCGTTTTAAGTACGTTTATGACATGGGGTTCTGCTTTTGCTGACGTGGCATAACTGTTCAACGCTAGACGTCGTTAGAGATATTTTTTACCAAAAACTCCCTCACTTGTTCTCAAAAAACACCCGTGGTTAACTTATTTTTAGAAAAAAAAAATTGTGCGTAGGACGGCCCGATGTCCGCCTCCCTCCGCCGGCCGCCGGCGTCTCCATGCTATCCGGATGCTGCCCCTCTCTCCCAGGCCTCCCTCCTCCGTGCCCGCACCACCACGGGGGTGCTCGTGGCGCTCTGCTTCACCGGGGCCTACTTCCTCACGTCGACCTCGTCCGCATCCATCGCCGGGCCGGACGACGGGGGAGAAGGCGCCGCCGTCGCCGCCGCACGAGCCCGAGGCCAAGGACGGCACGCTGGGCGAGGAGGACGCTGGCTCCGAGGAGGATGGCGGCGCCGAGCAGGAGCGCGGCAGCGCCGTCACCGCGGCGGCCGTGGACGACCCGCATGCCAAGCCCGATCTGGACGAGCGGGTCTCTGGCGGCGAGAACTCCAAGAGCAAGGCGGCGGCAGTGGACGAGGACCGGAGCAGCAGTCGCATCTGGAGATGCCTCGCGCCACGGTGGAGGAGAGGAACCTGGACCTGGACGGCGACATCAAGGAGGAGAGGATCGCGCGACAGCTGCTTGTCGGTCCTCCTGCGCCTCGCGGCGGAGGATGCCCATGCCGGGCTGCTCGTCACTAGCTCCACGTCGTGCCCTCCGCCGCCCGCCACGAAAGCAGCAGCTGATCCGGTGTCCGGCTAGCACAAAAGTTGTTGTTGCCGTTCCTCCGGCGCCCGCGGCAGCTGCTGCTCCAGCGTTAAAGGCAGGCCATGCCCATGGCCCGCTGCTGCTGCTGGACGGAGAGAAGAGACGAAGATGAGGGGGCTGATTGCTTTTTAATTTTTCGAACAAGGGTGTTGGTTTAAAATCCCGGGTCTAACGGCGTCACCTGCGAACAGTTACGCCACGTCAGCAAAGGCGGGACCCACCTGTCATAATCGTCATCAAAACGTCCAAAGCCGCCAACTAGTGTTTTTTGCAAAAAATTAGGAAAAAATAGTGCTTTTTGGCATAATTCCGTAAATGTGTGTTTCCTACAAACCTTGCCTGAAGTGTTGATGTTTTTTGCAATTCACTCACATTTTTTTGTCATTTCTATGAAAAACATCGTGATTCTATTGGTCACTCATACTAAGTTTTAAGAGTTGAAACTTAAACATTTATTTTCCAAATTCATCAAAACATATCTAAAATGGATCTTATTTGAAAGACCTCATCATGAGAAGCACGAATATGAAAACATAACTTAATTTTGACTGTTCATTCAAAAAATATAAAAGTTTGAAAATCGGAGCAAAAAAATAAAAACACGCGCGGGACTCGATGCCCCCGCACTTGCGTGCCCCAAATCCGCTCCCTGTCTTTGTTCTCAGTACGACGCTTTGCAAGAGTCAATATGGACGATGCAACCTATGAATTCGCAAAGAGGTTGCTCCGCTTACCTTTAATTTGTTGTTGTTGTTGTTGTTGTTTGAGTTTCCATATTATTTTTGGAAAAACTTACGATGTATTTATCTTCAATTATGACAGTACAAGCACTGAAGTAATAAAAATTACATCGAGATTCATAGACCATCTAGCAACGACTACAAGCACTAAAGCGAGCTGAAGGCGCTTCGCCATCATCCCCCCTCTCTCATGGGAGCCGGCTAAATTTGGTGTACCAGAAAGTCGAGAAATCATCGTGCTAAGGCCACATAGGAGCAACGCCCAAAGAAACAACCATCGCCGATGAAGAGCAGCGTAGATCGAAAGGATCCAACCTGAATACACACGAACATGGACGAACGATGACCAGATCCTAGCAGATTCACCAAAGACAGATCCGTCGGAGACACGTCTCCACACACCCACCGACGATGCTAGACGCATCATCGGGACAGTGGCTAGGCGGGAAGATCCATATTCCATCTTTGGGAAGCCACCACCTTCTCACCTTCTTAAGCACGACACAACCCTATCAAAACTGAAAGAAATATCTAAAAACTGAGCCCCTCCTCCCTCCCTCCCCCTGTCAGTAAGGATTGTGACCATCGGAGACGAGGCGGATCCTAAGCTTTTTTTAGAGGAGGCGGCCGCTGTGTGAGAAAAAGAGGCCCTGGTTTGAGTTTCAGTATTGACAGTGAACTAAGATAAAATGAAGGGTGTGCACACTCTAAAAAAACCTACCTAATCCAAATGTCATATAATATATGACAAAAGAATAATGATGTCAATCCGGAGCAGCGTCGCACATATGTCTTGCCGTGAGGTGGCCATCTAATTCCCTCACTAACCCTATATACCTAAGAGATTCATCCCCGCTAACTTATTTATCTCAACATGCAAGCATGCCACATCACCATACAATTATGAATGGGATAAGATCTACTTTAACATGCAACCATGCATAAGAAAAGACCCAACACCACATGCAACAATGCATGGGAAAATGTTTTTCATTATTACTCTACTTGTATTCAATAATAATTATCAACTAATTGTAATCAAACATAATAAGTCATATGTATTTTTAATTCCGGTTCACGTATTATTACTTTAAATATTTATATTTCACACAATCAAATCAAAAGTATATTGTAACTGATTCCCGCAGCAACGCGCGGGGTATCATCTAGTGTGTTTTTAAGTGTGGCGCCACCCGCCTATCACCACTCTTTGTATCACGCGCTCATCCGGCAGGACCATCCTGAGGCCCAAAAGAGTTGCCTACTAGGCCAACACTACCTGGTCAGAAATCCCCTCTCTTCCCTGTCCCTATCATCCATTACGTCATCCCGTCCACACCGATCGCACACGTCCGAGTTCCCAAGAGGGCAAGGTACACAACATAATTTGATCACGGGGATGCCAGAACAAGAGAATGAGAAAAAGAACCAAATAACCCTTTACATGTGAGTGCAGACCAAGCTCCCACTCAATATTTGGAAAAAGGATATATAGGAAAATTAAATTTGAAGAGTTTTTTCAAATGTTAAGGGCGTATATAATTAATGCCCTCTCTCACATGGTCCCCCGAGTCAAAATAAAATTTGGGCAGGAGCAATTATTTCCTTACCTTTTTAGCGAATGTCCTTATGATTTTACTTGTACTAAGTCCGATGTGTACCATCTCTTACAATGCCACGTATCCTTTCTATTATGTTATGTTATGAATATTGCCTCTCATCTTACAGAAAGTGACTCACTTTATCTCTTAGATCATTATCTCCTATTTTTCTACTTAATATTCTAACGGTCATTTTATTATGTCAAATTTCATTTCCGGCGTGATTATACACTGAAATGTGCAATAAGTTTCATGAAGTGGGCAGTGGAGATGCATAGTCGAAACCAAAAAAAAATTTAGCAAGTTCTTATCTCTTCGGCCTTTTCCTATCATGGATTGGCTTTCAATATTTAGATGGTTATTATTTCGTTATGTTGGATCATGCGTATGTTGTGAAAAAGTGCAATGGACAAGCGTAGGGGAAAGAGTAGAATGGTATAGTCAAGCAAGTCTTAAAATAAAGTTGTTGTATATTTATTTTTTGTGGAGTGAACACAAGCTCATATGTTTTTTATTGCATTCGTGTAACTATTTTTGAATTTTTTGAATTGCTTACCAACAATAGAACAATGAGTGAATCTATTTTTCTTCCGTGCTAGTGAATCTGCAGCAATCACATAGGGCGTGTTTGGTTCCTTGGGCCGCACCTGGCTCGCACCCGGCATGCAAATTCTAGCCTGTTTGGTATCCTGTGTGGCGTCCTCAGCCTGGGGCGATCGATGCAAACAGTGGCCTCTCAGCCAGGCTGAGAGGAATGCAGGATTCGGCCGTTTCCCGCGTGCAGGCCCAACTGGTGCAAATTGGCTGCACCCGCAATGCAGGCGTGGGTAGCGATTGCCTCGCGGTCGTGGGGGTCAGAGCGTTCCCTCACCTCTCGCCCCTCAATTCTTTCTCGTTCCCCACTCGAGATCTCACCTCGCCTCTCGTCGCCGTCCCCAAATCCACGACGGAGTTGGTCGAATCCCCATCAATCTCCTCCCTGACGCTCGCCCCATCGTCCGCCGTTGAACTCCGCGGCCAACACCGCCTTACAACTGTCGTTGCTCTGTCAGATCCAGACCCCATCCACCGGAGCGGGGTGCTTGGCAGCGGGAGTCAACGCCTCCTTCCCGGCACCCCTTCAGGAGGTGCGGTGTGGATGGGAGCCGGAGGCCCAGGTCAGGAGGTGCCAACTTGTCCGTCCGATGTCCCTTCCAAAATGCATCAGCAGCCGCCACCCAATGTCAACCACGTTCGTTCAACTTTTTCTTGCAAGGTCCTGTGATTTTCTCATGATAGCGCATGTGCTTCGTTTTTGTTACATATTTGTGCCAGATCTTGTATTTCGTATTCCTAATGTTCCAATATGTGCCTTGTTTTTTCTGTGGATGTTGATGAATAAGAAAATGTTCAGTTACTCACAAGGATAGCCTGAGAATTTAATGTCGACTGGTGCTAATCTTTTCATCGGCTTTGTTAGCATCTGCAATCGATGTACTACTTCTTTTTTTGGTTCAGATTTCTTTTACTTGTTTAAGGAATTTCTGATAAATAAAACTAAAAATTGATTTTTTGGTTCAGAATTTCTAGTGCAACCTACCAAACAGCATCTGTCGTATACAACACCTCTGGTGCAGCGATATCTTACGTGTTGGGTTTCGTAGTAATTTCAAAAAAAATCCTACGTCCACGCAAGATCATAGTGATGCATAGCAACGAGAGGAGAGAGTATGATCTACGTACCATTGTAGATCGACAACGGAAGCGTTTGGTTGATGTAGTCGTACGTCTCCACGGCCCGACCGATCAAGCACCGAAACTACGGTACCTCTGAGTTCTAGCACACGTTCAGCTCGATGACGATCCCCGGACTCCGATCCAGCAAAGTGTCGGGGAAGAGTTCCGTCAGCACGATGGCGTGGTGACAATCTTGATGTACTACTGCAGCAGGGCTTCGCCTAAGCACCGCTAAATATTATCGAGGACTATGATGGAAGGGGGCACCGCACACGGCTAAGAATATGATCACGTGGATCAACTTGTGTTTCTCTGGGGTGCCCCTGCCTCCGTATATAGAGGCTCAAGGGGGGGTGTGCGGCCGGCCTAGGAGAGGCGCGCCAGGAGGAGTCCTACTCCCTCTGGGAGTAGGATTCCCCCCCCCCCCCAATCCTAGTTGGAATAGGATTCGCGGAGGGGGGAAAAGAGAGAGGGGGGCCGGCCCCCTCTCCTTGTCCTATTCGGACCAAGGGAGGGGAGGGGCGCGCGGCCCATCTTGGGCTGCTCCTTCTCTTTTCCACTAAGGCCCACTTAGGCCCATATAGCTCCCGGGGGGTTCCGGTAACCTCCCGGTACTCCGGTAAAATCCCGATTTCACCCGGAACACTTTCGATATCCAAACATAGGCTTCCAATATATCAATCTTTATGTCTCGACCATTTCGAGACTCCTCGTCATGTCCGTGATCACATCCGGGACTCCGAACAACCTTCGGTACATCAAAATGCATAAACTCATAATATAACTGTCATCGTAACCTTAAGCGTGCGGACCCTACGGGTTCAAGAACAATGTAGACATGACCGAGACACGTCTCCGGTCAATAACCAATAGCGGAACCTGGATGCTCATATTGGCTCCTACATATTCTACGAAGATCTTTTATCGGTCAGACCGCATAACAACATACGTTGTTCCCTTTGTCATCGGTATGTTACTTGCCCGAGATTTGATCATCGGTATCTCAATACCTAGTTCAATCTCGTTACCGGCAAGTCTCTTTACTCGTTTCATAATACATCATCTCGCAACTAACTCATTAGTTGCAATGCTTGCAAGGCTTATGTGATGTGCATTACCGAGAGGGCCCAGAGATACCTCTCCGACAATCGGAGTGACAAATCCTAATCTCGAAATATGCCAACCCAACATGTACCTTTGGAGACACCTGTAGAGCTCCTTTATAATCACCCAGTTACGTTGTGACGTTTGGTAGCACACAAAGTGTTCCTCCGGCAAACGGGAGTTGCATAATCTCATAGTCATAGGAACATGTATAAATCATGAAGAAAGCAATAGCAACATACTAAACGATCGGGTGCTAAGCTAATGGAATGGGTCATGTCAATCAGATCATTCAAGTAATGATGTGATCCCGTTAATCAAATAATAACTCTTTGTCCATGGTTAGGAAACATAACCATCTTTGATTAACGAGCTAGTCAAGTAGAGGCATACTAGTGACACTCTGTTTGTCTATGTATTAACACATGTATTATGTTTCCGGTTAATACAATTCTAGCATGAATAATAAACATTTATCATGATATAAGGAAATAAATAATAACTTTATTATTGCCTCTAGGGAATATTTCATTCAGTCTCCCACTTGCACTAGAGTCAATAATCTAGATCACATCGCCATGTGATTTAACATCAATAGTTCACATCTTTATGTGATTGGTTCACATCTCCAAGTGACTAACACCCAAAGGGTTTACTAGATTCAATAATCTAGTTCACATCGCTATGTGATTAAGACCCAAAAAGTGATCATGTTTTGCTTGTGAGAGAAGTTTAGTCAAGGGGTCTGCCACATTCAGATCCGCATGTATTTTGCAAATTTCTATGTCAACAGTGCTCTGCATGGAGCTACTCTAGCTAATTGCTCCCACTTTCAATATGTATCCAGATTGAGACTTAGAGTCATCTGGATCAGTGTCAAAACTTGCATCGACGTAACCATTTACGACGAACCTTTTGTCACCTCCGTAATCGAGAAACATATCCTTATTCTACTAAGGATAATTTTGACCGCTGTCCATTGATCTACTCCTAGATCACTATTGTACTTCCTCTCTTAACACAGTGTATGGTATACAATAGATCTGGTACACAGCATGGCATACTTTATAGAACCTATGACTGAGGCATAGGTAATGACTTTCATTCTCTTTCTATCTTCTGCCGTGGTCAGGCTTTGAGTCTTACTCAACTTCACACCTTGTAACACAGGCAAGAAACTTTTTCTTTGACTGTTCCATTTTGAACTACTTCAAAATCTTGTCAAGGTATGTACTCATTGAAAAAACTTATCAAGCGTCTTGATCTATCTCTATTGATCTTGATACTCAATATGTAAGCAGCTTCACCAAGGTCTTTCTTTGAAAAAACTCCTTTCAAATATTCCTTTATGCTTTGCAGAATAATTCTACATTATCTTCGATCAACAATATGTCTTTCATATATACTTATCAGAAATGATGTAGTGCTCCCACTCACTTTCTTGTAAATACAGGCTTCACTACAAGTCTGTATAAAACTAAATGCTTTGATCAACTCATCAAAGCGTATATTTCAACTCTGAGATGCTTGCACCAGTCCATAGATGGATCGCTGGAGCTTGCATATTTTGTTAGTACCTTTAGGATTGACAAAACCTTCTGGTTGCATCATATACAACTCTTTTTTAATAAATCCATTAAGGAATGCAGTTTTGTTTATCCATTTGCCAGATTTCATAAAATGCGGCAATTGCTAACATGATTCGGACAGACTTAAGCATAGTACGAGTGAGAAACTCTCATCGTAGTCAACACCTTGAACTTGTCGAAAACCTTTTTACGACAATTCTAGTTTTGTAGATAGTAACACTACTATCAGCGTCCGTCTTCCTCTTAAAGATCCATTTAATCTCAATGGCTTGCCGAACATCGGGCAAGTCAACCAAAGTCCACACTTTGTTCTCATACATGGATCCTATCTCAGATTTCATGGCCTCAAGCCATTTATTGGAATCTGGGCTCATCATCGCTTCCTCATAGTTCGCAAGTTTGTCATGGTCTAGTAACATGACTTCCAGAACAGGATTACCGTACCACTCTGGTGCGGATCTCACTCTGGTTTACCTACGAGATTCGATAGTAACTTGATATGAAGTTACATGATCATCATCATTAGCTTCCTCACTAATTGGTGTAGTAGTCACAAGAACAGATTTCTATGATGAACTACTTTCCAATAAAGGAGCAGGTACAGTTACCTCATCAAGTTCTACTTTCCTCCCACTCACTTCTTTCGAGAGAAACTCCTTCTCTAGAAAGGATCCATTCTTAGCAACAAATGTCTTGCCTTTGGATCTGTGATAGAAGGTGTACCCAACATTTTCTTTTGGGTATCCTATGAAGACGCACTTCTCCGATTTGGGTTTGAGCTTATCAGGTTGAAACTTTTTCACATAAGCATTGCAACCTCAAACTTTAAGAAACGACAGCTTAGGTTTCTTGCCAAACCATAGTTCATACGGTGTCGTCTCAATGGATTTAGATGGTGCCCTATTTAACGTGAATGCAGATGTCTCTAATGCATAACCCCAAAACGATAGTGGTAGATCGGTAAGAGACATAATAGATCGCACCATATCTAATAAAGTACGGTTATGATGTTCAGACATACCATTACATTGTGGTGTTCCAGGTGGCATGAGTAGTGAAACTATTTCACATTGTTTTTAACTGAAGGCAAAACTCGTAACTCAAATACTCTTCTCTACGATCAGATCGTAGAAACTTTATTTTCTTGTTACGATGATTTTTCACTTCACTCTGAAATTCTTTGAACTTTTCAAATGTTTCAGACTTATGTTTCATCAAGTAGATATACTCATATCTGCTCAAATCATCTGTGAAGATCAGAAAATAATGATACCTGTCGCGAGCCTCAATATTCATCGGACCACATACATCGGTATGTATGATTTCCAACAAATCTGTTGCTCGCTCCATTGTTCCGAAGAACAGAGTCTTAGTCATCTTGCCCATGAGGCATGGTTCGCAAGCATCAACTGATTCATAATCAAGTGATTCCAAAAGCCCATCAGCATGGAGTTTCTTCATGCGCTTTACACCAATATGACCTAAACGGCAGTGCTACAAATAAGTTGCACTATCATTATTAACTTTGCATCTTTTGGTTTCAATATTATGATTATGTGTATCACTACGATCGAGATCCAATGAACTATTTTCATTGGGTGTGTAACCATATAAGGTTTTATTCATGTAAACAGAACAACAATTTATTCTCTTACTTAAATGAATAACCGTATTACAATAAACATGATCAAATCATATTCACGCTCAACGCAAACACCAAATAACACTTATTTACATTCAACACTAATCCCGAAATTATAGGGAGTGTGCGATGATGATCATATCAATCTTGGAACCACTTCCAACATACATCGTCACTTCACCCTTAACTAGTCTCTGTTTATTCTGCAACTCCCGTTTCGAGTTACTAATCTTAGCAACTGAACTAGTATCAAATATTGAGGGGTTGCTATAAACACTAGTAAAGTACACATCAATAACATGTATATCAAATATACTTATGTTCACTTTGCCATCCTTCTTATCCGTCAATCACTTGGGGTAGTTCCGCTTCCAGTGACCAGTCCCTTTGCAGTAGAAGCACTTAGTCTCAGGCTTAGGACCAGACTTGGGCTTCTTCACTTGAGCAGCAACTTGCTTGCTGTTCTTCTTGAAGTTCCCCTTCTTCCCTCTGCCCTTTTCTTGAAACTAGTGGTCTTGTCAACCATCAACACTTGATGTTTTTCTTGATTTCTACCTTCATTGATTCCAGCATCACGAAGAGCTTGGGAGTTGTTTCTGTTATCCCTTGCATATTATAGTTCATCACGAAGTTCTACTAACTTGGTGATGGTGACTAGAGAATTCTGTCAATCACTATCTTATCTGGAAGATTAACTCCCACTTGATTCAAGAGATTGTAGTACCCAGACAATCTGAGCACATGCTCACTAGTTGAGCGATTCTCCTCCATCTTTTAGCTATAGAAGTTGTTGGAGACTTCATATCTCTCAACTCGGGTATTTGCTTGAAATATTAACTTCAACTCCTGGAACATCTCATATGTTCCATGACGTTCAAAACGTCTTTGAAGTCCCGATTCTAAGCCATTAAGCATGGTGCACTAAACTATCAAGTAGTCATCATATTGAGCTAGCCAAACGTTCATAACATCTGCATCTGCTCCTGCAATAGGTCTGTCACCTAGCGGTGCATCAAGGACATAATTCTTCTGTGCAACAATGAGGATAAACCTCAGATCACGGATCCAATCCGCATCATTGCTACTAACATCTTTCAACACAATTTTCTCTAGGAACATATCAAAATAAACACAGGGAAGCAACAACGCGAGCTATTGATCTACAACATAGATATGCTAATACTACCAGGACTAAGTTCATGATAAATCTAAGTTCAATTAATCATATTACTTAAGAACTCCCACTTAGATAGACATCCCTCTAATCCTCTAAGTGATTACGTGATCCAAATCAACTAAACCATGTCCAATCATCACGTGAGATGGAGTAGTTTCATTGGTGAACATCACTATGTTGATCATATCTACTATATGATTCACGCTCGACCTTTCGGTCTCCGTGTTCCGAGGCCATATCTGTATATGCTTGGCTCGTCAAGTATAACCTGAGTATTCCGCGTGTGCAACTATTTTGCACCCGTTGTATTTGAACGTAGACCCTATCACACCCGATCATCACGTGGTGTCTCAGCACGAAGAACTTTCGCAACGGTGCATACTCTGGGAGAACACTTCTTGATAATTAGTGAGAGATCATCTTATAATGCTACCGTCAATCTAAGCAAGATAAGATGCATAAAAGATAAACATCACATGCAATCAAAATATGTGACATGATATGGCCATCATGATCTTGCTTCTTTGATCTCCATCTCCAAAGTATTGTCATGATCTATATCGTCACCGGCATGACACCATGATCTCCATCATCTTGATCTATATCAATGTGTCGTCACGTGGTCGTCTCGCCAACAATTGCTCTTGCAACTATTGCTATCGCATAGCGATAAAGTAAAGCAATTATTGGACGCTTGCATCTTATGCAATAGAGAGACAACCATAAGGATTTTGCTAGTTGCTGATAACTTCAACAAAACATGATCATCTCATACAACAACTTATATCTCATCACGTCTTGACCATATCACATCACAACATGCCCTGCAAAAACAAGTTAGACGTCCTCTACTTTGTTGTTGCAAGTTTTACGTGGCTGCTACGGGCTTAGCAAGAACTATTCTTACCTACGCATCAAAAACCACAACGATAGTTTGTCAAGTTGGTGCTGTTTTAACCTTTGCAAGGACCAGGCGTAGCCACACTCGGTTCAACTAAAGTTGGAGAAACTGACACCCGCCAGCCACCTGTGTGCAAAGCACGTCGGTAGAACCAGTCTCGCGTAAGCGTACGCGTAATGTCGGTCCGGGCCGCTTCATCCAACAATACCGCCGAACCAAAGTGTGACATGCTGGTAAGCAGTATGACTTATATCGCCCACAACTCACTTGTGTTCTACTCGTGCATATTACATCAACGCATAAAACCTAGGCTCTGATACCACTGTCGGGTTTCGTAGTAATTTCAAAAAAATTCCTACGTCCACGCAAGATCATAGTGATGCATAGCAATGAGAGGAGAGAGTATGATCTACGTACCCTTGTAGATCGACAACGGAAGCGTTTGGTTGATGTGGTCGTACGTCTCCACGGCCCGACCGATCAAGCACCGAAACTACGGTACCTCCAAGTTCTAGCACATGTTCAGCTCGATGACGATCCCCGGACTCCGATCCAGCAAAGTGTCGGGGAAGAGTTCCGTCAGCACGACGGCGTGGTGACGATCTTCATGTACTACTGCAGCAGGGCTTCGCCTAAGCACCGCTACAATATTATCGAGGACTATGGTGGAAGGAGGCACCGCACACGGCTAAGAATATGATCATGTGGATCAACTTGTGTTTCTCTGGGGTGCCCCTGCCTCCGTATATAAAGGCTCAAGGGGGGGGTGTGCGGCCGGCCTAGGAGAGGCGCGCCAGGAGGAGTCCTACTCCCTCTGGGAGTAGGATTCCCCCCCCCCCCCCAATCCTAGTTGGAATAGGATTCGCGGAGGGGGGAAAAGAGAGAGGGGGGCCGGCCCCCTCTCCTTGTCCTATTCGTACCAAGGGAGGGGAGGGGCGCGCGGCCCATCTTGGGCTGCTCCTTCTCTTTTCCACTAAGGCCCACTTAGGCCCATATAGCTCCCGGGGGGTTCCGGTAACCTCCCGGTACTCCGGTAAAATCCCGATTTCACCCGGAACACTTCCGATATCCAAACATAGGCTTCCAATATATCAATCTTTATGTCTCGACCATTTCGAGACTCCTCGTCATGTCCGTGATCACATCCGGGACTCCGAACAACCTTCGGTACATCAAAATGCATAAACTCATAATATAACTGTCATCGTAACCTTAAGCGTGCGGACCCTACGGGTTCGAGAACAATGTAGACATGACCGAGACACGTCTCCGGTCAATAACCAATAGCGGAACCTGGATGCTTATATTGGATCCTACATATTCTACGAAGATCTTTTATCGGTCAGGCCGCATAACAACATATGTTGTTCCCTTTGTCATCGGTATGTTACTTGCCCGAGATTTGATCGTCGGTATCTCAATACCTAGTTCAATCTCGTTACCGGCAAGTCTCTTTACTCGTTCCGTAATACATCATCTTGCAACTAACTCATTAGTTGCAATGCTTGCAAGGCTTATGTGATGTGCATTACCGAGAGGGCCCAGAGATACCTCTCCGACAATCGGACTGACAAATCCTAATCTCGAAATACGCCAACCCAACATGTACCTTTGGAGACACCTGTAGAGCTCCTTTATAATCACCCAGTTACGTTGTGACGTTTGGTAGCACACAAAGTGTTCCTCCGGCAAACGGGAGTTGCATAATCTCATAGTCATAGGAACATGTATAAGTCATGAAGAAAGCAATAGCAACATACTAAACGATCGGGTGCTAAGCTAATGGAATGGGTCATGTCAATCAGATCATTCAACTAATGATGTGATCCCGTTAATCAAATAACAACTCTTTGTCCATGGTTAGGAAACATAACCATCTTTGATTAACGAGCTAGTCAAGTAGAGGCATACTAGTGACACTCTGTTTGTCTATGTATTCACACATGTATTATGTTTCCAGTTAATACAATTCTAGCATGAATAATAAACATTTATCATGATATAAGGAAATAAATAATAACTTTATTATTGCCTCTAGGGCATATTTCCTTCACTACAGTCCACCAAACATACATCTTAATTCAACTTTGCATCGGCTCAACCAGGCCAAGCTCAGCCAGGACCCTTCATGCGATGCAGGCTGGAGCTACCCAGGCAACCAAACACGCCCATAGGCACTTAGGGTGGATTTTTACCTACAGTGCATAGTAAAAAAAAGTGCATAGGCACTTAGCTAGTTTTTAAAGAAGAATAATGTAGTTGCTACAAATATAAGATACATTGAGTGATTTATGATATATGAATGTATTCATATAGTGATTGCTTGTTAGTTAGGACATCGATAATACAAAGCAATAGGTTGTTTTATTTTTTTAATGTAATGAGTCGCAAGGTAAGCATATCAATAGTGACACATGGGTTTGTCGAGAAAATTGCCCATGAATATTGTGGTCCAGAAGCATGATGTGTTGTGGACGTGACGGGATCGGTATATTGGAGCCATCATAAGGTTTGTGTCTCATGTTTTAGGGTTTTATAATTTTGATGATTGTTTTTTGTGTAATATATTGAAGCATGGATGATCTCTCTTAATCTATTTAATTTTCTATAATAATACACACATTCACTTTGGAATGTTCAAGACGGTAATTGTTCTTTATGTCTTAAACAAGAAAACTACACCATAAAAAAGTTGGCCTATAGTCAATTTTCGAGAAAATTAATTATTGTTTAAATAACAAATAATAATTTTCCATACTTATATTTATATTTATTTATGTTTAACTTAATAGCAAATTAGTAATTTAAACATATAACTAAAAATTCTGAAGTAACCAATTCAATAACTAAGATAATGCTTTATTCTCAATTTTTCGTAAAAAATATTCATATTCACAAGCTTGTTCGCCATCTAGAATCAACTCCAATGTTAATGGATACCAAACACTTGCGATGATTTTTCACGCATCATAGATAGGCCAAATCATCACTTTGTATAGTCTGAATTAAAATACATGGTTAACATTCATTTATACTAACTTTTTTTACTTACTTATAACTTATTTTTCCTGACACATAATTCAACCAACAATGTTTCCTATTATAGTAGGAACAAATAACTCACACAATAATATTACTAAATATATTTTTACATAGTATAGTATTAGGGTCTAAAATGGAAAATAAAATTGTAAAAAATACAAAGCATATATTCCGAGAGTAGTGATTTTAGTTGTTTCCTTCTCTGCTATACCGATTTCTTCTAGATTAGAGGAAAGGAGAAATAAAGATGAAATTACATGTCTTTATGAATTAATGTGTGGCATTTAGATCAACCGAGTATATGTATGTGTTTGTTTCTATTGTAGTGTCATGGTAGAGAGCTCTAAAGTTGGCAGAGGTTTCTAGTGTATGATTGTCTATTTTAGATATAAATAAATATAAGTAATAATTATGAGTTTACGTATCTGAAATTCTAGACATGTATAAAATTTCTATGCACATTTTCTTTCGACTCATTAGAATTGCTCGTCGGTTCGTTCGTTCATGGCCAGATTTGTTTTTGTCGTCCATTATTCATCCTTCAATTGGCATCGCAATGCCTGCTTTGTTCGTGGTAATGAAATAGCATAAGTTGACTCAACTTGTATCAAATGTCATGATCTTGGCGCTGAAATGTTAGTTGGGAAGTGTAGCAAACTCAGCCATGTGCACGCCAAACGCCAAAACCATATAGCGAAGCACGACTCACAGTATGGTATGACACTAGCTACTTTTCAAAGTGCCATATCCTTCAAAAAGGTTCACAAGAAGTGTGAGCCATGGTAGCACGCCTTCGGAGACGTCGAAGGTTGGGAAGTCCAACTTGTGAAAGTTGGGGTTCCATTCGTTGGTTTCATCTGTGAAGTAACCAATGTGGTGTTTGTCTTCATGCTCCTTATTGTAGTGGCCCTTGCCGGAGACACTCTTGTCCAGGCTCTCCATCAACATAAAAATCATTTAGAATGTTTGCTTTTTTGGTCGTGGGTGAAAAATGTGTAGAATCTAAATATGATGTTATTTTACCTGTTAACCATTTTTATAATGCTATTTAGGGTGCAATCTTAATCAATAGCGCAAGATCTATCTTTTTTGCCATGCAGATGCAAATCCGGATTAGTAGTTCACCAGACAGTTGGGGAAGTTTTTATTGTACTCTTTTTCATATAGCAAGATTGTGAGGATGCTAGCAGTTCACCACTGACATTAAAACCGAAGACCGAAAATGCTGAGACATAACCCGAAAAGACCGAATAAAACACAGTCTGCACAAATAGAAGACTGAACCCTGCTGTCCTCTTGTAGAATATGTGCTATTTTAGTTATCATCTTGTGCTTGTGATTTGTGACTTGAGACTTGAGAACTAAGAGTGAGAGTGTGAGATCATATGTTTGTTGTTTGTTGCTCAATTAAAATCATGTATTGAACTTGATTTGTTTGATGTCAAGTACTAAGTGGTGATGGTGTTTGCTGTTTGCTGCATGTCGATTACATGGGCTGCTGTTACTTGATCTTCTTACTTTGTGTTGTCAAATATAAATGAGTATGCGTGCATGAATCTTGTTGTTGGTGAAGTGGTAATTATCCATTTCAAGATTTTCATGTGGTGTACTGTACTCCATGCTGATTGCATACAACTGTTACTTGTCTGGATTTTTCTTATGTACACATGCACTACACACATTTTGTTGTCTCTATACACACGCACCACTGTACACACATGCACTTCGGTCTGTTTGCTCAGGACCGAAGACCGAATATTAAAGACCGAAGACCGAATAGTGAAGATAAAAGAGGCCAAAATTATTTCGGTCTTTCATTATGGAAGACCGAATTTTTACAAGACCGAAAAGACTAGACCGAAGAAACCAAAAAGGCGAACGCCCAGGCTGATTGAAGACCTCACTCCCAGCCCTTGCACGTTACATACGCCAGCCAGCCGCGCGGACATGTGGTATGCAGAAGATAGGTACGCCATGCATACACACGTACACGCGCGCACACAAGCTACTATATCTCATCTCAAAAAAAAAAAAGAAATAACCTAAAATCTAAAAAGTGCATACGCACTATTTGGACAGAACGAGCGGCCAGGAGCCGGCCGCTCGATCTGGCTCGTATCGTCTCCCGCGTGGCCAGGTGCCACCTGGTCGGGGCGCCTTCCCAAGCGCGGTCTCCGGCATCGCCTCTTACAAGCGCAGCTCCTCCTCGACATCTGGCGTCCTCCATCCTCGACCCCCATCGTCCGCATCACCGCCGACGCCGCTGACCACCCGTCCGCCTCAGATCCATCCACTCCGTGGGTGGCCGCTGCCGCATCTGCTTGAATCCAGCTGCTCGCTGGAGATTCGTAGCAGGAGGTCGAGGAGGGGAAGGAGGTGGCTGCAGTACCGGGGTGGTTGCCGTGCTGCTCCTGGTGGTGGTGCGTCTCGTCGCCGACGGTCGGCCTCCAACTCCTGCTGCTGGTGATGCTATGACCAGCTGCGGCCCCTCCTCCCCCGGCATCACAGACAACCAGATTGAAGTGGCATGATCGAGCGGGAGGTAGAGGTCGAGGTCGTGGGGGTGGGGGAAGGCAAAAGGGCAGGGGAAGGGTGGAGATAGGAAGGGGCCGGAGGCGGAGAGGGAGGAGGGGCGGGGCGAACGGGAAGAAGTGCTCGTTGCAACAGACCGCCGCCGCCGTTTTGTCCGTGTTCTCTGCCTCTCTGGTCATCATGCCGCACCCTGTTGCATACCGACCGGCCTCTCTCCTGCTGGTTGATTGCACGCTGCCAACGCATCGTCCAGTCTCGGTCGACTGGAGAGGCTGCAATTGCGGTCGAGCCCACGATCTGCCTACAGGAAAGCAGAGTCCTTTTCTTAAAAAAAAATCTCTTACTGATTATCCTAATCCTCCAAACAGAGACAGAAATGAGAAGTGCTCGAAGCCTCCTTCATAAATATTTCTTGCTTAGTGACCTATACTCCAAACACACTACATACTTATCCTCCAACTTTGCTTTGGGTCCGTCAATCTGGACGGTCTTTTTTCTTACGGTCATGTTTTGAACGCGGGGAGTGGAGATACTAGAATGGTGATACTAATGCTTCATACACACATGCTAAATCAATCTACAGTAACTTTTAGTTCATGAAATTTTGAAGGATTGTAAAGCTTATCCTAAATCACTCTATAACATTGTTTGTAAGCTCGATCAACTACTACTACTAGAAACTAGAAGCATATCGTGTTACAAGTAGGCCGCATCATCGGAATAGTCGTACACGCGTGGTCGTGAAGTTGCACACTTCCGATTGCATAGTCGTACACGCATCATCATGGAGTTGCACAACTTCATCAGCATTGTCGCATACAAGCAACCACGGAGATCCACACCCTCCGTATAGTAGCTCATGCACTATTTCGGGAGATGCACCCGAGTGGCAACATAGTGGCACACCCAGGACCATAGAGCTACACACTCTCGTCGACGTAGCAGCGCGCACATTATTTTTTGTTGATCTATTGTTACTATTTTTTGTTAGCATCCACAGTAGTTGTAGTTGCACACATAGTAGTCCTAGTTGGCACATGTATGGCCACAGCGTTGCACAATCTGGTATCTATAGTAATTCTAGTTGCACACATAGTTGTTTTCGCCGGAGATGATATTATCTATAGTAGTTGTAGTTGTACATATAGCTATTTTCATTTGGATAAAATCATTGAAAAATTGCACACATGACGATCATTTTTTGTTGGCATCTATAGTAGTTCTAGTTGCACACATAATTGTTTTCAATTGGATATGATCATTGGGAAGTTGCACACATGATGATCATTTTTTGTTGGCATCTATAGTAGTTCTAATTGTACACATAATCGTTCTCAGTTGGATACAATCATTGGGATGTTGCACACATGACGATAATTTTTTTGTTGCCATCTATAGTAGTTGTAGTTGCACACATAGTTGTTTTCAATTGGATACGATCATTGGGAAGTTGCATACATGAAGATCATTTTTTGTTGGCATCTATAATAGTTCTAGTTGCACACAGTTGTTTTCAATTGGTTATGATCGTTGGGAAGTTGCACACACGGTGATCATTTTTGTTGGCATCTATAGTAGTTCTAATTGTACACATAATCGTTCTTAGTTGGATACGATCATTGGGATGTTGCACATATGACGATCATTTTTTGTTGCCATCTATAGTAGTTCTAGTTGCACACATAGTTGTTTTCAATTGGATACGATCATTGGGAAGTTGCATACATGAAGATCATTTTTTGTTGGCATCTATAGTAGTTCTAGTTGCACACATAGTTGTTTTCAATTGGATATGATCATTGGGAAGTTGCACACACGGTGATCATTTTTGTTGGCATTTATAGTAGTTCTAATTGCACACATAATCGTTCTTAGTTAGATACGCGTGTGCGAATGCGCCAACAAGAGTGTATCGCTCCGTGATCCTGTGTGTGCGACTATGGTGATGCGCGTGTGCCACTCCCACAGTCATACGTGAGCTATTATGCTGGTGAGAGTGTTTGACCACCTCAACAACCCTTGCCATTGAGATTTGCAACTTCATCTGCTGCCCCAGCCAACTGCCTACCCAATGGTGTGCAACTCCGTTTGCTGCCCGGCCAACTGCCTACCAGCCGTTGTGCAACTTCCTCTGCTGCCCGGCCAATTGCCTACCAGTCGTTGTGCAACTTCGTCTGCTGTCCTGGCCAACTGCTTAGTAGTCGATGCGCAACTTCCCCCTATTCCGCGGATGTGCGGATTACACCATTTTTAACTACCCCTTATCGTGTGAGATATACAACTTCATCTGCTGCCATGGCCCAACAGTCGCAGTTGATGTCCGGCTTTCTTCCCTACCTGTGGACACTCCAGCCCCAACTACCCCTACCAGTAGGATGTGCAACTTCAGCAGCTACACCAGCCAACTGCTTGACAGTCCATGAGCGACTTTAGAAGCATGATTGTGCAACTTCTTCTGCTTAATCAAGAAATGTGTTTGCCCCTATTAGAGAGAAAAACTTTGATGCAAACTAAATCAATTTGTTGCTAGAAAAAGCTAATATCATTCAAATATGAAAGAGTGATACATGAACAATATTTAAGGTACCAAACATTCAATGCCAGCATGACATGTCATCTAGCCAACTTAGTATCGCTGTGTGTGAAACTTTCCAATGATCATATCCAATTGAGCCGCCTTCAATCTTTGATTCTTCACGGGGAGGTTCGATTCCCCGTCTCAATCGTTGATCAAAGCTTGAACAACCGAAGATTACGACACCTGTGGTCAAGCATGATGAGAATGGAGCATGGGCGGCGCCATACGGGGTGGCGGCAAGATGGTCGCGGTCGAGGCAGACAACGGCCCTGGTAGGGAGCAAAATGCGACCTACTCTTCCTTCCTAGCGCCACTGCCGGCGAGATGGCCATGGCTGAGGCGGACGGGCATGCGGGCTCGTGGTGGCAGCTACTTCCATCAATATGCCCGCGATCGAGGTGGACGAGCGCAGGTGGAGGTGCGCTTGGGAGCGGCCGAGGCGGAGCGACATGCTCGTGATGGACGCGGTCGAGGAGGGCGGGTGAGCTCGTTGTAGCCTCAAGTTCCATCGCGATGGTATCTATGGGGAAAACGATAGGCAAAGGAAAAGAGGAAAAGGGGGTGATTGGTGGGGTTCAAATGATTGTAAGGGTCTATTTTGAGTATATTTTCTGAAAACACTCCGTTTTGTAACTTTGAAAGTTTCTTATCTAACCGAGAATTATTATGTGTGCAATTAGAACTATTGCAGATTCCAACAAAAGAGTGAATAGGAAAATAGATTAACTTAATAAAAACATCATCTATCAAACTTAGAATCATCGTGCAACTTCCCAATTATTATATCCAACTAAAAACTATTATATGTGCAACTACAACTACTGCGGGTGCCAACAAAAAAAATGACTAGAAAAAATAGATTAAGTTAAGAAAAAAATATCATCTAGCAAACTTAGTATCGCGATGTTGTGCAATTTTCCAATGAGCATATCCAACTGAGAAATACTATGTGTGCAACTACAACTACTACGGATGCCAACATAAAAAGTGACTAGAAAAAATAGATTAACTTAAGAATAAACATCATCTAGCAAACTTAGTGTCGCCGTGTTGTGCAACTTTTCAATGATCATATTCAACTGAGAACTACTATGTGTGCAACTACAACTGCTGCGAATGCCAACAAAAAAAGTGACTAGAAAAAATAGATTAACTTAAGAATAAATATCATCCAGCAAACTTAGTGTCGCCGTGTTGTGCAATTTTTCAATGATCATATCCAACTGAGAACTACTATGTGTGCAACTACAACTGTTGCGGATGCCAACAAAAAAATGACTAGAAAAAATAGATTAACTTAAGAAAACATCATCTAGCAAACTTAGTACCACCGTGTTGTGCAACTTCCTAAGGGTTAAATCCAACTTGAACTACTACCATAGCCAACTATGTTCTAATCAAAGTAATTTCCTTGATTGTCTTCTATCAATCTTATGAATGAGCTTAAGCTGCAGGTGTGTGAGAGTTGTTTCTCCCCGAGGTTTACCAAAGAGGGTCCTAGTTGCTTTGGTTAGGGACACCATCGCTTCATGCATAGGCCTCTGTATCATGGGATTCCAGAATCAAGCCTCGCTATCGCAGACCACATTCCTCACTGCCATTTCTTCAAACACCATGCGTGCAGGACCACCAACACAGCAGTCTCTTCAGGTACATGACGACTCGTCATCGACGAGCAGCTTGACTGCTCGCTCAACTCGAGCACGGGAGGGCAGCTTGAGTACGAAGACACGGTACGTCTGCACGGGCAGCGGCCAGAAGTCCACCCCGACGAGCATGTGGAGGAAGAACTCAGCGGGGGCGAAAGGGTCGGCGGCATCGGTCGCTGGAGGAGGGTGCCAGTGAGCCGGCGCAACGGCTTGCACACAGTCGGCACGAACTCCCTAAGGCAGGCGTACAACAGCTCGAGATACAGACAGAGCTCCGATTTTTGCCCCGGCTTGCGTGTGCCGCCGGCAATGGGCGCGAGGGTGGAGACCCAGGACTGGATGCGGGGCGCGATTTGTGGATCGGGGCGTACGCGGAGGCGGCGGGATCGGAGAAGGAGACAGGAGAAGAGGAAGTGCTCCAAGACGGAGAGGTGGAGCTCGGAGCCGACGGGCGGCGAGGAGCGGGGATGCGAACAGGCCGTAGCCGGGGGCGCCGGCGAGCGCGATGAAGCGGATGAGGGCTCGGCGGTCAGCGACAGCGAGGAGCTGGCCGCTAAACGCCAGACGGTTCGCGGTTGTGGCACCTGGCGCAAGAGCCTTCCGATCAGGAAGAGATTTCAGGTAAAAAAAAAATTAGGCCGGCCGCTGCGTAGACTCGTCCAAGAAATAATTCCATTGGATCAAATGACGCGCACATATGTCGTTCTTGTAGACTCAGAGACATCCTCGTTAGCACCTATAGCGCCGAAACCACAAACTTGGCGCTCACGCCAACGGTAGTTGGCCGCGGCCCATTAAGCTCCGCTCCCTCGCTAAACTTCCTAGTTTGTTCGCTCGCTCAACTCAACATGCTGGCCTCTCTTTTTTGCTTGTCTGTGTTATGCTTCTAGTTCATGGATTTTTTTTAAAAAATCATAAATTTGGAAAAAGTTTATGAAAATGGGAAAAGTTCATGAATTTGAAATTTCACAATTTTTTAAAAAAGCTCATGAATTGGATAAAAGTTGAAAAAAATAAAAAATACGAACTTAAAAAATATCATAAATTTGAAAAAGATTCAAGAATTTTGGAAAAATTTGCAGATTTAGATAGAAAATTGACAAATTTGAAAATGGTACAAAACTCATCCTGAAAAAAAACAGGGGAAAACTGCTCCCAGAACACCGTTGGAACCTTCTAGAAATTACAAAACCGCTGAGAATAAAAAACTACATGGACTGGTCGTAATCTGGCGTGCCTCATGCGTGACATGTTTTGCGAATAAGAAAAAAAATGTTATATGAGGTGAGCCCGAGGTGGAAGGGGGTGTGCGCCAGATTGCGAGAACACCTGTAAACAACGGTTAAGGCATTGAATTGAGGGGTTGGTGTCAACTCGATCGAGCAGACATAAGTCGAGAAAAAAAAGATACTCCACCCAGCCCAAAATCGACCAAAAAATGCTCCTGGCCCATTTTTTTTGCATCATACCTACACGTTAACACAAAAAAAAGAATGATTCTAAGTTACCTAAAAAAGGAATGATTCAAAAAAAAACTTGTTGCCACGAAACAAATCCCACCACAACCGACTACTGTTCGAACACATGCTTTTGGCTACTGGTAGTATGTACACATAATTCCATCACCCTCACAAAGAGAAGACAGACACATGTAAGGTAGCCTCATTTCTTTCCCAAAAAAAATGATAGCTTAATTTCAGCCCTACCTAGTACGTAACTATCCCATACATACCAACACTAGCGAACCATCCATTCCTTTAGGGCTTTGGTTGGATGGTTCGTGGGATAATGGTATCCCCAGCCCACCAGGGTTCAAGTCCTGATGATCGCATTATTCTTGGATTTATTTCAGGACTTCCGGTGATGCGCTTTCAGTGGGAGGAGACGTTCCCGTCAACGAAGAGGCTTCATTTTTATAACATTCGGTAAGCAGAACGGACAGAGAACTGTCCCGATTTCTCGTAATGCCAGGCCCAAAAGTCCTGCATTGGGCCCCTCGGTCATGTTGGGTCGGCTTGACTTTCGAGCAAGGCTCGGGCTTCAGTTTACAGCCCAAAATATTATTCGGCCCTGGCTTGGGATTATATTTTCCTGGTATTCAGGTCGGGCTTACATATGTGGAGACTTAACAACATCATTTGTGTCAAGTTGTCGGGCTTCAGTCAACTTTTTGGGCCTGGCTCAGTCTTCAGAAAAAGAGTTAATTTCGGGCTTCAGGCCAAGATCGGGCTTTTGCAAGCTCGACCCGTCCCCATGTATAATCATGTTTACTTGCACGGTTCCAGCCATACCCCCCGAGAATGGCGTTTTGGCTCCGGAGAGCGCGCGCTCCCGCGTGAATAGTAAACAAAAAATATATAGTAAATGTTTTCAAAAAATATTTGTAGATGTTTGTGTTGGTATCGCATGCATCCTTAAAAAATTTCATGCGAAACAAAGCAGCGGTGTTTCGCCGGTGAAAAAAAAATAATTTAGGATGACATTTTGGGATTAGATTTGGTGTCTATTTTGTTTTTCTTTTCACAGGCCAAATTTTTTAATCTTTGGACCCCGATAACTGCCGAACGTTCGGTCTGGGGGAGCCCCAGACCGAACAATTCGCTCGGTCCCGTGGGAGGCATCGATCGAACGCATGCGTTCGGGACGAGAATCATCCAGCCCGAACACCCTACCTCATCGGCCTACATGCCTTTTTGTTGTGAAACAAGAAAAAGAAACAAAAGCCCAGTTTGCACCAATTTTTACTGTGAATAAAAAAAGCCCACTATTGGGCGTAACTAATAAAGGCCAGATTTTGCTCCACTCAAAAAAAGGCCAGATTTTGCCATGCACTGAAAAATAATCACAAATGCTCCAAAAATAAAAATGCATGAATGAACCATGAGATCTCTACCACTATAAGATGAATGAACCATAAAGATCTTCCTTGCAAAGATGTCAAAATGTATGAATTTTCCATGGCAATTATTGTTGTTTACCAATCAAAAACATGGCAAAAATGTGCAGTGGGGACACATATGAACTTGCCATCACCGAAAAAGTCCAAAAAGAAATGTCATGATAGATAATTTTTTTGAAAAAACAAGATACTACTAAAAATGCCAATGGTTTCAAAGCAAAAATTGCCATCATCAATATAAACAAATTTTGCCAAGGTAAAAAAAGATCTTTTTTTGTGAAATGGCACAAAACAGAAATAAAAAGTTCATGGCAGTTTGCATCGGTACCATGATGACAAGAAATATGGACTAAAATCTATATGCTTTTATTATATAAATTCGCCATCATGTGAAGCAAAAAACAAAAAATGCACCGTGTTAATATAGATAAATTCACCATGTTAATATAGGTCAAATAAAATAGTAAATCTTGCCATGGCAATAAAAGTTAAAAATTGCCATGGGAATTTAGATAAATTTGCCATGTTAACAAAGGTAAATTAGCCATGGCAAAATAAAAAGTAAAGTTTCCATGGCAATAAAGGTTAAATATTGCCATGGGGATTTAGGTAAAATTGCCATGTTAATAAGGCAAATAAAAAAGTAAAACTTGCCATGGCAATAAAAGTTAAATATTGCCATGTAGATTTAGGTAAATTTGCCGTGTTAATGAAGATATATTAGACATGGCAAAAAAATAGTAAAACTTGACATGGCAATAAAAGTTCAATATTGCCATGGGGATTTAGGTAAATTTTCCATGTTAATAAAAAGTCAAATAAATAGTAAAACTTTCCATGGCAATAAAAGTTAAATATTGTCATGGGTAGTTAGGTAAATTTACCATGTCAATAAAAGGTAAATTTGACATGGCAAATAAATAATAAAACTTGCGATGTTAAAAAATTGTCATGAAGATTTAGGTAAATTTGCCATGTTGATAAAGGTGAAATAATTAGCACAACATGCCATCGCAATATTTTCCATTTTATGTTGTTTTTGAAAATTTCAAGAAGTATAGTGACAATTTTAAAAATCAAAAAATTGCCATGGCAAGAAAGCAATGAATTTGCCATGATTCGAGAACTAAATTTGCCATGCTTCGATAACTATATTTGCCATCTTCCAGGGAAGCAAATTTGCTATGATGAGCAAACTAAATTTGCCATGATGAATTAACTAAAATTTTGATGTTTACATGGCAGAAAGTGTACAATTAGTTGCCATGTTTGAAAACAGTAAAACCACACAATGATCCAAAATCAAAAGTTGCCAGGGCAAGAAAGCAATGAATTTTCCATAATCCGAGAACTAAATGTGCCACGATTCCATAACTATATTTGCCATCTTCCAGGAAAATTTAAGAAAAATTGTACAGTGAGACGGTAAATTTAAGAAAAATTGTATAGTGAGGCATGGCAACTTTGGAGGCAAAAAATATACATCAGAGTTGTGGTAATTGTGTCTATTCTCGCGTGCTAAATACGATGGCAAATATATGTCTAATACAATGGTAACTATTTCAAGCAGAACCTCGGGTACACATGAAACTAAACTAACTTCAGTACATAGCAAACTTACTAATTTATCACAACTTGAGTCAGAAAATCAGCTAGCAAAAATATTGCAGAATTTGAGACATGCCAAAGTGAACTAGAAACTGATGGTAACGTCCAAGCTGCTTCAAAATTTGAGCAACCCACATATCAGTGCAAAACACAAGAAAAGTAGTGTAAGGTACACAGATTACTGTAACAATTTACACATACGAGTTTTGGTTCCATTTGCATCGCATCACATAATTTGCCATGAATTATTTGTGAAAAAAATGCATCAAAATCTGGTCAAGATTAGCATTACATCGCATAGTTTTTGCAGTGGGTGTACAGATAAAAATGGACATACAAATGTGATCGATTAGCATCACAACACGTAGTTTGTCATGAGCTGGAGCAAAAACTGCGTCAAAAATTGCAGGGAGTAAAGCACCCCGGGACGAACCTGAACGGCTGCTACTGCTTGGCGTGACCATGGTCTTGGCTGTTGTTGCCGCTACCATGGCCGTGGTGGTGAGGAGCTCCCAAGACCCCGAGCACCGCCGCTTTTCGCTCGGCCACCTCGAGGCCCGCCGTCGGCGAGCTGTCGTGGCCTCTCTCGCGGATGCAGGTAGGGAGGAGACCGTCGCCGCCGAACCCGTGGATGGCGAATCCCCCTCTCTGGCAAGTTATGAATGAATTCCATGAATTTCCCACACAATAATGCTTAATTGCCATATACATCATTTACTGTATGAAAAAACGATGGCAACTTTTATTACGATGTATGTACCATAAAGTATTTTGCCATGGCAACTTACATGACCAAGCATACAATTACAACATCAATTTTGCGAGCGGTCACGGGCGAGCCTGCCGAGTAGGGAGGCGACAGTGAGACAAAGGAAGATGCGCCGGGAGCCCGCCTGGCACCGGGCGACGCGGCGGAAGGCGGATGCGAGGTCGGCGAGGCCAGAATGGATCAGCCTCACCGCCGGCCAGCAGCAGCTTTGCTCAGGTCGGCGCATCCTCGCCCGCCGGGCCTCACGCTGGGGGCCGCTGCTTGGGCCGACGCGAAGCTCGCCTCCCCGGACATGGGCCAGCGAAGGCGCACGGGATATGTGCGGGTCAGCCTCACCGCCGGCCAGCAGCAGCTTTCCTCAGGTGGGTGCGGAGTCGCCCTCTGGTCCTCGCGGCAGGGCGCCGCCGCTTGGGCTGGCGATGGCGCACGGGATGCAGATCTGTTCGCGGTGGAGAGTTGGGGAGGCGCCGAAAATCCGGCGACGATGTAGAGGGCCGGCGGCCCTGGCTTGGGAGCTTGAGGGGAGCTCCGGCGAGCGGCGGTGCCTTAGCTATCGGGGCTGAGGAGGAGTGGTGCGGGTGAGGTAGGAAGAATGGATAAGGAAGAGAAAGAGAGTGCGGCGAGGAGGAAAAAGCGTTCGCAGCGACAAGTCCTCGTCCCGAACGATTTTGTTCGCTGACCTGTCCCCTCCCCATCTGTAAGATTCGCGCCCCTGATCCAATGGTGCATAGGGCGTCCGGGATGAGAACGAGAAAAATAGGTCGTTCGGGAGCTATTGATTTTGTAATCTTTTTTCCTATAAATTTGTATGTAGTATTTGGATGTGATAAAGAACACATAAATTTTTTGTTGAATATTTTTTGGCATTTCAAAAAATATTTTCGCGTGCAGGAGCGCGCGCTCCCAGGAGCACCAACGGATTTCCGCATACCCCATGTTCTAACTTAGGATAGTTCCCATATAGGCGTAATATAATCACAAGAGTGAGGCTAGGTTTCAGTTGCACCAAGATTAGGGTTTTATAAAACATCGTCTTTCAAACCATGCGTTCTCCTTGGGACCCTGACTGCGCTTGATCAACGAAAACTTGACACGGGACGTGCGGGCCGTACAGTTGGAGCGGAGAGCTGGTTACGTACGTACGCGATGCCCAGCCGTATAAGTGCTTGCTTATACGTATATACGAAAAAAGCCGTGTGTTGTTCAGTTAAAAAAAAGTTTGGGTCGTGGCCGTTTATGTGTTCTAAATCGAACCGGAGACACAGAAAAGAACGGGACGAACTGTTTTCCGTATATATGAAGAGTTGCACGCACAACTCCCACCTGCCCAAGCCCTGAAACCAGTGATCACCGGAGCCGACCGGCGCCTAGCTAGCAGGGATCGACGCCGAGGACTACTACACCGGCCAGGCAATGTCGATTCCGTGGGATTGGCGGAGGTTCTCCTAATCGACGACGCCGTACAGTCAGTTCGTCACCCTCGTCGTCAAGGACGAGGCGGGCCGCAGGCTCACGCGCACCATGAGGAAAACCGACAACCTGCAGGTTCTCGTCGACTTCTACTACAACACCATGGCGCCCGTCGTCGAGCGCGGCTCAGGGGTTTTCGAGTACCGCGGCACGCAGATTGTGTTTCCCCGGCAGCAGGTGCCGGTGGAGTTCGACATGAAGGACGGCGACTTCGTCCCGGTGGTCAAGCCGCACACGCTCGTCACCCCCGTGCTCAAGGAGAGCTGCGAGGAATCGCGCAGCTTCGCCTGCACCGTGCGGAGGACCGACGAGCTCAAGGGCTTGATGTCTTTCTACTGCTCGACGGCGCGAAAGTTTGGAGCTGTTTTTGAGTTGGACGGCAGACGTCTTGTAGGAGATGAGACGCCGGCGGACTTGCAGCTTGAGGATGGGGCAATCATCCACGTTTCTGAACCTTGAGGACCGATGACAGCACCGCGCCTTCGTCAGTTCGTCTTGTGCTTTGTAGTCATCGCAAGGTCATCCACATACCCCGTTATAATTCTTATTATCTCTGGTATTTTATGTACTGCCATAAAATTGAAGTTTATTTAAAAAAAAGCAATGCTTGTTTGTTTACTCGATGGTTATATATATGTAGTAGCTTCCTCATGGACATTGTCTATATAAAGTGTGCAAGTTTATCGGAAAACTAAGATCTCCCTATTTGATATAAACAAAGGGCATCTCCAACGCCGATTCTCAAACCACCCGCACATGTCCGGATCATGCTGTTCGGGCGCGTTGTGTCATCTAACGCGGGCCTGTATCGCACCGCCGAGCGGTCTGGATGTGCTTTTTTCCACAAACCGGAGACAAACTAGGGGGCTTTACGGGCATCCAGACCGCAGCCACGTCCGCTCCTTACCGCCTTGCCCATCCAAATCCCCTCCCTCGACCGCGCGCACTTCACGCCCAAAACGGTCAGCGCCGCTCTAGAGCATCATTGTCACATTCATGCCTGGTCAAAGTGGACGTGGCCTCTCACTAGCGTCGGTATTGAAGCGGTGAACTGGCTGAGAGAGCGCCACCCGCGCCGCTTTCCGAGGCAGGCTTTCCGTGGCGGGCGACTGCTCCGCATTCAAACGACACCATAGATGTCCGTCCGTCCATCTGCCGCCCACATTAATGGCACGCGGTTGCCGAGGAACCTATTCCGGTGTCACCCGCCCGTCCGTGTGCCGCCCACCATTGTCATTCGTCCGATATATAAACTGCAGCCCCGGCCATAGTCACAGTCATACGCCTACGGTCACTTTCGCCTCTCCGCACCACCCCCACCATGACCTCCTCGCACTCTAAAACTCTCTAGGACGGATTGTCATCGGAGTAAAAGAACGAGATGGCCGCAATTGCTGTCGGATGGCAGGCCAGCAGGCGGCCGGAGGCCGACGACGTCCCAATGGAGGACACGGTCGAGGACGAGCCGGTGCCACCCTCGCCGGTGCATTGTACCATGACCATCAGCAAGGTCCATGCCCATTACATGGACATGATGCGGGAGGAGCAATTCTGGGAGGTGCAGGCCGACGCGGCCTACAACCCCCAGCTCCTCCAGGAGCACCAGTAGGCGGGGGAGTAGCTCGTCGCCGGCAAGGCGAGCGTCGGACGCGGACATGACGAAGCAGGCGGCGATGCTCGAGTCCTACCACACTGCCCGCGAGATCCGCCTCGACCGGTTGCTGTATGGGCAGCGTCAAGCGGAAGTAGAGGTCGCCTACAAGGAGTTCGACAAGGCGGCGGATGAGGTGTGAGGCAAGACCGACAAAGAGGACATCGCCAAGGCCCCTTCCCACCACCACGACCACGTAGCTGTCATGTTCGCGGGTGCCGCCGGCAGCGAAGAAGAGTAGTGCATGGTAGGTCGTCGTCGCTCGCGTCCCAGCAAGGCCACCACTCTTCCCCTCCTCCTGAAGCCAAGCTTGGCAGACTGATGATCGCCGGCCAATTAGTGGCTCAAGCTGCAGTGGCGGAGGCTGCAGAGGTAGAGCTGGAGAGCACCGAGGCAGAACTGGAGAAGGCGAAGGCAAGTGTCGGAGGTTCAGTTCTCGGGGCTCATGGCCGGACATGGGAAATGGACGCCGATGACCATTCAGATTAGGTTTGGAATAAAAGTATGTCCAAATTATACCTTCACGGTCGGACGAGCTCCCCCTTTAGTTGAAGTATCTTTGAAATGTAATGAATTTAGTCCGGTTTATATCAAACCTGTTATGTTTGCACGCATCTTTTCCGGTTTATATAAAAGTCCGCGTGGTTTGCATGAATTTCGTCCATGTCGTTCAAATAGTTGATGAAACATATGCGGGCAACATTGGATAGCGGCCTCAGTATCTACGCCGTGAACCGATGTCGAAGCAAATTTGAGGGTCGACGTCGAAGATGCCCAAACTAGAAATAAGTTTCCTGGATATACACATACGACCCAAATGTGCTACGTACTCATGCCTGTGATCACCTTGCAACTCGTCTTCATTTGTAACACCCACGGTTGAATTGAACCTCATGAAGGTCAAAGTAAATCATAATCAATTTGGCATGTTCCCCGTTGCTTAGCTTTGGTTTCTCTGCCAACCCACATTAGTGTCATAAAAACGCGCACCTCCGTGTAGTAACCCAATCGAGTTACTACGTGGTCAAGGTGTGGCAGGGGACGCAGCTCCTCTGACGTACGGCACACTCGCTGACGTGTGGACCCGGACCCACGCGTCAGTGGCCCAACGTCAGGTGGCCGTACGTCAGGGGATCCGGCTCCGTGGCAGGGGTGCCAGGCGCATCTGGCCAGGGCGTGGAGGCGTGAGCTGATGTGGTGGTGGCTGGAGCACCGGCAATGCTGAGGTGCTGAGGGTAGTCGAGATCAGATGCACACCATGATGGATGAAGGTTCATCGAGTAGATTCGGGTGAAAGCCCTGCTCTCGGCTAGGTGCCAAGGCCGGCGATGGCGGCGTTTTTCTGTGCCGTCTCCTTCCCGAAGGCAGTGGAGAAGTTCATGACCTCTATCCACTACCTCCTAGGTAAATCTTAGATTAGTCGATCAGATGATGGCGGCATTCTTCTATCGTTCTCCCCTTGGGGCGTTATTTTTGGAGGTGTGCATAGGCTCGAAAGACCAGTGGACGCCTACTGCAATGGAGCAACGTCTCCTATCACGCATCGATGACATAGAGTCTCGGCGTTCCAGGGTCCGATGCATGATGATGTATGCGCATAGGACGGTGGCGTTGTCTGGCGTCGACGGCAGAGAGGTTTGGCAAGGTCGGTGCATTGATCCCTCCCGAAGATGGGACAACAGAAGATGGCGGCGGCAGAGCCTAGAGTGTGCGCATGCGATGCGCGTTGAGCGTCTATTACAACCGGTTGGTACTCTCGATTAGTCGGTGGGTGGTTTGGGCAGGCCACCGGATTAGATGGTGCTTTGGCACGAGGTCAGACACTTCATCAAGATGGTATAACTGACAGAGGTCGTCAAAGATATGGCTTTGGGTGGATTCTTGTATTTGTTTGATCGGACACTTTGAATAAGTTAATAAAAATGGATGTGTGCACCTTTGGGTGCAGCCTACCTTCTTTCTAAAAAAAGTAACCCAGTCGAGTAGATCCTATTGGGGAACGTAGTAATTTCAAAAAAATTCCTACGCACACACAAGATCATGGTGATGCATAGCAACAAGAGGGGAGAGTGTTGTCCACGTATCCTCGTAGACCGAAAGCGGAAGCGCTAGCACAACACGGTTGATGTAGTCGTACGTCTTCACGATCCGACCGATCCAAGTACCGAACGCACGACACCTCCGAGTTCAGCACACGTTCAGCCCGATGACGTCCCTCGAACTCCGATCCAGCTGAGTGTTGAGGGAGAGTTTCGTCAGCACGACGGCGTGGTGACGATGATGACGTTCTACCGACGCAGGGCTTCGCCTAAGCACCGCTACAGTATTATCGAGGTGGACTATGGTGGAGGGGGGCACCGCACACGGCTAAAAAGATCAAATCAATTGTTGTGTCTATGGGGTGCCCCTTGGCCATGTATATAAAGGAGTGGAGGAGGGGGGAGGGCTGGCCTAGCTATGGCGCGCCCTGGAGGAGTCCTACTCCCACCGCGAGTAGGATTCCCCCCTTCCATGTAGTAGGAGTAGGAGTCAAGGAAAGGGAAGAAAGAAGAGAAGGAAGGAGGGGGCGCAGCCCTTCCCCCTAGTCCAATTCGGACTAGGCCTTGGGGGGCGCGCAGCCTCCCTTCTCTCTTTCCCCTAAAGCCCAATAAGGCCCATATACTCCCCGGCGAATTCCCGTAACTCTCCGGTACTCCGATAAATACCCGAATCACTTGGAACTTTTCCGATGTCCGGATATAGTCGTCCAATATATCGATCTTTACGTCTCGACCATTTCGAGACTCCTCATCATGTCCCCGATATCATCCGGGACTCCGAACTACCTTCGGTACATCAAATTACATAACTCATAATACAAATCATCATCGAATTTTAAGCGTGCGGACCCTATGGGTTCGAGAACTATGTAGACATGACCGAGACACGTCTCCGGTCAATAACAAATAGTGGAACCTGGATGCTCATATTGGCTCCCACATATTCTACGAAGATCTTTATCGGTCAGACCGCATAACAACATACGTTGTTCCCTTTGTCATTGGTATGTTACTTGCCCGAGATTCGATCGTCGGTATCTCAATACCTAGTTCAATCTTGTTACCGGTAAGTCTCTTTATTCGTTCTGTAATACATCATCCCGCAACTAACTCATTAGTGCAATGCTTGCAAGGCTTATAGTGATGTGCATTACCGAGTGGTCTCAGAGATACCTCTCCGACAATCGGAGTGACAAATCCTAATCTCAAAATACACCAACCCAACAAGTACCTGGTACACAGCATGGCATACTTTATAGAACCTATGGCCAAAGCATAGGGAATGACTTTCATTCTCTTTCTATCTTCTGCCGTGGTCGGGCTTTGAGTCTTACTCAATTTCACACCTTGTAACACAGGCAAGAACTCTTTCTTTGACTGTTCCATTTTGAACTACTTCAAAATCTTGTCAATGTATGTACTCGTTGAAAAACTTATCAAGCGTCTTGATCTATCTCTATAGAACTTGATACTCACTATGTAAGCAGCTTCACCAAGGTCTTTCTTTGAAGAACTCCTTTCAAACACTCCTTTATGCTTTGCAGAATAATTCTACATTATTTCCGATCAACAATATGTCATTCACATATACTTATCAGAAATATTGTAGTGCCCCCACTCACTTTCTTGTAAATACAGGCTTCACCGCAAGTCTGTATAAAACTATATCCTTTGAGCAACTTATCAAAGCGTATATTTCAACTCCGAGATGCTTGCACCAGTCCATAGATGGATCGCTGGAGCTTGCATATTTTGTTAGCACCTTTAGGATTGACAAAACCTTCTGGATGCATCATATACAACTCTTCTTTAATAAATCCATTAAGGAATGCAGTTTTGTTTATCCATTTGCCAGATTTCATAAAATGCGGCAATTGCTAACATTATTCAGACAGACTTAAGCATAGATACGAGTGAGAAACTCTCATCGTAGTCAACACCTTGAACTTGTCGAAAACCTTTTGCGACAATTCTAGCTTTGTAGATAGTAACACTACTATCAGCGTTCGTCTTCCTCTTGAAGATCCATTTAATCTCAATGGCTCGCTTGATCATTGGGCAAGTCAACCAAAGTCCATACTTTGTTCTCATACATGGATCTCATCTCAGATTTCATGGCCTCAAGCCATTTCGCGGTATCTGGGATCATCATCGCTTCCTCATAGTTCGTAGGTTCATCATGGTCAAGTAACATGACCTCCAGAACAGGATTTACCGTACCACTTTGGTGCGGATCTCACTCTGGTTTACCTACGAGGTTCGGTAGTAACTTGATCTAAAGTTACAGGATCATCATCATTAGCTTCCTCACTAATTGGTGTAGTAGTCACAGGAACAGATTTCTGTGATGAACTACTTTCCAATAAGGGAGCAGGTACAGTTACCTCATCAAGTTCTATTTTCCTCCCACTCACTTCTTTCGAGAGAAACTCCTTCTCTAGAAAGGATCCATTCTCAGCAACGAATATCTTGCCTTTGGATCTGTGATAGAAGGTGTACCCAACATTTTCTTTTGGGTATTCTATGAAGACGCACTTCTCCTATTTGGGTTTGAGCTTATCAGGTTGAAACTTTTTCACATAAGCATTGCAACCTCAAACTTTAAGAAACGATAGCTTAGGTTTCTTGCCAAACCATAGTTCATATGGTGTCGTCTCAACAGATTTAGATGGTGCCCTATTTAACGTGAATGCAGCTGTCTCTAATGCATAACCCCAAAACGATAGTGGTAGATCGGTAAGAGACATCATAGATCGCACCATATCTAATAAAGTACGGTTATGACGTACGGACACACCATTACACTGTGGTGTTCCAGGTGGCGTGAGTAGTGAAACTATTTCACATTGTTTTAACTGAAGGCCAAACTCGTAACTCAAATATTTTACCTCTGCGATCATATCGTAGAAACTTTTATTTTCTTGTTACGATGATTCTCCACTTCACTCTGAAATTCTTTGAACTTTTCAAATGTTTCAGACTTGTGTTTCATCAAGTAGATATACCCATATCTGCTCAAATCATCTGTGAAGGTTATAAAATAACGATACTTGCCGTGAGCCTTAACACTCATCGGACCGCATACATCAGTATGTATTATTTCCAATAAGTCAGTTGCTCGCTCCATTGTTCCGGAGAACAGAGTCTTAGTCATCTTGCCCATGAGGCATGGTTCGCAAGCATCAAGTGATTCCAAAAGCCCATCAGCATGGAGTTTCTTCATGCGCTTTACACCAATATGACCTAAACGGCAGTGCCACAAATAAGTTGCACTATCACTATTAACTTTGCATCTTTTGGCTTCAATATTATGAATATGTGTATCACCACGATCGAGATCCAACAAACCATTTTCATTGGTGTGTATGACCATAGAAGGTTTTATTCATGTAAACAGAACAATAATTATTCTCTAACTTACATGAATAACCGTATTGCAATAAACATGATCCAATCATATTCATGCTCAACGCAAACACTAAATAACATTTATTTTAGGTTCAACACTAATCCCGAAAGTATAGGGAGTGTGCGATGATGATCATATCAATCTTGGAACCACTTCCAATACACATCGTCACTTCACCCTTAACTAGTCTTTGTTCATTCTGCAACTCCCGTTTCGAGTTACTACTCTTAGCAACTGAACTAGTATCAAATACTGAGGGGTTGCTATAAACACTAGTAAAGCACACATCAATATCATGTATATCAAATATATACTTTTGTTCTATTTGCCATCCTTCTTATCCGCCAAATACTTGGGGTAGTTCTGCTTCCAGTGACCAGTCCCTTTGCAGTAGAAGCACTTAGTCTCAGGCTTAGTGATGTCTACTACACAACCTTCTTCTTGTAGACGTTGTTGGGCCTGCAAGTGCACAGGTTTGTAGGACAGTAGCAAATTTCCCTCAAGTGGATGACCTAAGGTTTATCAATCCGCGAGAGGCGTAGGAGGAAGATGGTCTCTCTCAAACAACCCTGCAACCAAATAACAAAAAGTCTCTTGTGTCTCCAACACACCCAATACAATGGTAAATTGTATAGGTGCACTAGTTCGGCGAAGAGAAGGTGGTACAAGTGCAAAATAGATGGTAGATATGGGTTTTTGTAAACTGAAAATATAAAAACAGCAAGGTAACAAGTGGTAAAAGTGAGCATAAACGGTATTGCAATGGTAGGAAACAAGGCCTAGGGTTCGTACTTTCACTACTGTAAGTTCTCTCAACAATAATAACATAGATAGATCATATAACAATTCCTCAACATGCAACAAAGAGTCACTCCAAAGCCACTAATAGCAGAGAACAAACGTAGAGATTATGGTCGGGTACGAAACCACCACAAAGCTATTCTTTCGGATCAATCTATAAAAGAGTTCGTACTAGAATAACACCTTAAGATACAAATCAACCAAAACACTAATGTCACCTAGATACTCCATTGTCACCTCAAGTATCCATGGGCATGATTATACGATATGCATCACACAATCTCAGATTTATCCAACCAACATAAAAGTACTTCAAAGAATGCCCCAAAGTTTCTACCGGAGAATCAAGAACATGTGCCAACCCCTATGCATAGGTTCCCAATGTCACGAAACCCGCAAGTTGATCACCAAGACATACATCAAGTGTTCATAAAAAACTCAATCCGATCAGATAACTTCAAAGGGAAAACTCAATTCATCACAAGAAAGTAGAGGGGGAGAAACATCATAAGATCCAACTACAATAGCGAAGCTCGGGATACATCAAGATCGTGCCATAGAGGGAACACGAGAGAGAACATGAGAGAGAGAGATCAAACACATAGCTATTGGTACATACCCTCAGCCCCGAGGGTGAACTACTCCCTCCTCGTCATGGAGAGCGCCGGGATGATGAATATGGCCACCGGTGATGGATCCCCCCTCCGGCAGGGTACCGGAAAGGGGTCCCGATTGGTTTTTCGTGGCTCTGGAGGCTTGCGGCGGCGGAACTCCCGATCTATCTTCTGTTCTGGAAGTTTTAGGGTACGACGGTATATATGGGTGAAAGGAGAACGTCGGTGGAGCTACGGGGGCCCCACGAGGCAGGGGGCGCGCCCAGGGGGAGGGCGCGCCCTCCACCCTTCTGACCACCTCGTGGATCTTTTGACGTAGGGTCCAAGTCCATCAGGTGGGTTTCCTTCCAAAAATAACTTCTCCAGTTGATTTCATTCGGTTTTGACTCCGTCTGATATTCCTTTTCCTCGAAATACTGAAATAGGCATAAAACAGCAAATCTGGGTTGGGCCTCCGGTTAATAGGTTAGTCCCAAAAATAATATAAAAGTGGATAATGAAGCCCAATATTTCCTAAAACAGTAGATAAAGTAGCATGGAGCAATCAAAAATTATAGATACATTGGAGACGTATCACTTAGGTCCACACTTGGGCTTCTTCACTTGAGCAGCAACTTGCTTGCCGTTCTTCTTGAAGTTCCCCTTCTTCCCTTTGCCTTTTTCTTGAAACTAGTGGTCTTGTCAACCATCAACACTTGATATTTTTCTTGATTTCTACCTTCGTCGATTTCAGCATCACGAAGAGCCTGGGAATTGTTTCCGTTCTCCCTTGCATATTATAGTTCATCACGAAGTTCTACTAGCTTGGTGATGGTGACTAGAGAATTCTGTCAATCACTATTTTATCTGGAAGATTAACTCCCACTTGATTCAAGCGATTGTAGTACCCAGAAAATCTGAGCACATGCTCACTGCTTGAGCTATTCCTTTCCATCTTTTAGCAATAGAACTTGTTGGAGACTTCATATCTCTCAACTCGGGTATTTGCTTGAAATATTAACTTCAACTCCTGGAAAATCTCATATGGTCCATGACGTTCAAAACGTCTTTGAAGTCTCGATTCTAAGCCGTTAAGCATGGTGCACTAAACTATCAAGTAGTCATCATATTGAGCTAGCCAAACGTTCATAACGTCTGTATCTGCTCCTGCAATAGGTCTGTCACCTAGCGGTGCATCAAGGACATAATTCTTCTGTGCAGCAATGAGGATAGTCCTCAGATCACGGATCCAATCCGCATCATTGCTACTAACATCTTTCAACTCAGTTTTCTCTAGGAACATATAAAATTAAATATGGAGCAACATCGCGAGCTATTGATCTACAACATAGATATGCTAATACTACCAGGACTAAATTCATGATAAATTTAAGTTCAATTAATCATATTACTTAAGAACTCCCACTTAGATAGACATCCCTCTAATCTTCTAAGTGATCACGTGATCCAAATCAACTAAACCATAACCGATCATCACGTGAAATGGAATAGTTTTCAATGGTGAACATCACTATGTTGATCATATCTACTATATGATTCACGCTCGACCTTTCGGTCTCAATGTTCCGAGGCCATATCTGCATATGCTAGGCTCGTCAAGTTTAACCTGAGTATTCTGCATGTGCAAAACTGGCTTGCACCCGTTGTAGATGGACGTAGAGCTTATCACACCCGATCATCATGTGGTGTCTGGGCACGACGAACTTTGGCAACGGTGCATACTCAGGGAGAACACTTTTATCTTGAAATTTAGTGAGAGATCATCTTATAATGCTACCGTCAATCAAAGCAAGATAAGATGCATAAAAGATAAGCATCACATGCAATCAATATGATATGTGACATGATATGGCCATCATCAACTTGTGCCTTTGATCTCACTAGTAGAAAACGACCCATTTGTCCCGATTGGTAAGGGCCTTTTGTCCCGGTTCCTGAACCGGGACTAAAGGGTTGTTACTAATGCCCTGGCCCTTTAGTCCCGGTTCAGTCCAGAACCGGGACAGATGGGCCTCCACGTGGCCTGTGCGCCGAGCCCAGGCAGGAGGGCCTTTGGTCCCGGTTGGTGGCACCAACCGGGACCAATAGGCATCCACGCGTCAGCATTTCTGTGGCTAGGGTTTTTGTTTTTTTAAGGGGGGGGGGGTTGGGGGTTTTGGGGGGTTAATTTAGGTGTTTCATATATTGTGTTAGCTAGCTAATTAATAGAGAGAAGTGTCCTCTCTTATGTCCGTGCTTGGTCGACGCTACGTACTATACATACGTATAGAGAGGACTAGACACGCTAGCTAGCTAGTAAGCAAACGAAAGAAACAGAAGATCGTCATGAACATATATGCATACAGAGAGAAGTGATATCGACCACCTCTCCTTCTCCGAGAAATTGGTCGAACAACAAGTTCTCGTTTATCTATCCGACACTACCGGCTACATATATACAATAATTATCTCTTACAAATATAATCTCCTAATATATGGAAGCAGGGTCCACATAGTATTCTCCCTCTTCAGCGATCACGTGGTCAAGAAAGAATGCCGCCAATTCCTCTTGAATTGCTCGCATGCGATCTGGTGCTAGGAGTTCATCCCGCATCCGAAACATCTAATTTGAAGAAGGGGGTCAATACATATATATATGAATGAATGAAACTCAACACAAATGATGATAATAAAATAAATTTTTTAATATTGTTATTTACGCACTTCATATTGTTCGTGAGAGTAGCCCCGCTCACAGGTCGTGTGGCGGATGTTCTCGCAAACGTAGTATCCACAGAAATCATTCCCTTGTTCCTGCCATAACCACTTTACAAGAAATAGAGGTCAATCAAACTGATAAGCAAGAATGCCAAATGATATTGATGAAACTAGCGCTTGAATCACTAGGAGATGCACGGAACATGCTACTATAGTACTTACTTTCGGGTGTCTAAATTCCACGTTCTTTGGCAGTCCCGGAGCTTTTTTGGTGAATTTTCTCCAAACCCTGCCAGACAAAGAAAACAATTACTTGATATCAGAAATGAACAAAGTTGCTGATATGGTGGATAATGATCGATTTAACTTACTTCTCGAGCATTTGAGTCATGTCCGCATACTCCTGGGGATCTTTTCGTTTTGAGTCTAAGACAGTTACTACTCCCTACTCAAGCTTAATCTCTAGGAGAATATAGTGGAACCTGCGCACGCATGCATAACTCATCAATTACATTACTATAACCTGGACTAATATATAAGGGAAACCGAATATGCACAAGACAGTAACACTCACTTGAAGTTGTAAGGAAAGAGTATTATATCTTTGTTTTCATTTATTACCAACGATCGTAGCAAGTTGGCCTCGGTATCTTCGGCATGAAATTTAACCTCAGTTGCATCTATGAGATTTGTGTTAATGAACCCAATATCACCGACTTGTCTTTTCTTCAATTCGACGATCTTCAATCTGCATAATATAGTGAGGATAATTATAAATACATGCAATGAAAGAGCTGACCTATATAGAGAGACTTAATGACAGAAGTAGTACTACTTACAGACAGTAGCAGGTGACCGTTGCTTTATCGAGGGCCAATTGATTGAAAAACTGAAAGAACTCCTCAAATGGAACATGCAACAATTCAATTTCAACGAGGTCATGCTCCTTTTTAACTCTCAGATACAAAGTATTCCTCCCCCCGGACTCTCTGCAGGTTTTCATGTACCAATCATAGAATCTTCGCATCATCGTTGTTAGAGATCTTTCATCTTTGACGAGAGGCTTCCCGTACTCGTATCTGTGTATCTGCACCTCCAAGAAATCATAATGTACATCGTCGGGCAGGTAATCTCCAAGATTGCTATAACCGGGCACCATCCTCGGATCATTAGCGACGATGTCGCTAGGCACCTTGAGCGGGGGGCACGATTTGTTTCCCAGCTCGTCGTTCTTTCATCCTTTGATCACTGACAGTACTTCCCGACCGCTCCGCTTCGACAAATGCCTTTCCAATAATGCGCTCATAGTTGCCTTTCGGCGAAGACTTGGGTGGTTTTCTCAGGGCAGCCAGAGTGTGCTTCGCTTTCACCGGATCTACCTTCTCCTCCGAAGGTGAATGTCTCTGTGCTTTCAACCCTTCAAACCAGTCCTTCACTTCGGTTCGCGCGATCTTCGCGTTCTCCTCCGGGGTCATCTCGTATGGTAACTTCTCTGGAGTCTTCACAGAAGGACCGAATTTGTATTTCCTCCCGCCTCTGGCTGTACTGCTAGACGCCGGTAGAGTAGACGGAGCGGCTATCTTCTTTCCTTGCTTACGAGGCACAGGAGAAGGACTACGACGCGCCGGAGAAGCCGGAGTGGCGGCGGGTCTCTTCCGCCCTTGCTGACGAGGCGGAGAAGGAGGAGGCTGGTTGCTCGGGCGCGCCGGCGCAGGCGGAGAAGGAGGCGGAGTGCCGCCACGCGCCGGAGAAGGAGCCGACCGAGTGCCCTGATCGTCACTCGCCGGAGGAGGAGGCGGTGGAGGAGGCGGAGTGCCCTGACTCACCGGAGGAGGAGGAGGAGGCGGAGGCGTCCAGTTGGGAAGGTTGATGAGCTCCTTCCGCCATAGGCATGGAGTCTTCAGAGCAGAACCCAGCCGAGTCTCCCCTTCACCAGTAGGGTGGTCAAGCTGGAGGTCCTCAAATCCCTCCGTTATTTCATCCACCATCACCCTAGCATATCCTTCTGGAATTTGCCGGCAGTGAAAAGTTGCGCCGGGTTCAGTAGGAAAAACAGAGCCAACAACCGCCTTGACCTTCAAATTCATCCATTGCGTCTTAAGGTGGCAATTTTGAGACTCCGTGATAGCATCCACGGGATAGCTGGCAGGAGCCGTCAAGACATGCTCCGGCTGAAGCAGCTCGGTGGAAGCCATGCTGCTTCTCCGCTGAGATGGCGGGGTAGCTTCGAGGGAAGCTTCGGCAGTTTGTTTGCTGCGATTTGCTTCTCGTTCCTCTATCGCTTGTACCCTTGCATGCAGCGCCTGCAGTTGGGTCTGCTGCACTTTCTTCCTCCTCTCCTGGCATTTGTAACCGCCTGCGTCCGGAAACCTAGCCTTCCACGGAACGGAGCCTGGCGTGCCTCGTGTCCGTCCAGGGTGCTCAAGATTCCCGAGGGCCATTGTGAGCTCGTCGTTCTCTCTGTGTGGAACAAACATCCCTTGCTGCGCTGCATCGATATAGTGCTGAAGCCTCTTGGCTGGTATTTCCAATTGCTCGTCCGTCCAAATGCACTTCCCTGATACAGGGTCCAAGGTTCCGCCAGCCCCGAATAACCAAGTCCGGCAACGGTCTGGCCAGTTCATTGTCTCCGGTTCGATCCCTTTATCAAGCAGATCATTCTCAGCCCCGGCCTACGAGGTAGCCACCTGACCCCGTGCGATGGTGATGCTTCTTCTTCGCAGCATTTTGCTTGTTTGTCGCCGACATCTTCTTACTCTTTTCCGAGGTCTTGTGGGCCACAAATGCGGGTCAGTCATCTCTGATCTTCTCATATTTGTCCTTGAATTCTGGTGTCTCTTTTTTATCGACAAACCTATTCAGGTCTTTCTTCCACCTCCTGAATAGGTCTTCCATCTTCTTAAGAGCAAAAGACTTGATTAATTGCTCTTTAACTGGCTTCTCCGGATCATCCTCTGGCGGTAGGGTGAAATTTGACTTCAGCTCAGTCCAAAGATCATTTTTTGCATATCATTGACATAAGACACCTTAGGGTCTTCTTTAGTAGGCTTTAACCATTGTTGGATGCTGATCAGGATCTTGTCCCTAACCAGAACCCCGCACTGAGCAATAAATGCGTTCTTTGTCTGGATGGGTTCAATCGGTTGGCCGTCGCGCGCGATTTCTATGATCTCAAACCTTTCATCCGAGCTCAACTTTTTCTTCGGCCCTCGTCTCTTTACCGAAGTTGTGCTCGATCCGGAGGGCTAGAAAAAAGAACAAAGACGGGAGTTAATTAATATGTGTACATACCAAAACAATGAATGCATCAATTAGCTAGTCAGCACAGGCTTAACTAATATATATACCTGGCCGGACTCGGTTCGGTCACCGGAGCCGTCATCATGTTCTCCTTCTTGCACCGGCATTGGGTCACCGGAGCCGTCCTCACGGTCTCCTTCTTGCACCGGCATTGGGTCACCGGAGCCATCATAATCATAGCCAGCTGCTTCTTCACCCTCTCCTTCCAGACCATCGGTGTCGTTGAGAAACAACGAGCAGAGGGCATCACTTCCTTGTGCGATTATGTCCCCCAACAACGCTTCTTTTGCTTCGTCTCGGGGGGTGTCCATAGTTTCTACAAATATTTACAACATGGCAATTATTATTCAAACATGACAGAGGGATATATTAGTGGCAAACGTAGAACTAGCTAGCTAATCACAATAAGGAATCATATTAATTAGTGGCCTCGACGCTGCTTCTCTAGGGTTTGGGGTGGCCTCGACAACGCTTCAAGAGTTTGGGGTGGCCTCGAGAACGCTTCAAGGAGGGGGTAATACCGACAACGACGAGATACATACACGGGAAAATAATGTTATCAGGGAGGGGTATATCTACCCCCCCCCCCACGTGTTGAAGTTATCGGGGAGGGGGTATATCAACCCCCCCCCCACGTGTTGAAGTTATCGGGGAAGGGGTATATCGACCCTCCCACGTGTTGAAGTTATCGGGAGGGGGTATATCGACCCCCCCTTGTGTTGAAGTTATCGGGAGGGGGTATATCGACCCCCAACCCCACGTGTTGAAGTTATCGAGAGTTTATATCGACACGACATACGTACATGGGAAAATAATATTATCGGGGAGGGGGTATATCGACCCCCCCCCCTCGTGTTGAAGTTATCGGGAGGGGTATATCGATGACGACAGACCCGATAAAACATAAGAAAACGAAGAAGAAATAAAAAGAGGAGAAGAAGAAAGGAATAGCTAGAGGAGAAGATCGAAGAAAAAAAGAGGAGAAGAAGAAAGGAATAGAGGAGAAGAAGAAAAAATAGAATATATTCTATTTTCTCTTCTTCTCCTCTATTCCTTTCTTCTTATCCTCTTCTTTTTCTTCTTTTTTCTTCTTCTTATTTATTTCTCCTCTTCTTCCTCTCCCCTCTTCTTCTCCTTTCTTCCTCTTCTTATATCCTTTTTCCTCTCATTCTTTTTCTTCTTCTTCCTTCTTAAAAATACATGAAGTAGTATTGCTTGTTTTTTTAAATAATGTTCAAATAGAAATTTTAGAAAAAAAAGTAAAGGTTTTGCCTAATTCATTGTTCATATGAATATACAAACATTTGCATATTTACAATAATCAATATCACCAAAAAAATCTATGAACAGAAAAAATACTATTTTTTCTAAAAATCTATCTTTTGCATATATACATGAACATATATATACACAAAGAACATATATACATACATATATACATTTTTATAAAAATGCAAAAAACAAAAAATCTAAAAAAAAGGACTGATAACCCACAAGTATAGGGGATCGCAACAGCTTTCGAGGGTAGACTATTCAACCCAAATTTATTGATTCGACACAAGGGGAGACAAAGAATATTCTCAAGTATTAGCAGCTGAGTTGTCAATTCAACCACACCTGAAAACTTAGTATCTGCAGCAAAGTGTTTAGTAGCAAAGTAATATGATAGTGGTGGTAACGGTAACAAAAGAGTAGTGCGAGCAATAGTAAATATTTTTGGTATTTTGTAGTAGTTGTAACAGTAGCAGCGGGAAAGTAAATAAGCGTAAACCAGTATATGGAAAACTCGTAGGCACCGGATCGGTGATGGATAATTATGCCGGATGCGGTTCATCATGTAACAGTCATAACATAGGGTGACACAGAACTAGCTCCAATTCATCAATGTAATGTAGGCATGTATTCCGTATATAGTCATACGCGCTTATGGACAAGAACTTGCATGACATCTTTTGTCCTACCCTCCCGTGGCAGCGGGGTCCTATTGGAAACTAAGGGATATTAAGGCCTCCTTTTAATAGAGAACCGGAACAAAGCATTAGCACATAGTGAATACATGAACTCCTCAAACTATGGTCATCACCGGGAGTGGTCCCGATTATTGTCACTTCGGGGTTGCCGGATCATAACACATAGTAGGTGACTATAGACTTGCAAGATAGGATCAAGAACACACATATATTCATGAAAACATAATAGGTTCAGATCTGAAATCATGGCACTCGGGCCCTAGTGACAAGCATTAAGCATAGCAAAGTCATAGCAACATCAATCTCAAAACATAGTGGATACTAGGGATCAAACCCTAACAAAACTAACTGAATTACATGATAAATCATATCCAACCCATCACCGTCCAGCAAGCCTACGATGGAATTACTCACGCACGGCGGTGAGCATCATGAAATTGGTGATGGAGGATGGTTGATGATGACGACAGCGACGAATCCCCCTCTCCGGAGCCCCGATCGGACTCCAGATCAGCCCTCCCGAGAGGTTTTAGGGCTTGGCGGCGGCTCCATATCGTAAAACGCGATGATTTCTTCTCTCCTATTTTTTTCTCTCCGAGAGCAGATATATAGAGTTGGAATTGGCGTCGGAGGGCATCCAGGGGGCCCACGAGGTAGGGGGCGCGCCCTAGAGGGGGGGGCGCCCCCCACCCTCGTGGATAGGGTGTGGGCCCCCTGGTCTTCATCTTTGGCGAGGATTTTTTATTATTTTTTCTAAGATGTTCCGTGGAGTTTTAGGTCATTCCGAGAATTTTTGTTTTCTGCACATAAAACAACACCATGGCAATTCTGTTGAAAACAGCGTCAGTCCGGGTTAGTTCCATTCAAATCATACAAGATAGAGTCCAAAATAAGGGCAAAAGTGTTTGGAAAAGTAGATACGACGGAGACGTATCAACTCCCCCAAGTTTAAGCCCTTGCTTGTCCTCAAGCAATTCAGTTGATAAACTGAAAGAAAGAAAGAAAAACTTTTACAAACTCTGTTTGCTCTTGTTTTTGTAACTATGTCAAGCCAGCATTCAAGTTTTCAGCATAGATCATAACTAACCATATTTGCAATAATTCTCACGTCTCATAATTACTCATATCAATAGAATAATCAACTAGTAAGCCATAATAATAAATCTCGGATGACAACACTTTCTCAAAACAATCATAATATGATATAACAAGATGGTATCTTGCTAGCCCTTTTCTGAGACCGCAAAACATAAATGCAGAACACCTTTACAGATGAAGGACTGACTAGACATTGTAATTCATGGTAAAAGAGATCCAATCATAGTCACACCCAACATAGATTAATAGTGATGAATGCAAATGACAGGTGTGCTCTCCAGCTAGTGCTTTTTAATAAGAGGGTGATGACTCAACATAAAAGTAAATGGATAGGCCCTTCCCAGAGGGAAGAAGAGATCTGTAGAGGTGCCAGAGCTCGGTTTTGAAATAGAGACAAATTGTATTTTGAGCGGTATTCTTTCATTGTCAACGTAGCAACTAAGAGATGGCGATATCTTCCATGCTAAACAAATTATAGGCCGTTCCCCAACAGAATGGTAAAGTTTATACTCCCCCTCCACCAACAAGCATCAATCCATGACTTGCTCTAAACAACGAGTGTCTCCAACGTACATCAGGTCCCAGGGGGAGTTTTGTTTGCAATTAATTTTGATTTAGTTTGCATAAAGCATGGGACTGGGCATCCCGGTGACCAGCCATTTTCTCGTGAGTGAGGAGCGGAGTCCACTCCTCTTGAGAATAACCCGCCTAACACGGAAGATAAGGATAGCCTTGGTTGATACATGAGCTATTCGAGCATACAAAACAGAATGTTTATTTGGAGGTTTAGAGTTTGGCACATACAGATTTACTTGGAACGGCAGGTAGATACCGCATATAGGAAGGTATAGTGGACTCATCTGGAATAACTTTGGGGTTTAAGGGATTGGATGCACAGGCAGTATTCCCGCTTAGTACAGGTGAAGGCTAGCAAAAGACTGGGAAGCGACCAACTAGAGAGCGACAACAGCCATGTACATGCATTAAAATTAATAAACATTGGATGCAAGCATGAGTAGGATATAATCCACCATGAACATAAATATCATGAAGGCTATGTTGATTTGGTTTCAACTACATGCGTGAACATGTGCCAAGTCAAGTCACTTAAATCATTCAAAGGAGGATACCACCCCATCATACCACATTATAATCATCTCAATAGCATGTTGGCACACAAGGTAAATCATTATAACTCATAGCTAATCAAGCATGGCACAAGCAACTATGATCTCTAATTGTCATTGCAAACATGTTTATTCATAATAAGCTGAATCAAGAACGAGGGCTCATCATATTTACAAAAACAAAAGAGGTCGAGTTCATACCAGTTTTTCTCATCTCAGTTAGTCCATCATATATCATCATAATTGCCTTTCACTTGCACGACCGAATGGTGTGAATAATAATAAGAGTGCAAGTGCATTGGACTAAGCTGGAATCTGCGAGCAATCAATAAACAGGAGAAGACAAGGCAATATGGGCTCTGGGTTAAATCAACAATAATGCATATAAGAGCCACTTCAACAATTTAATCATGGTCTTCTCCTACTGACCCCCAAAGAAAAGAAAAGAAATAAAAACTATTTACACGGGAAAGCTCCCAACAAGCAAAAGAAGAACGGGAAATATTTTTGGGTTTTCTTTTTAATTACTACTACTACAGCAGAAAAGTAAACTACTACTAATTTTTTTTGTTTTTCTTAAGGTTTAACAAACACACAAGAAGAAAGTAGGAAAAAGAAAATAAACTAGCATGGATATTACAGTGAAAGAGTATGAGCACCGACATCTAGCAATGAGTGTGTGTGAACATAAATGTAATGTTGGTGAGAAATACGTACTCCCCCAAGCTTAGGCTTTTGGCCTAAGTTGGTCTATTGCCAGGGATAGACTGGCGGATACCCGTAGGTGTAGCTGGGGTCGTACTGCGACGAAGAATAGTTGGGATCATACTGATGTGCAGCGGTTATCGCCTGCTGAGCTGCAGCGTGGAGTTGAGCTGCCTCTGCTCTCCTCTCGTACTCTTCTGTCTCCTCTCTGGTAATTACGTATCTTCTTTTTGTCTGTGAATCAAAGAAGGCAGGAGCAGGGAGAGTAATACGGAAAACACGCCGTTTGTTAAAAATTAAACGATATAAGAAAGGTGATTCAGGCCTCTCGACAAACTGGTGCGAAGCCATAGAATTATAATCTAAATATTCAGGAGGCAACTCTGTATCACCCTCACGAATGTCTATCTCAAGAAAATGAGCTAAGCGGGTTGCATAAATTCCTCCAAAGAAATCTCCATTATGTCTATTATGATGCGACCTACGGGCTACAATGGCTCCCATATGATAAGATTGGTCTCCTAACACAGCACTCCTGAGAATGCTAAGGTCAAGGACACACATGTGACATGCTTCATCCTTAGCATTTATGCATCTACCAATGAAGAGAGCAAAATAATGTATAGCAGGAAAGTGAATGCTCCCTATGGTAGCCTGCGTTATATCTCTGGATTCCCCTACAGTTATACTAGCAAGAAAGTTTCTAAATTCAGATTTAGGGGGATCTCTAATACTGCCCCATGATGGAAGTTTGCAAGCAAGAGTGAAATCCTCTAGGTCCATGGTATAAGATTTGTCATAAAGATCAAACATGACTGAAGGAGAATTACGAGAAGATGAATATTCAAACCTCCTCACAAATGAACTTGTGAGATGATGATACTGGGGGCATTTGTTAGCCTCAAAATCCTCAAGACCGGCATTGCGCAAATATGCTTTGAATTCTTCTTTAATTCCCGCACGGTCCATAAAATTTTCCGACGGCCATTCGCAAGGTCGTACTGGAGCGTCTCTCGTTGGATCCTCGTCAGCATCGCCCATAGCAATCCTGGGTCCTTACTTCTTAGAGGAACCACCTTGGAACATCTTCCTAAGCATATTGTTTTTCTCTGAAAAATTCTGAAATTTTTAGTAACTTCAAACAAAAGTGAACCAATTTCAATAAAACTGATAGCAACTACTCTTACAAGTGCCTAGAGCCTATATCAAGCATTAGAACTACTTGGAACCATATAAATTTGACATGCAAGCTCAAGAACATGGTCACCTATGCAGCACAAATTTGCAAAGAATAAAGCACTAGAACAAAAACTAATTGGACCAATGGAGGAGTCACATACCAAGGAACAATCTCCCCAAGTAGTTTTGCGAGAGGTGCTTTGAGCAAGGACATCGAAAATCACAACAAAAGTGGCTGGAACTCGTGTTTGAGTTGGTTTTTCAGGTTTGTGTGAGACAGAGGAAGAAGATGGGTGCTGGGATAAGTGGAGGAGGGCCACCGTGGGCCCACGAGGCAGGGGGCGCGCCCTAAGGGGGGGCGCGCCCACCACCCTCGTGGCCAGGTGGCAGCTCCTCCCGCGGTAATTTTTGCACAGTAAATCCTCAAATATTCCCAAAAAAATCATATTAAATTGGCGTGTCATTCTGAGGACTTTTATTTTCGGGATATTTTTATATTGCACTGATAAGCCAAGATACAGACAGAAAAATACTATTTTTACTTTATTTCTACTAAACTACAGAAAGTATAAAGAGGGTATAGAAAGTTGTGCTTCTAGTTTCATCCATCTCATGCTCATCAAAAAGAATCCACTAACAAGGTTGATCAAGTCTTGTTAACAAACTCATTCCGATAATCATGAAACCGGAGAAATTTCGAATAACACTAGGTTACCTCAACGGGGATATGCACATCCCCTATAATAAGTATATCATATTTCTTTTTGACAGTAGGAAGAGGAAATTCAAAACCTCCAATTATAATTGATGGAATTTTTCCAATGGAGTTGATACTATGAACTTGAGGTTGTTTCCTCGGGAAGTGTACCGTATGCTCATACCATTAACATGAAAAGTAACATTGCCTTTGTTGCAATCAATAACAGCCCCTGCAGTATTAAGAAAAGGTCTTCCAAGAATAATAGACATACTATCATCCTCGGGGATATCAAGTATAACAAAGTCTGTTAAAATAGTAACATTTGCAACCACAACAGGCACATCCTCACAAATACCGACAGGTATAGCAGTTGATTTATCAGCCATTTGCAAAGATATTTCAGTAGGTGTCAGCTTATTCAAGTCAAGTCTACGATATAAAGAAAGAGGCATAACACTAACACCGGCTCCAAGATCACATAAAGCAATTTAAATATAATTTTTTTAATGGAGCAAGGTATAGTAGGTACTCCGGGGTCTCCAAGTTTCTTTGATATTCCACCCTTAAAAGTATAATTACCAAGCATGGTGGAAATTTCAGCTTCCGGTATCTTTCTTTTATTAGTAATGATATCCTTCATATATTTCGCATAAGGATTTGTTTTGAGCACATCAGTTAATCGCATACGCAAAAAGATAGGTCAAATCATTTCAGCAAAGCGCTCAAAATCCTCATCATCCTTTTTCTTGGATGGTTTTGGAGGAAAAGGCATGGGTTTCTGAACCCAAGGTTCCCTTTCTTTACCATGTTTCCTAGCAACAAAGTCTATTTTATCATAACGTTGATTCTTTGATCGTGGGTTATCAAGATCAACAACAGGTTCAATTTCTACATCATTATCATTACTAGGTTGAGCATCATCATGAACATCATCATTAATATTTTCATTAGGTTCGTGTTCATTACCAGATTGTGTTTCAGCATCAGACATAGATATATCATTTGGATTATCATGTGATTTAGCAATAGGTTCACTAGAAGTTTGCACAGTTCTATCATTCTTCTTTTTCTTCTTTTTAGAAGAACTAGGAACATCAATATTATTTCTTTGAGAATCTTGCTCGATTCTCTTAGGGTGGCCTTCAGGATACAAAGGTTCCTGAGTCATTCTACCAGTTATAGTAGCCACTCTAACAGCATAATCATTTTTCTTACTATTCATTTCATCAAGCACTTCTTTTTGAGCTTTAAGCACTTGTTCTACTTGAGTGGTAACCATAGAAGCATGTTCGCTAACAAGTTTAAGTTCACCTTTAATATTAGCCACATAATCACCCAAGTATTTAATCATATAAGCATTTTCTTTTAATTGTCTACCAAAATAAGCATTGAAGTCGTCTTGCTTAAACATAAAGTTATCAAACTCATCCAAGCACTGACTAGCAATTTTAGTAGGAGGGACTTCAGCTTTATCAAATCTATAGAGAGGATTTACCTTTACTACCTGTGTCAGGATATCGGGATCAGGAGGTTCTTCAACAAATAAAGGATTGAGATCATATGTTTCTTCAACAGGCGGTAGATTAAGACCGTGTATTTCTTCAATAGGAGGTAAATTCTTAACATCTTCAGCTTTTATACCTTTTTCTTTCATAGATTTCTTTGCCTCTTGCATATCTTCAGGACTGAGAAATAGAACACCTCTCTTCTTCGGAGTTGGTTTAGGAATGGGCTCATTAATTGGAGCAGGAGCTGGCTCAGGGGCTGGCTCAGGAGGTGCCCAATTATTTTCATTTGTCAACATATTATTCAATAGAATTTCAGCTTCATCCGGTGTTCTTTCCCTGAAAAGAGAACCAGCACAACTATCCAGGTAATCTCTAGAAGCATCGGTTAGTCCATTATAAAGGATATCAAGTATTTCGGGTTTCTTAAGAGGATGATCAGGCAAAGCATTAAGTAGCTTGAGAAGCCTCCCCCAAGCTTGTGGGAGACTCTCTTCTTTAATTTGCACAAAGTTGTATATTTCCCTCAAAGCAGCTTGTTTCTTATGAGCAGGGAAATGTTTAGCAGAGAAGTAATAAATCATATCCTTGGGACTACGCACACAACCAGGATCAAGAGAATTAAACCATATCTTAGCATCACCCTTTAACGAGAACAGAAATATTTTGAGTATATAAAAGTAGCGCGATCTCTCATCATTAGTGAATAGGGCAGCTATATCATTTAACTTAGTAAGATGTGCCACAACAGTTTTAGATTCATAGCCATAAAATGGATCAGATTCAACCAAAGTAATTATATCAGGATCAACAGAGAATTCATAATCCTTATCAAGAACACAGATAGGTGAAGTTGCAAAAGCAGGGTCAGGTTTCATTTTATCTCTAAGTGATTCTTTGTTCCATTTAACAAATAACCTCTTGAGCTCATATCTATCTTTGCAAGCTAAAATAGTGGTAGAAGATTCCATATCAAAAGATAGCCCTCAGGAATAACATGCATATTTTCATCATCACTTTCATCATCGTATTCAGATTCAATAGTTTCTTTTTCTCTAGCCCTAGCAATTTGTTCATGAAGAAATTCACTAAGGGGCACAGTAGTATTAGGCATAGAAGCAGTTTCATCATAAGTATCATGCATAGCAGAAGTGGCATCATCAATAACATGCGACATATTGGAACGAATAGCAGAAGCAGGTTTAGGTGTCGCTAGCTTACTCATAACAGAAGGTGAATCAAGTGCAGAGCTAGATGGCAGTTCCTTACCTCCCCTCGTAGTTGAGGGATAAATTGTTGTCTTAGCGTCTTTCAAGTTCTTCATAGTGTCCAGCAGATATAAATCCCAAGTGACTCAAAGAATAGAGCTATGCTCCCCGGCAACGGCGCCAGAAATTAGTCTTGATAACCCACAAGTATAGGGGATCGCAACAGCTTTCGAGGGTAGAGTATTCAACCCAAATTTATTGATTCGACATAAGGGGAGCCAAAGAATATTCTCAAGTATTAGCAGCTGAGTTGTCAATTCAACCACACCTGGAAACTTAGTATCTGCAGCAAAGTGTTTAGTAGCAAAGTAATATGATAGTGGTGGTAACGGTAACAAAAGAGTAGTGCGAGCAATAGTAAATATTTTTGGTATTTTGTAGTAGTTGTAACAGTAGCAGCGGGAAAGTAAATAAGCGTAAACCAGTATATGGAAAACTCGTAGGCACCGGATCGGTGATGGATAATTATGCCGGATGCGGTTCATCATGTAACAGTCATAACATAGGGTGACACAGAACTAGCTCCAATTCATCAATGTAATGTAGGCATGTATTCCGTATATAGTCATACGCGCTTATGGACAAGAACTTGCATGACATCTTTTGTCCTACCCTCCCGTGGCAGCGGGGTCCTATTGGAAACTAAGGGATATTAAGGCCTCCTTTTAATAGAGAACCGGAACAAAGCATTAGCACATAGTGAATACATGAACTCCTCAAACTATGGTCATCACCGGGAGTGGTCCCGATTATTGTCACTTCGGGGTTGCCGGATCATAACACATAGTAGGTGACTATAGACTTGCAAGATAGGATCAAGAACACGCATATATTCATGAAAACATAATAGGTTCAGATCTGAAATCATGGCACTCAGGCCCTAGTGACAAGCATTAAGCATAGCAAAGTCATAGCAACATCAATCTCAAAACATAGTGGATACTAGGGATCAAACCCTAACAAAAGTAACTGGATTACATGATAAATCATATCCAACCCATCACCGTCCAGCAAGCCTACGATGGAATTACTCACGCACGGCGGTGAGCATCATGAAATTGGTGATGGAGGATGGTTGATGATGACGACAGCGACGAATCCCCCTCTCCGGAGCCCCGATCAGACTCCAGATCAGCCCTCCCGAGAGGTTTTAGGGCTTGGCGGCGGCTCCATATCGTAAAACGCGATGATTTCTTCTCTCCTATTTTTTTCTCTCCGAAAGCAGATATATAGAGTTGGAATTGGCGTCGGAGGGCATCCAGGGGGCCCACGAGGTAGGGGGCGCGCCCTAGAGGGGGGGCGCCCCCCACCCTCGTGGATAGGGTGTGGGCCCCCTGGTCTTCATCTTTGGCGAGGATTTTTTATTATTTTTTCTAAGATGTTCCGTGGAGTTTCAGGTCATTCGGAGAATATTTGTTTTCTGCACATAAAACAACACCATGGCAATTCTGCTGAAAACAGCGTCAGTCTGGGTTAGTTCCATTCAAATCATACAAGATAGAGTCCAAAACAAGGGCAAAAGTGTTTGGAAAAGTAGATACGACAGAGACGTATCAAGGACATATAAACAGATATACACACATACATATACTCATACATATACATATAATCAGGAAAAAAACATCTATATATTTGCAAAAAAAATAGGGGGAAGAGGGGGGCGGTGCCGGCCCTAACCAAAGCGAGGCAGAGGCGACGGCGGCGCGGCGAGGCAGAGGTGACGGCGAGGCAGGGCGAGGCAGAGGCGACGACGACGTGGTCGGGGCAGGGGCGCGCGGCGTGGTCGGGGCGGGCCGCCGGCGGCGTGCGCGTCGACGAAGCAGCAGAGGGCGGCAACGGCGTCGTCGGGGCAAGCTCGGGCAGCCTGGCGGCGTCGTCGGGGCGGGGAACTGATGTAGATGAATCTGAAAAACGCCAGGTGCTTTCTTATATACTGAGAGTATTGGTCCCGGTTCGTGGCACAAACCGGGACCAATGCCACCCTTTAGTCCCGGTTGGTGCCACCAACCGGGACCGAAGACCTTGTGCTGCCCCGCGCCCAAACTTTAGTCCCACCTCGCTAGCTGAGAGAGCTCGAGAGTGGTTTATAAGCGCTGTTGCGCCTTCCCTCTCGACTTCCTCTCAATTGCAGGCTTTTGGGCCTAACCCTGTGCTGTGTGCCTGTGGGCCTATTAGGCCTCCTGCGGGCCTGAATCCTGGCCCATGGTAGGGTTTCTAGTCGTATTCAGGCCGTGGGGGCCTAGTAGGCGGCACTTTTTTGGTTTTCTTTGTTACTTTATTTATTTTATTTTGTTTCTACTTACAACAAAATACTTATTGTTGCTATTTTTATTTTTTTCCTGTTTTTTTGTTTTGTTTTCTGCATTATTTATTTTCTTTTGTTTTTTGCTTTATTTTTAATTCTTTTTGCTTTTAGTTTTAGAAAATATATAAACTTTCTGTTAGTGCCATTAGTTTTCAAATTTGAAAACACTTTTTTGTTTTCTTTGTTACTTTATTTATTTTATTTTGTTTCTACTTACAACAAAATACTTATTGTTGCTATTTTTATTTTTTTTCCTCTTTTTTGTTTTGTTTTCTGCATTATTTATTTTCTTTTGTTTTTTGCTTTATTTTTTAATTCT
>NC_041384.1:13542083-13552331 GCF_002162155.2 Triticum dicoccoides | reverse complement strand
TATGCTTTTAGTTTTAGAAAAATTATAAACTTTCTGTTAGTGCCATTAGTTTTCAAATTTGAAAACACTTTTTTTGTTTTTTTGTTTTCTTTGTTGCTTTATTTATTTTATTTTGTTTCCACTTACAACAAAATACTTATTGTTGCTATTTTTATTTTTATTCCAGTTTTTTTGTTTTGTTTTCTGCATTATATATTTTCTTTTGTTTTTTTCTTCATTTTTTAATTCTTTTTGCTTTTAGGTTAGCAAAATTATAAACTTTCTGTTAGTGCCATTAGTTTTAGAAAATTTATAAACTTTATGTTAGTGCCATTGGTTTTCAAATTTGAATAGTTAAAATTTGAATTCTTTGAAATTTGTGTGAATCACAAGTTTTTGATTAACTTTACTAAAAAAATGAACATAGATGCGCCTATAGAGAAAATTCAACCTAAATATAAAATACATTTCTATGAATTTCAGAGAAATTCACTATGAATTTAGGTCAAATTCCCTATATAGGGGCATCTATTTTCACTTTGAGAGGAGCTCAACAAGGCAGAGAGGGACGGGCTTATAAACCGGTGTGAGCGCCCTTCGGTTGGTGAGGTGGGACTAAACTCTGACCGCAACGAGGACCAACCCTTTAGTCCCGGTTTGTGGCACAAACCGGGACTAATGGTCATGGGCCAGGGGCGAAGCGCATTGGTCCCGGTTCATGCGTGGAACCGATACCAAAAGGTCCAGACGAACCGGGACCAATGGCCCACATGGCTGCCCTCTTGAGAGTGTTCTTGGTGAGAACATAGTTGACAAGGAGCGAACCGGGATTAATGGTATTACGAGGGCCGAACCATAAGACATTAAAGCATTTCAAATGAACTCGTCTGTTACAAAGTTGGCATGGTATCATCATAATAGTTGCGGGAGAAAGTCTTCACTTTTTCTTTGCTTGTGTCATTTGCTTATTGCGCCGTAACCATGGATAATCTTCATCGTTTATCAGGATGCTTGGGTCAGCCTTGACTTTGAAGGGAGGAATTTCATGAAACTTTTCATAATCTTCACACATGTCTGTCTTGCCCTCCACTCCCAGGATGTCCCTTTTTCCTGAAAGAACTATGTGGCGCTTTGGCTCATCGTATGATGTATTCGCTTCATTATCTTTTCTTTTTCTCGGTCTGGTAGACATGTCCTTCACATAGATAACCTGTGTCACATCATTGGCTAGGACGAACGGTTCGTCAGTGTACCCAAGATTTTTCAGATCCACTGTTGTCATTCCGTACTGTGGGTCTACCTGTACCCCACTCCTGACAGATTGACCCATTTACACTTAAACAAAGGGACCTTAAAATCATGTTCGTAGTCAAGTTCCCATATGTCCACTATGTAACCATAATATGTGTCCTTTCCCCTCTCGGTTGTTGCATCAAAGCGGACACTTTTGTTTTGGTTGGTGCTCTTTTGATCTTGGTCAATCATGTAAAATGTATTCCCATTTATCTCGTATCCTTTGTAAATCAATACAGTCAAAGATGGTCCCCTGGACAACAAGTACAACTCATCACAAACACTGTTGTCACCTCTGAGACGTGTTTCCAACCAACTGCTGAAAGTCCTGATGTGTTCACATGTAATCCAGTCGTCGCACTGCTCCGGGTGTTTGGAGCGCAGACTGTTCTTGTGTTCATCGACATACGGGGTCACCAAGGTAGAGTTCTGTAGAACTGTGTAGTGTGCTTGAGACCAAGAATATTCGTCCCTGCATATTATTGAGTCCCTTCCAAGTGTGCCTTTTCCAGTCAGTCTCCCCTCATACCGCGATTTAGGGGGACATATCTTCTTAAGGCCAGGAATGAAGTCAACACAAAACCCGATGACATCCTCTGTTTGATGGCCCATGCAGATGCTTCCTTCTGGCCTAGCGCGGTTATGGACATATTTCTTTAGGACTCCCATGAACCTCTCAAAGGGGAACATATTGTGTAGAAATACGGTCCCCAGAATGACAATCTCGTCGACTAGATGAACTAGGACGTGCGTCATGATATTGAAGAAGGATGGTGGGAACACCAGCTCGAAACTGACAAGACATTGCGCCACATCACTCCTTAGCCTTGGTATGATTTCTGGATCGATCACCTTCTGAGTAAGGATGGCAATGGGCAGGGTATGGGCAGGGTAGAGCAATACCATACACATACCCGTATAGTCAGTGGGTACACAATTCTACCCATACCCATACCCATGGGTATGAAACTCTACCCATACCCATACCCGACGGGTACCCGTACCCATTGGGTACCCAACGGGTAGAACAAATAGTACACAAGTTTTTCACAATTTTACGCTCATTGGTAGCACATTTGACAAAAAAATTCAATTATCTCAGCTCAATAATAGGTAGATGAGTAAATGACCAATATCAATTTTAAAAACCACAACATACTCTTAAGTCAATAGGAGTAGACGAGTCACATGACAAACTAATGACTAATTGACGACAAATTAACATTAGTTCACAAACGGGCAGGGTATGGGTATACCCACGGGTATAAGGCTATACCCATACCCTACCCATGACTTAACGGGTAGGGCATGGGTACTACCCATGGGTATAAAAGTGTGCCCATACCCTGCCCGGGTACGGTACCCGCGGGTACCCGTACCCGTGGGTAAAATTGCCATCCTTACTTCTGAGAGATTGCATTGAGGAATGCACATAGCTTCACAATGGCTAATCGGACGTTTTCCGGTAGAAGCCCCCTCAATGCAACCAGAAGCAGTTGCGTCATAATCACGTGGCAGTCATGAGACTTTAAGTTCTGGAACTTTTTCTCTGGCATATTTATTATTCCCTTTATATTCGACGAGAAGCCAGTCGGGACCTTCATACTGAGAAGGCATTCAAAGAAGATTTATTTCTCTTCTTTCGTAAGAGCGTAGCTGGCAGGACCTTCATACTGCTTCGGAGGCATGTCGTCTTTTCCGTGCAAACGTTGCAGGTCCTCCCGTGCCTCAGGTGTATCTTTTGTCTTTCTATACACGCCCAAGAAGCCTAGCAGGTTCACGCAAAGGTTCTTCGTCACGTGCATCACGTTGATTGAAGAGCGGACCTCTAGGTCTTTCCAGTAGGGTAGGTCCCAAAATATAGATTTCTTCTTCCACATGGGTGCGTGTCCCTCAGCGTCATTCAGAACAGCTAGTCCGCCGGGACCCTTTCCAAAGATTACGTGTAAATCATTGACCATAGCAAGTACGTGATCACCGGTACGCATGGCGGGCTTCTTCCGGTGATCTGCCTCGCCTTTGAAATGCTTGCCTTTCTTTCGACATTGGTGGTTGGTCGAAAGAAATCGACGATGGCCCAGGTACACATTCTTCCTGCATTTGTCCAGGTATATACTTTCAGTGTCATCTAAACAGTGTGTGCATGCGTGGTATCCTTTGTTTCTCTGTCCTGAAAGGTTACTGAGAGCGGCCAATTGTTGATGGTCACGAACAGCAATGCCTTTAGGTTAAATTCCTCCTGTCTGTGCTCACCCCACGTACGTACTCCGTTTCCATTCCACAGTTGTAAAAGTTCTTCAACTAATGGCCTTAGGTACACATCAATGTCGTTGCCGGGTTGCTTAGGGCCTTGGATGAGAACTGGCATCATAATGAACTTCCGCTTCATGCACATCCAAGGAGGAAGGTTATACATACATAGAGTCATGGGCCAGGTGCTGTGATTGCTGCTCTGCTCCCCGAAAGGATTAATGCCATCCGCGCTTAAAGCAAACCATACGTTCCTTGGGTCCTTTGCAAACTAATCCCAGTACTTTCTCTCGATTTTTCTCCACTGCGACCCGTCAGCGGGTGCTCTCAACTTCCCGTCTTTCTTACGGTCATCACTGTGCCATCGCATCAACTTGGCATGCTCTCCGTTTCTGAACAGACGTTTCAACTGTGGTATTATAGGAGCATACCACATCACCTTCGCAGGAACCCTCTTCCTGGGGGGCTCGCCATCAACATCACCAGGGTCATCTCGTCTGATCTTATACCGCAATGCACCGCATACCGGGCATGCGTTGAGATCCTTGTATGCACCGCGGTAGAGGATGCAGTCATTAGGGCATGCATGTATCTTCCCCACCTCCAATCCTAGAGGGCATACGACCTTCTTTGCTGCGTATGTACTGTTGGGCAATTCGTTATCCTTTGGAAGCTTCTTCTTCAATATTTTCAGTAGTTTCTCAAATCCTTTGTTAGGCACAGCATTATCTGCCTTCCACTACAGCAATTCCAGTACGGTACCGAGCTTTGTGTTGCCATCTTCGCAATTGGGGTACAACCCTTTTTTTTATCCTCTAACATGAGATCGAACTTCAGCTTCTCCTTTTGACTTTCGCATTGCGTCCTTGCATCGACAATGACCCGGCGGAGATCATCATCATCGGGCACATCGTCTGGTTCCTCTTGATCTTCAGCAGCTTCACCCATTGCAGCATCATTGGGCACATCGTCTGGTTCCTCTTGATCTTCACCAGCTCCCCCCATTGCAGCATCACCGTATTCAGGGGGCACATAGTTGTCATCGTACTCTTCTTCTTCGCCGTCTTCCATCATAACCACTATTTCTCCGTGCCTCGTCCAAACATTATAGTGTGACATGAAACCCTTATAAAGCAGGTGGGAGTGAAGGATTTTCTGGTTAGAGTAAGACATCGTATTCCCATATTTAGTGCATGGACAACACATAAAGCCATTCTGCTTGTTTGCCTCAGCCGCATCGAGAAACTCATGCATGCCCTTAATGTACTCGAAGGTGTGTCTGTCACCGTACATCCATTGTCGGTTCATCTGCGTGCATTATATATAATTAAGTGTCCAAATTAATAGAAGTTCATCATCACATTAAAACCAAAGTACATACATAGTTCTCATATAACAACATATAGCTCTCCAGAGCATCTAATTAATTAAACCATACATTAAAACTATGTAAAACATTTCAATGCGAAAACAAATGCGATCATAATCGCAACCAAGGAAACAATTGATCCAACGGCATAATGATACCAAGCCTCGGTATGAATGGCATTTTTTTAATCTTTCTAATCTTCAAGCGCATTGCATCCATCTTGATCTTGTGATCATCGGCGACATCCGCAACATGCAACTCCAATATCATCTTCTCCTCCTCAATTTTTTTTACTTTTTCCTTCAAGAAATTGTTTTCTTCTTCAACTAAGTTTAACCTCTCGACAATAGGGTCGGTTGGAATTTCCGGTTCACATACCTCCTAGATAAATAAAATCTATGTCACGTTGGTCGGCATAATTTTCATAAACAATAAATGAACCAGTAGTTATAAAGATAATATATACCACATCCGAATCATAGACAGGACGAGGGCCGACGGGGGCGGATACCAAAACCATCGCACTATATAAGATGCAATAATAAAAGTAAGAAAATGATACAAGTATCTATGTAAACATACAAGTAAGAATATTTTTTCCTTTCAAAAAGAAGATAAGAACAAGAGGCTCACCATGGTGGTGCCGGCGATGAGCTCGGCGCGGGTGATCGACGGCGCTGAAGACGGGGACGGGGCATGACGGACCGCTAAACCTAGACAAATATTGAGGAAAATGGAGCTTGGAGAGGAGAAAGCTTAAGTAGTGTGGCTCGGGCATTCCATCGAACACCTTATGTGCATAGGAGGTGAGCTAGAGCACCACCAAGCCCTCTCCCCCTCAGCGGCCAGAAAAAATAGAGTAGTGTGCTCTGCTCTCATGCGAGGCGGTATATATAGGCACCTCATTGGTCCCGGTTGGTGGCATGAACCGGGACTAAAGGGGAGCCTTTGGTCCTGGTTCAAGCCACCAACCGGGACCAATGGTGGTGGGCCAGGAGCCAGGCCCATTGGTCCCGGTTCGTCCCACCAACCGGGACCAAAAGGTCCAGACGAACCGGGACGAATGGCCCACGTGGCCCAGCCGGCCCCCTGGGCTCACGAACCGGATCCAATGCCTCCATGGGTCCCGGTTCTGGACTGAACCGGGACTAATGGGCTGACCCGGCCTGGACCTTTGCCCCCTTTTCTACTAGTGCCTCCATCTCCAAAGCATCGTCATGATCTTCATCGTCACCGGCATGACACCATGATCTCCATCATCTTGATCTATATCAATGTGTCGTTACATGGTCGTCTCGCCAACTATTGCTCTTGCAACTATTGCTATCGCACAGCGATAAAGTAAAGCAATTAATTGGCGCTTGCATCTTATGCAATAAAGAGACAACCACAAGGCTTCTGCCAGTTGTCGATAACTTCAACAAAACATGATCATCTCAAAGAACAACTTATATCTCATCACGTCTTGACCATATCACATCACAACATGCCCTGCAAAAACAAGTTAGACGTCCTCTACTTTGTTGTTGCAAGTTTTACGTGGCTGCTACGGGCTTAGCAAGAACCGTTCTTACCTATGCATCAAAAGCACAACTATAGTTTGTCAAGTTAGTGCTGCTTTAACCTTCTCAAGGACCGGGCGTAGCCACACTCGGTTCAACTAAAGTTGGAGAAACTGACACCCGCTAGTCACCAAAGTATGACATGCTGGTAAGCAGTATGACTTATATCGCCCACAACTCACTTGTGTTCTACTCGTGCATATGACATCTACGCATAAAACCTGGCTCGGATGCCACTGTTGTGGAACGTAGTAATTTCAAAAAAATTCCTACGCACACACAAGATCATGGTGATGCATAACAACGAGAGGGGAGAGTGTTGTCCACGTACCCTCGTAGACCGAAAGCGGAAGCGTTAGCACAACGCGGTTGATGTAGTCGTACGTCTTCACGATCCGACCGATCCAAGTACCGAACGCACGACACCTCCGAGTTTAGCACACGTTCAGCCCGATGACGTCCCTCGAACTCCGATCCAGCCGAGTGTTGAGGGAGAGTTTCGTCAGCACGATGGCGTGGTGACGACGATGATATTCTACCGACGCAGGGCTTCGCCTAAGCACCGCTACAGTATTATCGAGGTGGATTATGGTGGAGGGGGGCACCGCACACGGCTAAAAATATCAAATCAATTGTTGTGTCTATGGGGTGCCCCCTGGCCATTTATATAAAGGAGTGGAGGAGGAGGGAGGGCCGGCCTAGCTATGGCGCGCCCTGGAGGAGTCCTACTCCCACCGGGAGTAGGATTCCCCCCTTCCATGTAGTAGGAGTAGGAGTCAAGGAAAGGGAAGAAAGAAGAGAAGGAAGGAGGGGGCGCAGCCCTTCCCCCTAGTCCAATTCGGACTAGGCCTTGGGGGGGGGGGCGCAGCCTCCCTTCTCTCTTTCCCCTAAAGCCCAATAAGGCCCATATACTCCCCGGTGAATTCCCGTAACTCTCCGGTACTCCGATAAATACCCGAATCACTCGGAACCTTTCCGATGTCCGAATATAGTCGTCCAATATATCGATCTTTACGTCTCGACCATTTCGAGACTCCTCGTCATGTCCCCGATCTCATCCGGGACTCTGAACTACCTTCGGTACATCAAATCACATAACTCATAATACAAATCATCATCAAACTTTAAGCGTGCGGACCCTACGGGTTCGAGAACTATATAGACATGACCGAGACACGTCTCCGGTAAATAACCAATAGCGGAACCTGGATGCTCATATTGGCTCCCACATATTCTATGAAGATCTTTATAGGTCAGACTGCATAACAACATACGTTGTTCCCTTTGTCATTAGTATGTTACTTGCCCGAGATTCGATCGTCGGTATCTCAATACCTAGTTCAATCTCGTTACCGACAAGTCTCTTTATTCGTTCTGTAATACATCATCCCGCAACTAACTCATTAATTGCAATGCTTGCAAGGCTTATAGTGATGTGCATTACCGAGTGGTCCCAGAGATACCTCTCCGACAATCGGAGTGACAAATCCTAATCTCGAATACGCCAACCCAACAAGTACCTTCGGAGTCACCTGTAGAGCACCTTTATAATCACCCAGTTACGTTGTGACATTTGGTAGCACACAAAGTGTTCCTCTAGTAAACGGGAGTTGCATAATCTCATAGTCATAGGAACATGTATAAGTCATGAAGAAAGCAATAGCAACATACTAAACGATCGGGTGCTAAGCTAATGGAATGGGTCATGTCAATCAGATCATTCACCTAATGATGTGATCTCGTTAATCAAATAACAACTCCTTGTTCATGGTTAGGAAACATAACCATCTTTGATTAACGAGCTAGTCAAGTAGAGGCATACTAGTGACACTCTGTTTGTCTATGTATTCACACATGTATTATGTTTCCGGTTAATACAATTCAGTATGAATAATAAACATTTATTATGAAATAAGGAAATAAATAGTAACTTTATTATTGCCTCTAGGGCATATTTCCTTCAAATCCAACACCTTTGGAATTGCATTGGACTCGTGCATGCATGGTGGTATGAGCATCTACAGCCGGGCACCCCAAACCTGCCTTAAACGCGTGGACAGACCATCCGGTCAGTGATGGGTTACAAAAACCGACCCAGTCAGGCGCCTCAAACCTGCATCAAAGGCCCGGGCTGGCCGACATCCTACATTTCTAGCCCAGGGCCCCGGGTTTCGTCCGGGCTCAGGCGTGACCGAGCGCATCCGCCACGTCGGACCCGACCCACGCTGGCCCACCCGACCCCAAATATATTCCTCCCCATCTACTCCCAGGACCAAACCCTAGCCAGTTCACTTCACTCCCCTCCGCCACCCAAACTCCCATGAGGCGATCTCCGGCCTTCTTCGTCATGGAGAGAAACGGATCCAAGTCCTACGCCTCCAGATCCGTCGATCCCGAACTCATCCCACGTAGCCCTGAGGATGACATGACCGTCCGTCTTGCGCTCCATCGCTCCCGGGAGGACGAGGCCTGATGGCAGCAGTCAGGCTCCTTGTGTCGGGAATCCATTGCGTCCACCCAAATGGCGCATGGATCCGCCAGGAGGTGTGTCGCTGTTGTCTCACCAGAGGTGGTGCAGTCTGTCTGGCATCTCAACGTTGTGGCGGACGGGCAACCCCTCCGTTGGCGTGCCAAGCAGGAGGTGACGCATGGGCGTTGTCCAACACTAACATGGCACGGTATGCCCCGCTATGAGGGGCAGCGGGCGCAGGAGACGGCGGCAGATCTCGCGACGATGGACGTTGGAGAGGCGGAATCGCATTCTTCGGTCTTACAAATCATGTTTGCATCTCAACACTGTGGTCTGATTTTAAGGAGAAAGGAAGGAAAGAAACACAGGGAAAGAAACCATTCCAAAATGAGTGTATCTCCACTAACGTACAGCTCTCGTCTATATCTACTCTAGTTACTATGATACCTCAACCTTTTGCCTATGAAATTGTGCTAGTAGACAAGCATTCGGAGTTCCCTAAATAGTGAGACAATGTGATCTCTCCCTGAGGAGACAAGTAAAACCATGTGATCTCTCCCTGAGGAGACAAGTAAAACCATGTGATCTCTCCCTGAGGAGACAAGTAAAGTCATTGTATATGCCATAGGGTGCTAAATATTTATTTGCCATTGTATTTCCTAATGTTTTATTGGTGATCTTGATCATTATCAAGCTGCAGTTTTGGAGAACACCCATAACATGATGTGGAATGGTAACTAAAATACAATTGTTGATGTAGTTTTACCAACCGATATTCACTCTTGGTCAGGTCCATCCTGCCAATATTTCACTACTAGGAAAAGGGTTATAGATAGGATTGATACTAATGGCACACCATGGAAGCAGTGCGTCACTAGTATATACTAATGACGCACCTGTTGGTGATACGTCATTAGTGTGGAAGACACTAATGACGCACCAGAAACAGGGTGCGTCACTAGTGTTAATTTTTTTTCCATTTTTCCATACATACTAATGGCGTATCAGGTCGAATTGCGCCATTACTAGTTCTACCTAGTAATGACGCACCAAACAGACAGTGCGCCATTATTGTAAAAAAATTTTGTTCTTTCTTTTGCAAAACTACTAATGGCGCATCGTTTCACAGTGCGCCATTACTGTCGTACCCTTTACATGAGGATTCCCCCCTCCATCTCGATTCCCCCCTCCATCTCAATCTCGATTCCCCCCTCCATCTCGATCTCGATCCCCCTCCATCTCGATCGCTATCCTCCTTCATCTCGATCTCGATCCCACCCGCACCCTCTCTCGCTAGCTCTACCGCCGCCGACGACCCACCGCAC
>NC_041384.1:13528552-13541684 GCF_002162155.2 Triticum dicoccoides | reverse complement strand
ACCCTCCCCCGCTCCACCGCCGCCGACGACCCACCGCACCCTCCCCGGCTCCACCGCCGCCGCCGATGATATTTTCAAATAACAAATTTGATGATATTTTTTAAAAAATTATTTACTATTTTTATAAAAAATTATTACTATTTCATATTCATATTCATTTTCTAAAAAATAATAATAATAAAGTGTAGACTACAATTGTTGTTAAACAACACTTATTACTGTTTTTATAAAAAAAATTACTGTTTCATATTCATATTCATTTTTTAAAAAATAATAATAAATAAACATATAATGGCGCACCGGTCTGGAGGTGCGCCATTGCTATCTAAAAAAAGATTTCTAATGGCGCACCGCTAGGTGGTGCGCCATTAGTAATCTTCCCCCCTAACTAGCCCGACCCCTTCGTCCCTCCCTCTCGCCAGATCCACTTCCGCCCGCTGCCCCGACCCACGCCGCCGCTGCCCCCGCGTCTCCGCCGCCCCCGCGCCCCCCACCACTGCAGCTCCTGCCCTGCCCTCCGTCACCGTCGCCGACAGCCCCCGCCCACGCCCCCATCGCCGTCTTCGAGGAAGGGCTCGGGGAAGCAAGAAGGCGCCGCCGCCTCCTCGATGCGCCGCCGCCCACCGCCTCCTCGACGTCGGCGCCCTCCTACGGCAGCCTGCCGTTATCCCACAAGTGATTCCTCACCTCTCCCCCTTCCCCTCCTTCCCCCCTAGGCTACCTCCCGCGAGTACCACAACCTTCTGATGTGTTCTAGGGTTTGATCCGCCACTGCCTAGTGGCCTTGGATGGCAAGATCAGTAGTATTGTAAATTTTCTTTTCATTATAGAATACTCAAAGGCAAATTAGGGACTTTCAGATCAAAAGTTCATAGTATCATTAGTTGAATCTGCAGATTTATTTTCTCTCTGAAAAAACTGACCTCCCTTTTCAGTTCAAAAGAAAAGATTATAGTGAACAATGATCCAATTGGTATCACACTTGTTTTAGTAAGTGTATAAAAAAGATATCATCAAAACAAATCCTATAGTTATTGTCTCTGTTCATGCTTATCTCTGCACAAATAGTTGTTGCAACGGGCTATTGGAACTTTTGATGCTCAAAACTTGCTTCCATGCTCTGCTTCAGATAGCACACAGACAAGATACTACTCCATATACTACTAATACTACTACTGTATTTCATTTCAAAGTTCAAAATGCTGGTACTGAGATTTTCATTTCCAATGAGTGATTTTTTTCCTAGCAGCAGAAAAATAGTAGTAGCCATGTACTAGGAGTGCATTTTTTTCTTGGGTGATGGATAGATCTAGTGAGTACTGCATTGCTTTTGTCCCACTTTTGATAGGACCAAGGAAAGCATGCCCATGCTTTTGCCCCCCTTCTCTTGGGCCTGGTCTTCTCCCCCTCTTTATGCCCTTTTCTTTTGAACAGGAAAAGAGGGTGATAACCCTTGTAATTATGCACAAGCTCTTTGCTTTTTACCCACAAAAAATGTTGGTTCATGGCTGGCTAACTGCAGGTCCAGCCAACTGGTAGGTGGGTGTAGATGCTTGAATTGCATAGGGCCAACTAACTGCCCCTTGATGGGGGCAAACAAGATGTTGTTAATACATAAATGTAGTTTTCAGTATTCTATCCAAACTGAAAACTGTTAAAAAGACCATGTGTTTTTGGTCAAAATCTGCATGTAAAACTGAAATAATCTCCTAGTACTTAACCCACCCAAGCTATGAGGCAAAAATTCCAGTTAACTGTTATGGACAATTGTCAATTTTCTGTAATGATGATGGAACATTATAAAGCATTGTGCTCCAGTGTATATGAAGGATACAAAAAAATTAGCAACTTCTCTGATTTTATAAAGTTGTTCTTATAGGGGTGAAACTTCACTTGTTTTTAGGCTAGTGCAGGGTGTTGCTTTATTCTGTCATCATTTGTAACTATGTCACAAATAAATTGTTCCTTCTTCTTTATTTGACAAGTAATGACTTGCAAAGATGATGATCATCTTGCTAGTTTGCTGGGTTTTGTCTCCGACCATTGTGTTGTGATGAATTTGCAGGTACCCCGAGAGGCCCTTGAGATTGTCGGAATGTCGATTAAATACCGTTCCGGCAAATTCGGGTACTCCATATGTCCTATTTTCAGCAAAGGTCATGCTGAAATTTTCCGTGATTAGTGACAAGTGATTAGGCCAAGTGATGTCATGTCTCTACCGTAGATTAAAATAAATGGAAGTTTAAAAATATGAGAGAAGTTGTCTTGACTAATTACATGTTTATGTAGAAAAGAATAGCAGGGATATTTTACAACTCCTGTGTGTGTAGTTGCTTGTTTTTACTGTAGTTGTGGCTGCTTTCTTCTTGTATCATAAAAATATCTCTTCTGCTGCTTATCAGAGATGGCGGGAAGCAGCCACCGCCGCTCTGCGACACCGCAGTACGAGTTGGATGCTTCCGAGTTCTTCACTATCATACTTGGGACTTCAGTATCATCCATGACGCAGGTATATAAAACGAGAGATATCCCCTTCACCCATCTCATTATGATATCTGTTGTTTGCCTACATCACTCATTGTCCCAAACTGCAAAGGCTGCCTGACAGTTTTAAGAACATGCTGATGGGTGAAGATCCGCCAAATAATGTGAAGGTGCGACAGGCCGGCAGCGGGTTTCGCAGGCTGTGGGATGTGGAGTTGGTGATCAAGGAGGGCCACATGTACTTGTCTCGTGGGTGGGAGAAGTTTTACCGTGCCTACGACCTGCGGCTGGGGTACTTCCTTCTCTTCAGGTACGACGACGACGCCACCACGCTCATCGTGAAGGTGTTCAACGCGACTATGTGTCGCATGCGCTATGCTGAAGATTATGATGCCGGTACGTTCTGCCTCTTCTTATTCCTCTACATTTGGCTTTGTCTCACATCGATTGTTAACGGTCATTGTTGCATTTGGACAGGTAATGGGAGCAGCAGCAGCGACAATGGCTACAGCCAAAGCAGCAGCGACCATGGCTATAGCGAAAGCAGCAGCGACCATGGCTGTAGCGAAAGCAGCAGCGATTCTGGCAGCAGCATAGACAACAAGAAGGATGATCCGGACTGGAGTGCGGGAAAAGAGGAGCAAAGTGGGGATGAGGAGCTGCAGGATGACGACGGGCATCAGGCTGAGGATGACCTAGCGCTGGTGGTGGCTGACCAAGGGCAAGAGATGGTGGTGGCTGACCAAGGGCAAGAGATGGTGGTGGCTGACCATGGGCAAGAGATGGAGGTGGCTGAGGATGACCTAGCGATGGTCGTGCCTGAAGGTGGCCTCGCGATGGTGGTGGTGCCTGATAATGACCACGCACCGGTGGTGGCGCCGGCGATCCCACAGCTGGGCGACATGACCACGCCAATTGAGGTAGAAGACTACATCCCACTGCCCTCACCGCCTCCACCTCCTCGCCGCTCTTGGCGCATCATGTTGAGAAAGAAGAAGGAGAAGAACAATGCATGAGAACTGAACGGTGTTGGATGAACAATGTGAAACTTTTGTAATATGTAACGATGGAACTATGTGTTGGCTATGTATGTATATATGATGGAACTTGTGTGTTGGCTATGTATGTATATATGATGGAACTTGTGTTTTGGCTGTGATTGTTATATGGATGCTTGTTGTATATCTCATAGGTGAAATAGTGACCTGAGATTAAGAAAAAAAATTAAAAATTGTTACTAATGGCGCATTACCGTGTGGTGCGCCATTAGTATAGCAAACACTAGTGGCGCACCGTGGGCAAAACTAATGGCGCACCAGTGGTGCGCCATTAGTAAGATATACTAGTGGCGTGCTACTAATGGCGCACTGGTAATGCGCCATTAGTAAGCAAAACCAGTGCGCCATTAGTAGGCCTTTTCCTAGTAATGTTTGTTGTATTACTGAACTTTATAGCAGATTATTTTCTTGTTGTCATTTACTCTCTCCAATCCAAAATAAGTGCCGTGTGGCTTTAGTTCGAAGGAGTAACAGATTCCAGATTGAGCACTAATGTACTATAATGCAGTTCTTTCATGACCATCGTATATTCGTATTGCTGTACTTAATTGAGTTATAAGGTGTGAACATACTCCTTATACCTAAGTTTTTCTCTATTCACTTGTGCTACTGAATTTTATAGCTGGTTGTTGGTATCGTGCGCATGTTTCTGGTTCAAGTAATAATGATTTACTCCCTCTGTTCCTAAATATAAGTCTTTTATAGGTTTCAATATGGACTACATAATACGGATATATATAGACGTTTTTAGAGTATAGATTCACTCATTTTGCTCTGTATATACTCCCTCGGTTCCTAAATATAAGTCTTTATAGAGATTCCATTATGGACTACATACGGAGCAAAGTGGATGAATCTACACTCTAAATGCATCTACATACATCCATATGTGGTTCATAGTGGAATCTCTCCAAAGACTTATATTTAGAAATGGAGGGAGTAGTTCATATTGGAATCCCTAAATATACTTATACTAGGAAGGGAGGGGGTAATTCTTGATTGATGTTTATGGCATTTCACGTTTTTTGTTGCATGTTCTTTCTGGCCTTTGAAATTCTAAACAACACCAAGAGAACAGACGGCTTAGAGATTTCCTCGCCAAAATCCCTGGCATTCTTTTGCGACTATGAACATATCATAAAAGGTGCAGGGCGACTTTTCTACAGGTTCGGTCGAGAAACTGAACTCCGTTGCAGGTGAAGCTTACTCCAGCAATCGTATCAAGGCATAAATTAGAGATCACAGCTTATTAACCCCAAATAAAAAAGAGCTCATTCATCAGTGCACTAGCTATTGAGTTAGATCTGCAGCCATTACTCATCTGCAGGTTAAAGAAGAGGAACTGGTGCTCACATTAATCTGCAGCCACAATTCATTGGGCATGAACTGGAGAAACAAGCCGAGGTTGTGGTGGTGGACTTGTGGTGGGGTGGAGGAGAGAACCAACCTGGCTCGAAGAAGGATGACGACCGCCGGGTCCTCGCTGTCCATGGGAGAGCTTTGAAGTGGGGTCTTGGGGACCGGAGAAGGATGACCGCTGGGCCGTCGTCGTCGCCGCCGCGGCCATCGCTTTGGAACCGTCGCCGGAGGAAGGTGGAGGCGCTGCTCTCTGCCGCTAGCGCCGTCGCCTCGTGGGTTTTCTCCCCGACCCCTGGAGGCGTGGATTGTTTCTCCGCGGAAATGACGGGGATCGGGGAGGAAAGCCCGTGGTGGGGGAGCGACCAAATGCGCCGTGGGCTTTCCCCGGGCTGACTTGCCCCATGGGTTGCATGCCCTGGTTTTCGACGGGGATCCCGGAGGGATACCTGACAACCAAACGAGCCCTAATGGGAGTAGAGAAGCAGCATGTGGGTGCACACCACCTGGAATACTGCAGGACAATGCAGAATGTGTAGAACTGGTTTGCTCAAAAGCCCCGAAAGGGTGCATATGATAGGTGTTGGCTGCTCACCTATGACAAGGCTAACAAATCCTTTGGATCAACATAAACTAACACGCCAGGAATACAATAAAACGATTGCACAACGCAGTGAGATTCATATTGCACAACTATCATTGACCGCATCCAAGATATGGCACAGATAAAATTCAGTTGGGTCATAGAACAAAACCCTTTTTCATGTATTGTTTTTGTCGTCAGTGGAGAAAGCTGTTTCCACAATACATCCAGGCACACTGCCAGTTGAGAGAATAGGGCTCCAAATACATCCAGGCAATTCCAAAAAATATTACAACCTTCAAATATACCAAAATTTCACGGCAGAAACACTTGCAGCCGCTTATATCTGAAGGCATACAAACTAAAAAATGATTTTACTAACTTACAACCAATGTCCCCTATTGAGCCCCCTTCTACTTTTCTGGAAAGGGGCTTTTCGAGTGCATCAGCACCTTCCAGGGGAATGCTGTCTCAGGGCACCACCAAGCCTTTTCTTCTTTCTTGAGATTAATATATCAGGATATCAACATCCAATGGTTGATGGGCAACACGCAGCGTGAAGGAAAATGAGTTGCCCTTATTTGTTAGTATGTAGCAGTATCTTTTTCACGACCCTAAGTCGCATCACATTTGCTGTAAACAAGAGCCACTAGATTGTGGTGGTAGGTGTACAACAGCCAAAAGGGCAAGATACGTGTTCTAGTGAAACTCAGAAGTTTGTTAGGATTTTATCTTTGGACATACCATCAGCAACAAGAGCTCTAGTAATTTCCTGCAAAAATTATCATAAATGAAGATCAGCTATGAGTATACAAAGATGCCACCAATTTTAGAAGAAATGGAGTTCTACTATAGAATAGCAACAGTCGGCATTAATGCAGGTTTCAGTTTCAACGCTGTCTTTAATTCTTACTCTATTTGTACAGCCAATTGCTAGGTCTGGGCAGCAAATTTGTACTGGTACTCTCTTAGCCTATAAATGTGGCCTCAAACATAAGGTATTAACAATAAATCCAGAGCAGTAACGGTAATGTCCCGCAAAAGACAATGGCACACTGGTGTCTATATTTTATAAGTAGTTTGGTTTCATCTTGAGAAAGTTTAAACTGACCATGGATTTGCCAGAAGGGTATGTTTCTGATGTACCGATGTCTAAAATAACACAACACATGCAGCATCTAACGTATAGAAAGCATTGAGACACGTGAATGGAGATGGATTTGGCAACCTGTATCATTAGCTACAAAAGTTAGAAATGAGAATATATACCTCAGTCATCTGTTTATGTCCACACAAAATCGCTCCCGTCGATGATGGATTTATAACCTTCTTTGCCCTTGAAAAGGCATTCTGAAAACGCAAAATAAATAAGAATAAGGTAACCTGGTGAGCTAAGAACAGCCGAAAAGGAAAAATGATAACGGTACCTGAACATAGCCTCGCTGGCCAGTCCACTGATCATCTGGTCTAGAGAGAACAGGTATAATTTTTATTCCTCTCGATTCCCAGTCACTGAACCTTTCCTGTCAGAGCAGAGTTTCCAGCCGTTACATAAAGCAGATTGTACTTCTAAAATGTAACTTTAGACTGAGATATACCTGATAAGCCATCCTTTGAAGGTTTCTAACCCCATAAAAGAGGCTTACATCGATCTTCTCATTTTCACCAAAACCTGACTCAATGAGTGACCGGATTGGACTGCCACACATAAATGTAAAAAGAAGATAACATGAGCAGACTTACACACTCCAATGAAATCTATCTTCTCAAAATGCACTTTCCACATCACTGATAAATTTGAGATGGCAATTACGTTCGCCTAAACGGTGGATTGGTGTGTGGATGCAATATATGTAGAGTGCAGAATTTGAGATGTACTAACAATCCAACTCAACAAAAATAGATAAAACTATTCATGGATGCTCATCCAATCGAAATGAAAGAACAATAAAATCAAGGAGAAGGTCATCACCCATCAACCACATGGCATGTGGAATGTGCCAGTCTGAAACTGATTATGTTGTTACCAAGCAACTCAATCGTTGTATTTGAAGCAAAGATGGAAAAAACCCTGATGAAACATTGTACTACAGTGGTGCTATCTATATCATTGCCATGGCTGGGGACCAAGTCTTTGCTGTCCTGGATGTGATCTATTTTTTGTATATGATCTGTAGGTGTTTTGCCAGATTGCTGTTCTAATGTAGTGCGGTGTTGCATTCCTTAGATGTGGTCCAGATGTCCAGAAATGTAGGTCGTTTTCCTTCCCTGATGCGTGTGTTTGCATCGATGTTGGGGACTGTTTGTAATGCTGTGTTACTCTGTTCGTGACTCCATTTTCTTAGTAATGGAAATGGGGGCCGTGTGGCCCTTTGATCGAAAATATCTAGATCATTGGCTCTAAGATTGAACAATTGTGATGTATCTATGATACAATTGACGCAGGTTTGACAAATATCATGGATGCGTAAGAAACAAGTGAAGAATTGTACAGAAGCAGAGGGGGAGTAAGGCACCTGATCCCGGATCCGGTGGCGAAGACGAGGACGTCGCGGGCGTCGGCGATCCTGGTTACCTCGAACCCGCGGCCGACGACGCTGCCCCCTACGGGAACGAGGTCACCGGGCCGGAGGTCGCAGAGGCGCGCGGAGGGGGTGCCGGGAAGGCGCTTGACGAGGAAATCGAACGATTTGGGCGAGGACCCCGAGGACGAGGAGGCCGGGGGAGGGGAGGAGATGGCGAGGAAGATGGGGTAGGGGGCGGACGGGAGGCGGAAGGGGAGGAACTGGCCGGCGGCGACGTGGGAGGCGAGGAGGGGCCCGTGGGCGGAGAGGTCGAGGGAGACGTGGAAGAGGGAGGCGTCGGCGGTGGCCGCGCGCACCGAGGCGACGGGCGCCTCCGTCCACTCGGTCGGGGCGGGGGGCGGGGCCGGGGACGCGAGCGCCGCGGCAGCGTGGGAGAGGACTCGCAGGTGGTGCGGCCGGAGTAGGTGGAGGTGCCGCGGCGGCGACCGGAGGAGCATCGGGGCGGCGGGAGGCGGCCGGCCGATGCGGGGAGGAGGAGGGGGGAAGCTGCCGGATCTCGGTGGCCTCCCGCGAGGCAGGCGGCGTTGGTGTATACGCACGTGCGCATGTTTGATTTCTCCTCTCCAAGTCAAAAGGGAAAATTATACTTCACCCAAAATAGAAAGCAATCTTTTTTCTTGCAATAATAATGAGTAGTACTCCCTTCAATCTACATTAATCGTCACTAATTTAACAATGATATAAACAAAATGCTTATCTACATAAGACAAAAATATAAAAAATACACTGGGGTGTTTCGCACAATGCGAACTAAATAAATTGCCATCACTTCAATAATAAAAATGCCATCCCCTAAGAATAATTTGCCATGGTACCTACACTAAAACTAATTAATAAAATTGTCATCTTTTAAATGATAAATATTTCATAGAGTAAATAATAAAAATGCCATGCTACCTACCCTAACCAGTCGTGGTCTAATTGATAAAAATCGCCATGGTCTAGCAAAATAAAAGTTTCATGCTACTTTAGTCATATAAACATGACAATTTTAGAAATTTTGTTCTTTTGGAAAAAGATGGCAAACTTTAGAGAAACCATGCCAACTTGTTTGACATGGCAATTGGGGAGTTTTTCAAAATTCTAAGTTTTGACATGTGAGTATTACACAAAAGATAGCAATATATATAGAGAGAAAAACATGTGAGTACATGGGGAAAAATGTCATCCTCTAAATAATAAAATCGACATGCTATCTACACTAAAACTACCATTGTCTAGTTAATAAAATTGACATCATTTATATAATAAAAATGCCATAGTCTAAACAATGAAAATGCCATGCTACCTATACTAGACCTACCATGGTTTAATTGATAAAAAAATGTCATAGTCTAGCAAATAAAAGTGCCAAGCTACCTTAGTCATATAAACATGCTATTTTAGGAATTTTGTTTAGAGAAACCATGCCAACTTGTTTGACATGGAAATTGAGGAGTTTTTCAAATTTTAAGTTTTGACATGTGAGTATTACACAAAAGAGGGAAATATATATAGAGAAAAACATTGCAAAAGATGGCAAAAAAGTAACTCAAAATTGTCAATGGCAAAATTTGCAAGGCGAAAAATATTGTTGTGCATCGCAAAATGTATCTAAAATTTGCGTCTATGCAGTAGGATGTCATCTAAAGTTTCTCACGGCGATAGGATCTTCGACAAAACATGTGACAGTAGAATGTCAACTGGAGTTTCAAAAAAAAGAAGTTTGTGATTTGTGGAGCTCGTCCGCGCCGTTGGGGAGCTCCAGTGATGTAGAGTCTGGGCTCATCTTGGATGACCGACTAGGTGACCTTCAACTCACTAGCGTTGCTCACCGAGACATTGTCCTACAGGCACAAGGTGTTCGTCCTCGCCGGCTCCGTGGCCTCAGCATTGTTCTGAAAATCCTGCTACCACGTGCTCCGACGGGTTTGATGACAACGGGGAAGCTAGGTTGTCGGACCGCGCCACATGAACGAAAGAGGGGGGGTCAAGTGAGACGAGAGGGGTTGCGCATCTCGCCTCGGGGCAAGTCTTAGGTACAGTCCTCCCGGCGAGAGGACCTCCATCCCATAGCGTGATCGTGTCCTGGACTAGCGGGTACTCACCATGTCATCTCCCGCCCAGGAAGGTCAGGCCGAGGTCCCGTGTGGCGGTTTTATTAGCGGGCCAATTGGAGTCGTGGGGCGATGCATACGAGGAAGATTCCGCAAGACATGGCATACAAGAGAAGGACTCCTCTCCACCGACGTAGCCGACTAGGAATCCTATTATCCTAGGTCTCCGGTACATTATATAAATCGAGGTTGGGCTAGTCGATAGGAAAATCTCAACACATCTTAGAGATGAGACACAACGATCTCATGGTAGATCAAGCCGTACTTTGTACTCCATCCACAATCAATACAACCAAAAGCAAGATGTAGGGTATTATCTCTTCGAGAGAGCCTGGACCTGGGTAAATTCATGTGTCCATTGTTGCCATCGCATCAAGGCTACTAGCTCGGGACCCCTACCCGAGATCTGCCGGATTCAACTCCATCACCGCGCCTCCTACGTACCCACCACTGCCCCCACACGTCACCTGCCACCACCACCTCTAGCACACCGCGCCTCAACCCCGCACAACGCGTCTAGATAAGACATCGGGAATCGCCAGGGAATCACCGGGAGAGGATGTCTCGGGGTGGGGAAAATGAGAGAGTACCAAATGACTGTGTGGGTGAGGGGATAAGGACCGGGAGGCGTTCGCTGGATTCGGCACACATCGTACGATTACAAAATGTTAACCCAGCATCTAGCTTCAAGCCAAGATCCGTGCTGGGAGAACGAACAATGGAAAAGGTGTTCCCTGGGGAGGACGAAAATGTGAACGTTCGCTGGATATCATTTCCCAAGAGGAAAATAGCACGGCAAAAAAAATCTATAAAGGAGTCAAAAAAAACTCCCACCTCAACTTCCCTAACCAAGTAGAATGGTCATCTAAAAAAACATATAGAATGGTTGTTTCAAACCATCCAAGACTCCTTGCCAAACACAAGAAAGCAAGCACAACCCTCTAGGGAAAAATTCCTAAAAAGAAAATGCTCAAGCAAAAACTTCTCATGTAACTGTAGAAGCCTAATTATATGTATAGCCATAAGAGTTACATGGGTGCCCTACAGTCTTTAAGGTTTGGTGGTGGTCTTTAACTCTTGATGGTGTCCGAGACTCTTTGCTAACACCATGTTTTTTTTTGCGGGGGTGGGGCATGTTGAACACACTCCCTTAAACTAGCTATGTTTGGATCTCATGGTAGCATCAAAACATTACTTTGCAAGTGACATGTGGTGCTTGCAAGGTTGATGCTTTGATGAGAAAGTAAGGGTGGGGGAAGAAGAGAATTAAACTAGGGGAAGAATGGTGGATAAGAAAGTGATGCTAAATAGAGGGAAATCATATGAAACACGTGGGAGCTCGAATGCTCTGCAAGCTCAAGCCACGATGTCCAACAGTGCATCTTCCTTCAAGCCAGATGTGGCGAGGTTGGAGGTGGATGCAATAGTAAGACAAGAGGCCAAGGGGGAAAACGAGTAAGAGAATGAGCTCCCCCACTACCAAATTTGGGAGAAGAAGATGGCACAATATTGGATTGTTGTGATGTTTCTGAAGGAAAGAAGAGGTGGGAAGGAAAGTGTGTGAGAAAAAAGATGACCAGGAAGTACAGTTTAGCCACAACATGGTTGGAATGGTGGCCTAAGGACATCTCCAATGCCTATCCTCAAACCTCCCGCATCCACGTTGTCCGGACCACGGAAGCCATCCAACGCAGGCCTGTATCAGTTCGCGGTGCGGTCCGGACGTACTTTCTCCCGCAAATCGGAGACAAACGTGATGGGGCTTTGCGGGAGTCCGGACCACTCCCAAGCCCGCTTCTAACAACACGGCCCCACCAAAACCCCTCCTCTCTCCCGCACGCGCTTCTCGCCCGAAACGGTCAGCACCGCTCCAGAGCATTTAGATTAGGTATTAATTATACCTCTAGAGCAGGACTAGCACCGCTTAGTTGATTTATATGTAATGAAATCCGTCATGTTTATATGAAATCTGGCCATGTTTGAACGAATTTCGCCCGGTTGGTTCAAATTGTTGTTAAAATGTATACGTCTATTGTTGGATGACGGCCTCCCGCATCCGTGTCCGTGGACTGGTCACCCTTATTCGCAAATGATGCGGAAGAAAATTTACGGGTCGCCATTGAAGATTCCCTAAGAGCATTGTGCCTACGCGGACGTGCGAGGCTAAAATACAGATGTAGTATCATGTACCGAGGAAGAAACCAAGGCTGTGATAGAGCGTGTAGGTGCACGTGGGCTCATTTAAAACTTCCACAACCAATAAGGACATCAAAAATATCTTTGGGAGCACCTGATAGTAATAACCTATGGCAAAAGAAAATCCCGACTATTTTGGCCGATACAAAGAAATATTACCTCAAAAGCTTATCTTAGATTTCTATGTCTAGACACATTTTAGGGTTATTTTCTTCTGGCAGATACAAACAAATCTAAGACAAAATTTTTAGGACGGATGGAGGGACTAGGAAGTTTTTCAGTACAAAAGTGCAGTGCCCATCATAAATTTTTAGCCCGTCCTATTGGTGCGGTGCAGAGGTGCCCTTTCACCTCATCAAGCAAAGATGTCAGATGTAATCAGGTGAAATAAAGAGTAGAGGGCTTTGAAAATGCAAAATATGTTGTATCATGGAGTATATATATATATGTTACACGGAAACTTGGTTTGAGGTTGTATTCAGGTATTTGGAAAACGCGCAGACAAGGAAGTCGGGCCACTTGAAATAGCTAGCAGAGCAGGGTCCAAGTACCTCCAGCTTCTTCTTTGCGAGGTTAAGACCGATCATCCACGCCTTTTTGCCGTCAAACTTCACACTGGACGTGAGGTAAACAACATGCTGGCCAGGAACAATGCTCATGGCCGGGCAAGCCGCCACGAGGTCCTTGAATGCATATCTTCTGGCTGTAACACCAACATCCGATGACGACGACGGCAACTCAGGAGGCGCGCAAGAATCATCATCATGATACAAG
>NC_041384.1:13521620-13528351 GCF_002162155.2 Triticum dicoccoides | reverse complement strand
TATCAACGAGATTCGATCAATATACGTACTCGGCCCCCCCTATACTCGAATCCTGGCTCCGCCACTGTCGAGATCAACAAGGTGGCCCTTGCGCCAGTAGTCCCAAGATCTGCGCCGGTAGCACGTCCTGACTTTCTTGCGGCTCTTCTTCTTGGCGCCGTCGACCCCGCGGTCTATCTCGACGAACTGGATGAGATCGCCGCGGACAGCCACGTCCCGGAACAGCCGCGGGCTGTCGCTGTAGCGGCCCTGGTCGAACTCGGCCTGCGGCATCGGGATCAAACGGAAGGCCGGGTCGGCGTCGAGCACGTTGCAGACTCTGATGCCCCGCGCGAGGTCCACCAGGCCCACCTCGCCGCCTCCGAGCACGATCACCTTGTCGGCGTCGACGGGCATGCGCTGCCTGTCCTTGTAGCTCATGTTCGGAGGTGTTTCGAGCTCCAAGCCCCGACGGGCGCTCCACCCCCGTCTCGGAGGAGAAGACGCAGAGATCCAGTCTGATGGCGCTCCAGGTCGGGAAGAAAGCCGCGAGGAGGAATTCCGGGCCGTCGTCGTCGTCGTCGCAGGGCAGGATGCAGATATGCGGCCGGTTATGGTCGGTCCGGGGAACCGGGATCAGTCTGAGCGACGCCTCGCCGCGGCGGGCCTTGTAGATGAGGTACTTGTCGAGCGATCCACGGGCGCTGCTCGGGATTCTGTACCCGGGGGCGAGGGACAGGCGGAGGAGCAAGAGGTCTCTCTCGGAGGAGATCACTCTGGGCGCGCCCGAGCTTGGGGCCATGGCCGCGGAAGTGGGAGACGGCCGGGGATGGGCCATGGGCGAGGTGGAAGGTGACCCCGAAGGTGTGGCCGATGCTCGTCATGGCTTCGGCGGTGGTGGCGTTCCTGCCCTCGTTGTTGTCGGCGAAGTGGGCCTCTTTGTGAAGGATAACCGAGGCCAGGTAGCGGGCGGCGGCGGCGGCATCGGCACTGGTGGCGACGCCGTGGGGCTGGCAGGAGGAGAATTTGTCCATCGTATTCGTACGTAGTCGACGAACAATTGATGGAGATCTAAGCGGTTTTATGGAGTTCCCCCGAGGAAACTGAGTTTTTGTTGGATTGGCATCGGCCTTTTATATATCCTCGGCTTTAGTTTATAGGCTTTGAAAACGAACCAAGCGCATTTGGGGGCCCGCAAAAAACGATATGATCCTCTCATGTCGCTCCCGTGGACGACAGGAGGGCCCTCCCGCCGCCGCCGGAGGACGTTTCGCCTTCTCGCGCAGGGCCTCCATCACGGGGCGGAGCCACTGGGCCGGGACACCGCGATGGCGAGGGTCACGGTGGTGCGACAATGGATCCCCACGGCAGTAGCAGTCAGGACCAGGGTGTTGGTCAAGCCTCAAGACTCTTCATTTTATATTTGAGTGATCTAAGATCACAATGAATACATAGGAAAACCAATACAGTCAAAAGGGGATGAGGTTATGATAATGCATTCACTGCTCAAGATGTTGCTCCAAATCGCGCCCGACCGACGACTAGACCACCTGGTAGAAGGCTAGTCCGAGCCCATCCAACCCAGGCGCGCTCATCCGGTTCAAGCATGCTGCAGTTGCTTTGACCTCAGTGTGGTTGAAAGGAGCCACCAGCGATGGCCCATCCACCCCCCCCCAGCCTGGGCGTAGAGGGGGGCCAGATCGAACCGCCATACGGGCTTGGCATTGCGTCCCAGGAGGCTAGAGTAGAAGCCCAACAGGGCCTCGGCCTTATTTGCATGCACCATGACATGAACGCCGTCGACGTCCAAGTCGCGAATGGAGTTCCGACGGCGACATGGGTGGCCTGGGCGTGGAAGAACTGAGTGCTCTCATCACCTCCCTCCACCACCCGACACTTACCCCTCTGCTTCTAGTACGCCACCAGGCGCTTGACATGCGCGACCATGGCATGGCGAGTGTCAGCATGGAGCACGACCTCATCTGCACATAAGAGGCAGATCTCTTCAAAGAAATCCATCAAATCCACCACAAATTTGCAGTTATTAAAGAAAGTAGGAACAAATCTGTGGAGCTTTCCAAACCTTGGCCGCCGTCTGGGAGGTGCGGTCACCCACAGCAACGCGAGAGTGCGTGACACTCACCCAAGAGGGGATAGTGGGAGGAGGAAGAGGGGTATGAGGGCCAAGCATTCTCGAAGAAAAATCGAGCCGACTATCAGATTTTTGTGGAGACGGAGACAACAATGAGGAAGCGGTCGAAGGTAGTGCGGGTGGCGGGAAGAGAGGGCAGAGTCGGGGAAACGAGCATCCGACCTGGCCAACATCAAAGAAGATACGGTCAAGTCGAGCAAGAGTAGGGGGGGCGCGTTTATCAAGTCAAAGCATGTCTTTTATCACCGGAACACAAGGCATGCATGTTAGTCACAATTCATTTTTTGTTAATTTTTGTATTGTCATGAACGACAATGTGTTGGACCTTGGAGCAAATATATATTTTTTATGCTTCACATTTTTGTTAAAATATGGTGTTACATAATGTCAAATTCAAAAGGTTCTTCTTTTTATACATCACTTTATCACATATTTTGTATGTTTTATTGTTTTTAAAACGTAAGCAAAGAACACTCTTACATTTGTAGTTTTTTTTTGTTGCAAAAAGATCAGATCTACTATATAGATTCAGTTGTTTTAAGCACTCATTGATGCATTTTTTTTACCATGGTTCCCACGGCAACACGGAGCATCAGCTAGTTGTATATAAAACTTATGCCCCGTCTTCGGAAGAAAATAACTTTTTATTCAATTGTTATATCAAGATGACATAACCGCACTGATTCGTCCTATACATGCATGGCCAATAACTCTAGACTTACGGACAAACTTGTCCTTCTGTTGCTGAATCACATTACAAGATCACATACAGTTCCACGCGCGGCAAAATTCTTGGAAGTTTCACCAATCATCATCTTCTTCGTCTTCGGTGTCTCCTTGCGGCGTGCCCGCGGCGGTCGGGGCCTGCAGCTGGAGGAAGTCCTCCTTCTCCTTGCCGAGGCACGACTCCGGGAGGACGTCCCCGACGTGCTTCCCGAACGCCTGGTAGCAGTAGGCGGACGTGCTCCCCCCGCCGACCGTCTTCAGGTTCACCCCGTCCAGATACAGGCGCCTGCACGGCATGGCGTCGCTGCACGCGAACGTCACGGCCCGCTCCGTCGCCGACGTGCCGGTGATGTCGATGTACTTGATCTTCTCCACCGCCACCGCGCTGGCGCTCTGCACGGCAATCCCAAACAAATTCAGAGACGTGCGTGCATGCATGGTGTCATCTGCTATGGTGGTGCTAGGTAGGCAGTGAAATGCATCATCGGTTTCAGATTTCAGGCAAGACAGCCGGCTGGCGAGCTGATCTTACCGGGGTTCCGCAGGGGGTTCCCCGGTTGGAGTTGGAGGCGGAGTAGTAGTGCTGGTCGATGACGATAGGGTTGGCCACGTTCCTCATCGTGATGTGCGCGAACTTCACCTTGCGCGCGTAGCCGCAGCCGTTCTGAATGAATGATGGCCAAAAGCACAGCACAAAAGGTGGTGAAAAAGGCGATGTCACACCTCACATAACATTTTCCTTTTATGATCGTTACCTCGTAGGTCTTGATGCGTAGGCCGTTCTTGGTGTTGGAGAGGAGCATAGTGTCCATCTTGATCTTGTGTATCATGTCATTACTTTGGTTCTCGCCCAAGCCTCCAATGCTGACGAATACGATGGAGGAGAAGATGATGAAACATTCGGCTTAAGACTTGACGAAAATTTCGTCTACATACATCCATTTCAGCGACAAGTAATATGAATCGGAGGGAGTAGTATCTGCTAAGATAGCACATTACCTGATGCCGAGGCCAGGTCCGCACGAGATGGCTCTCAGCCGGATATCCGAGGAGTTGCCCACGATCGACACGCAGTCGCCACCTGAAACCGATCGACGGGTAATTAGAAACACCAGCAAAATTCCGCCTGCCAGAGGAAATTTCAGTTCAGAATGCAACGTACCTACGGAGAAGAGATCGTGCTTGATGTGCACGTCAGTGGAGCTGACGACGAGGACGCCGACGGTGCCGGGGCTGTACTCCGGCGAGGTCACCCTGAGATAGTTGGCCTCGACGTCGTGGCAGCGGGTGAAGACCAGGTGCTGCCGCTGGCTGTTCTGCACCGTGATGCCCTTCACGCTCACGTCCCGGCAGTCCTCGAAGTGGAGCGCCATGGGGGCGACTTCGTATGGGCGGTACTTGGTGCAGTTCTCGTCATCGCAGGACCCCGCCCACCATTGCTGGCCCCGGCCGTCGACGATGCCGCCGCCGCTCAGCGACAGGTCGCCCACGCCCGAGAAGTGGAGCCACCTGCCTTGGTCGCCGTCCGACCACTCTTCCGGATCCTCCGGCGCGATGATGTTCCCGGAAATCTGACAAGGCGCAAATTACTATTAGGCCTCATTCGGTTCCAAGGATTTTTAGAGGAAAAGTATAGAAAGAAATATTTGAGAGGAAAAAAATATTTATAGAAGTATTCTATGTGTAGGAAACGCGTACAGGAATTTTGTAAAAATACTATTTATTTCTCTGTGTTTTTGGAACTCGTAGAAATACTATTTATTTTTCTGTGTTTTTGGGGAAATCTACGGGTCCACTCAAAGCCTATTTTATGCGTAGGAACGAAGCAAGATATATGAACTTCTTACATACTATTCCTAAATCTTAAGTTTTCGTTTCCTCCAAATCAAACGAGGCTTTAGAGAATGTACTATGACTGACGTGGCAGATGAAGAAGAAAAAATGAAAATACCATGAGCTTGATCTCGCCGCGGCAGGGGCCGGCGAGCGTGACGGGCCAGATCTGGTAGGACTCGCCGGCGGGGACGTTGAGGTAGGTGGTTCCGCCAGTGGCGCACGCCGCCTTCCACGCGTCGACGAGTGCCTGATGAAGAAACAAGGAGAGGGTCAACGGAAGGGAACGCCCCCGTGCCGGCCGGTGCCGCCGGAGATGGCTCGCGACATGGCGTACGTACCTGGGTGTCGTTGGCAATGCCGTCCCCGACGGCGCCGAAGTCGTCGAGCGAGAGCAGGACGCGGGCCTCGACGGCGCCCGGCAGCAGGAGGGCGACGGCGCCGGCGAGAGCCGCGAGCAGGAGCGGCGTCCTTGCACGAAGCGCCATGAATGCACGCGCCGTGGAGGTCAGCTAGGCTAGCCCGGTGTCGGTGCCACGCTGCCACTGCTCTCAGTCACGGAAGCTGCTGCCTGCGGCGCGAGTTGAGTTCGGTGAGTGGGGGCAACGCCGGTGGAGGATAAAGGGGCACGGGCCAACGGACGGCAAGCACGGCGTTGCACGATCGAGCACAAAACTAAACGAGACCGGGATATGAGGGTGGAGGCATCTCGTCTCATCTCTCGCCGGTGCACGATCGAGCTGCAATCTTGCATTGCCTGAGCCGGAATCACGTGTTGGTAGGTACACGGTCACCCGGCCTTCTCTCCCGGCGATCTGTTTGACTTTGTAGATATACGATCTTGGCATTAAACCGCAAGCAGCTGGATATTCAACTTCATGACAATGAAGGAGAAGAGAAGAAGCACGATCTAGCCATCTGGGCATCATGATCAACGAATCATGTACAAAAGAAATCAGGAATATGCAAAGCTTGCATATCATTTCATTGATACAAGAACTTAGAATGAATAAAAAAATGCTACAACACATGACACAGACGCAAGAGGTATGCACATGGTGACTGAAGCAGAGAGACATTAATCATGATCCACGAATCATGCAATGGGCTCTCTATTTTTATTTGTTTCATGTCCAAGCGACCTTAATTAGGCCACTCTCAATGGGACACTGATAAGTAGTAGACCGTACTATGGACAAGCTACCACAATGTGTAGCACATCTAACAATAGAGCATATAGATGCGAAAGTGTTGTTCTAAGCCCGAGCTCATATGAGCTCGGGATTAGAAAAGCCGCCTCCATGGCTCTATCACGAGGACGTTTCGGCACCCTGCTCCCGCGCATGAGCAGTAAATTAAAAAAAAAGAAAATCTGAATTTTTTGACACATAGTTTACCGAATTAGATTTGCTAAGTCTCATCTAGATGAGATTTAGCAATGTCACATCTAAATTCATAGTCTAAATATACTTGCCAGATATAAACTTGGCTATAGATGACATGGCAACATCATATATAGCCAAAAGTTGTGTGTACTATTAACCATGCTCTCAAAGTGACTTTGGGGCTTGCAAAGCGTTACGATGGGCCAGATAAATCTTATGTGTGTTGTCAAATCAACTAAACACAATTAATGTCGGCGGATGACTAGGTGGAACACTTGGGGAGCTAGAGCATGTTGATGAGATGGGTCGATGGGCCGAGACGGTTGGGCCGCCGCACCCGGGTGATGCCGCCTCCATCCCCGCCCGATACGTGCATGAGACGGATCTTATCGTTGAAGTCGACTGGATGGGACGTCTTTGGACGTCGTGCGCTGATGGGCCTCAATTTCCCATGTAGGTTGCACACGAGATACACGGTCATGTAGTAGTTAGTTGCCATGCGTGGTGCACGGTTAGGCCAAGTGGTTTTTCTTCGTTGCCTATAAAACGAGGCATTGTGGGGGAGTGGTTCACATCACCCACTTCTTCTTCTTGCTCTTCCTCGCGCTCACTGTTGTAGCCCCCAATAACTCCCCGCATGGGCCTGATTCCAGCAC
>NC_041384.1:13482075-13521381 GCF_002162155.2 Triticum dicoccoides | reverse complement strand
CTTTGTGCGAGGGCTCCTCTTCTTCTACCGTTTGCATCTCCATCACTTTACTCCCAATGATGTCCCGCACATTACATGTTTCATCATGATGTGTGATTTTTTGGGGGGGAGGGGGGGGGGACTCAATCCTATCGTGGGTTGTGAAAATAGGCCTTCCTCTCGAAGGTGCAAACTATCAAGGCCGACTGCCGGCGCTCAGACGAAGACCGGCGCCAAATACTTTAATATGTATTTTTCTCAACATGATGCGTAGGCGGACCGTGTGTTAAATCTGTTGTTGGCCAAACGGGCCATGCTTCGCAGGCCAACCCAGAAGCACGCGTGCCCGGCACGTTTTTTTTTTGAGAATTTCGTGCCCGGCACGCGGCTAAACAGGTCGGGCTAGGCTCATGACATGTCTGGGCTGTGCCTGGGCTGCGAGGCGAGGCCTGGCATGGCCCGTTTATTTTTTTCTGATTTTTTATAAAAGAAGTATACAAGTCACCCCCAAATCCAATCTTTGGATACATTACCCCCTGAACTCAAAACCGGGACAAATCACACCCTCAAATTACTAAAACCGGGTTAATAGCACCCTTTAGTGCTTTTAATCAAATCTTGAGCGGTTTTTGTCTCCACTCATGCCAATTAGATGCTGACAGGGCAAGAAAACTTTGAATGGGTCCCATTAGCCAGTTCTCCCCTTGCTTCTCCTCCGTCCTCTGTTACCCTTTGTCTCTCACGTAGAGAAAATCCCCACCTCGCCTCTCGCCTCGCCTCTCCTCTCGCCAGTCGCCGGCGCCCCGCCCCGCCTCGCCAGTCGCCGGTGCCCCGCCCCGCCTCGCCTCTCGCCTTTCGCCGTCAACCAAGCAATGGCGTCTTCAGGGATCTCCTCCACAAGTCGGGTGTCGACCAGCGGAAGCAAGGGCACGCAGGCGCCGTCGCATTCGCCGGTTCGTACTGAAGGAGCAAGTATGCACTGAAGACTGAGAAATCTTGGTCCCAGTTTTGGGGCTGTAGTACTGAAAAATTAGTATGCAGGGGCAAGCAGCCTCGAGTCTATTTTGGAAATTAGTATGCACTGAAAAATTAGTAGTATTTCCTCCCAGTTTTGGGGCTGTAGTACTAGTCATGCAGTTACCAATTCTGAATGCGTGTGCACTTGTTAATCTGTTGCTTCTGGTCTTTTTTTGCTTCTGATCTTGTGAACCCAGGGAGTCGACTGCAGATATTTTCTTTGGCATGATGATCCGCACAATCCATTTGTGAGCATGTTGCTTGGGGATTTGTGTGATGCTGTGTATCGACTGAAGGATCGAGTGAGGAATGAAAATGACTTGCTCAACGCCAGCTTGTCGAAGAACAAGATGTTGGATGTATGTGTGTGATTTGGAAGTCAAGCATCATGGAGAAGTTGCTGTCCTAAAGAAGAAGATTCAGAAACTGCAGTTCTGCCTTGTGGTTGCTTTGTTCTGTTTTGCCATTTCCTTCTTTTGGAAATGATTTACATCATAAAAAAATTAGTTTGTGAATGACTCAATTATGTATGCTGTTAAGCAAGATTCTGAATGTATGCTGGAGAAGTTGTACTATGAAAACATGCAGAATTTGTACTGTGTAATGGTATGCAAAATTAAGAATTTGCCCTGAATGTATGTTGTGTTATGAAAACAATCAGGATTTATGTATGTGACAATTCTGATATATAATTGGTGATCAATCCAGAACAAAATAGTATGTGAAAATCCTGATATATAGTTGGTTGGCAGTACAAATATTACATGACTGCAACCGGAGGCCCTACTCCTGATACAAAAAAGACTCCTTAAACATATATATTACATGACATGACTCCTGATACAAAAAGACTTGTTCAACATCAAACTGGAGGCCCTGCTCTGCCTTTCTTAGCTTCCTTGTATGCAGCTAGATTGAAGACACAATGTTGTGGCAAGTTTGTAACTTGTTTAGGTGGAACAAATGGAGTAGCGGCACTTCTCTGAACCTTTGCCGATCTAGGCTTGCTGGCTGGAGCATGCTTGTCATGTTGTGACACAGCCAATGATCTTTGTTGTGACACATGCAACGAGTTTGGTTGTGAACTTGGCTCCCTAATTTGAATGCCTGTAGGTCTTCTGGGCTCATGCACTTGTAGGTCTTGAGCTGCAGCCTTTCCCTTGCTCTGCCTTGCAACTTCTTCAACCTATGACATGTAAAAGTGTACCACGTTAAAACTTATGGACTACATGGATATAGTATGACATGTGACAATGCAGTAATTTTTTTAAATTACTTATGTTCAACACATTACCTTTGATTTCTTTGAATATTCTGCCTCATAGGCTTCTTTTTGTATTTTCCTTTTCCTATACCTTTCTCTGACAATATGTGCATTTCCATGATGCTTATTTGCAACAGCATTATTTGTACAACTTGTCATGTTATGTCCTGTCCTATTGCATGAGCTGCAGGTGATTTGGCCACCCACCTTGCTCATTTTTGTCCCTTTTGGTGCTTCTCCTTCTTCTCTTTTCCTTTCTTTCCTTGGCCTGCGTGGCATTTTGATGTAACCAGGTGCTTGTGGCCTCACATGATCAGCAACAGGCCAACTTGACTGGCCTTCCAATGGCTCCAACACATACAAGTAAATTTTCTTGTAAGTCTCAATGGAATAGCACTCAGCTATGTATGCATCCAACTGTTGTGAGCTCTTGTAGATGCAACTTATTGCATGGCAGCAGGGCAGACCAGAAAGCTGCCAATATCTACAAGAACAAACCCAAGTTTGCAAATTCACAGTGTACTTGTATTTCTCATGCTCTAACACCTCGAACCCATCTCTTCCATTCCAGAGCACATGACAATTTCCAGATCTTGCTATATTCTGCTTTAGTTTTTTAAATATGTTAGGACATATGATTCCTGACCATTTCAAACACTTGGTAATGCACTCTTGTATCCTCACCATAATTTTGCATCTTATCCACTCCAGCATAGATATAATAGGTAGATATCTTGATTCCATGATCCAATTGTTGAATGACTCACACATGTTATTGTCAACTGAATCACAATAGCTTCCAAATTTCATGTAAGCCCTACTCCAGTGAATTGGATCTGTGTTCATCATGTCCTTTGCTCCTTCAACTGTGAATTGAGCCAACCTTGCTCTGTTATAGTTGAACAGAGCCTGTTAGGAGCCTTTGCACATCTCCAGAATCTCTTTTGCAAATCTTTGTCATTATGTTTTTTCTTCCAATTTGAGTAAATGTGCCTTGCACACATCCTGTGTTCTGCTTTTGGAAGAATATCCTCTATAGCCCCTATTAGTCCTTTTTGCTGATCTGAGATGAACACCCACCCATCCCCTTGATTGCTGATTTTGAGGTCTCTGTTTAACTTCTCAACAAACTAGAACCAGGACTGATATGTTTCTTTTTCGACTACAGCCCAAGCTACAGGGTACATCTAATTGTTGGCAACTCTTCCCAAAGCAACAAGTAGCTGACCAAAGCAAGCTCCTTTGAAGAAACATCCATCAAGTCCTATAACCTTTCTACAGCCAGCTAGAAATCCTTTTTTTCATAGCACCAAAGCACATGTAAAACCTCTCAAAAACATGCTCATCATCTTTCACATCATCTGCCAGTTTGATAGCAGCAGTGCTACCTGGGTTAGTTCTCAGCAATTCCAATTGGTAGTCAAAAACCAAGGAATATTCTCCTTTGGTGGTATCTTTGTATTTCTCCATCACCAATTTTTTGGCCCTTTTGCATTATGCAATAGTGACATCTGCAAACATGTCCTTCAAAACAGTTTGCTTCAAGTTTTCCAATTTCCATGTTGGATTTGCTTTTATCAGTGTTGCATACCTCTTAGCAATAACTACAGATGTCACTAATGTGTTGTCTCTTCTTGGAATACAATGATGCTCATCTACAAATGTTGAGACTTGCAACCATTTGTGTCTAGTGGTCCTTGATGCATAAATGACCCACTTACATCCAGGACAAGAACAATATGCTCTAACTTTGTCATGTTCATCTTTGCTGAACAACAAATGCCTGTGGGTTTTAATTCCATGGGAAATCACTGCTTTCTTCATGTGCTCTCAGCTTCGGAAAACCATGCCAAGTTGAAAGTTGGGTTTTTCAGCTTTGCTATCAAACCTAGGCCACTTGTTCTTCCTTCTTACCATAGTGGTACCTCCTTCTCCATCACTTTCTTCATCATAAGAGAAATCATCCTCATCAGAGTCAAAATATGGAGTTTCGAAACCAGCATCCAAATCCTCATCAGATTTATATTGCACTTTATTGTCTTGCATTATAATTCCACTTCTCTGTCCAAGCTTCTTAGCTCTCGCATTCCTCCTAATCTCTCTTGCAAATTTTCTCAGTTCCTCTGCCTCTGAATCTTCTCCAGAACTGCAATTTGTTGGAAATATGCCCTAGAGGCAATAATAAAAGGATTATTATTATATTTCCTTGTTCATGATAATTGTCTCTTATTCATGCTATAATTGTGTTATCCGGAAATCGTAATACATGTGTGAATACATAGACACCAACATGTCCCTAGTAAGCCTCTAGTTAACTAGCTCGTTGATCAACTGATAGTCATGGTTTCCTGACTATGGACATTGGATGTCATTGATAACGAGATCACATCATTAGGAGAATGATGTGATGGACAAGACCCAATCCTAAGCATAGCACAAGATCGTATAATTCGTTTGCTAGAGCTTTTACAATGTCAAGTATCTTTTCCTTAGACCATGAGATCGTGTAACTCCCGGATACCGTAGGAGTGCTTTGGGTGTACCAAACGTCACAACGTAACTGGGTGACTATAAAGGTATACTACGGGTATCTCCGAAAGTGTCTGTTGGGTTGACACGGATCGAGACTAGGATTTGTTACTCCGTATGACGGAGAGGTATCACTAGGCCCACTCGGTAATGCATCATCATAATGAGCTCAATGTAATCAAAGTGTTTGATCACGGGATCATGCATTACGGTACGAGTAAAGTGACTTGCCGGTAACGAGATTGAACGAGGTATTGGGATACCAACGATCGAATATCGGGCAAGTAAAATACCGATTGACAAAGGGAATTGTATACAGGATTGATTGAATCCTCGACGTCGTGGTTCATCCGATGAGATCATCGAGGAGTATGTGGGAGCCAACATGGGTATCCAGATCCCGCTATTGGTTATTGGCCGGAGAGGCGTCTCGGTCATGTCTGCATATCTCCCGAACCCGTAGGGTCTACACACTTAAGGTTCGGTGACGCTAGGGTTGTAGAGATATGAGTATGCAGTAATCCGAAAGTTGTTCGGAGTTCCGGATGAGATCCCGGACGTCACGAGGAGTTCCGGAATGGTCCGGAGGTGAAGAATTATATATAGGAAGTGCAGTTTCGGCCATCGGGAAAGTTTCGGGGGTCACCGGTATTGTACCGGGACCACCGGATGGGTCCCGGGGGTCCACCGGGTGGGGCCACCCATCCCGGGGGGCCCCATGGGATGAAGTGGGAGGGGGAACCAGCCCATAGTGGGCTAGTGCGCCCCCCTTGGCCCACCCCCTACGCCTAGGGTTGGAAACCCTAGGGTGGGGGGGCGCCCCACTTGCCTTGGGGGGTACTCCACCCCCCTGGCCGCCGCCCCCCTTGGGAGATCTGATCTCCAAGGGCCGGCGCCCCCCCAGGGGGCCTATATAAAGGGAGAGGGAGGGGCAGCCGCACCCTTAAGCCTTGGCGCCTCCCTCTCCCCTGCTACACCTCTCCCTCTCGCAGAAGCTCGGCGAAGCCCTGCTGCGGTGACTGCTGCATCCACCACCACGCCGCCGTGCTGCTGGATCTTCATCAACCTCTCCTTCCCTCTTGCTGGATCAAGAAGGAGGAGACGTCACGCTGACCGTACGTGTGTTGAACGCGGAGGTGCCGTCCATTCGGCGCTAGGATCTCCGATGATTTGGATCACGTCGAGTACGACTCCCTCATCCCCGTTCTTTGAACGCTTTCGCTCATGATCTACAAAGGTATGTAGATGCAATCTGAATACTTGTTGCTAGATGAACTCATAGATGGATCTTGGTGAAACCGTAGGAAAACTTTTGTTTTCTGCAATGTTCCCCAACAGTGGCATCATGAGCTAGGTCTATGCGTAGTTCTCTTTGCACGAGTAGAACACAATTGTTGTGGGCGTAGATGTTGTCAACTTTCTTGCCGCTACTAGTCTTATTTTGCTTCAGCGGTATTGTGAGATGAAGTGGCCCGGACCAACCTTACACGTATGCTTACGTGAGACCGGTTCCACCGACTGACATGCACTAGTTGCATAAGGTGGCTGGCGGGTGTCTGTCTCTCCCACTTTAGTTGGAGCGGATTCGACGAAAAGGGTCCTTATAAAGGGTAAATAGAAGTTGACAAATCACGTTGTGGCTTTCACGTAGGTAAGAAAACGTTCTTGCTAGAACCCTATTGCAGCCACGTAAAACTTGCAACAACAATTAGAGGACGTCTAACTTGTTTTTGCAGCAAGTGCTTTGTGATATGATATGGCCAAAGTTGTGATGAATGATGAATGATATATATGTGATGTATGAGATCATGTTCATGTAATAGGAATCACGACTTGCATGTCGATGAGTATGACAACCGGCAGGAGCCATAGGAGTTGTCATTATTTTTTGTATGACCTGCGTGTCATTGGAAATGCCATGTAAATTACTTTACTTTATTGCTAAACGTGTTAGCCATAGTAGTAGAAGTAATAGTTGGCGAGCAACTTCATGGAGACACGATAATGGAGATCATGATGATGGAGATCATGGTGTCATGCCGGTGACAAGATGATCATGGAGCCCCAAGATGGAGATCAAAGGAGCTATATGATATTGGTCATATCATGTCACTATTATTATTTGATTGCATGTGATGTTTATCATGTTTTTGCATCTTGTTCACTTAGAACGACGGTAGTAAATAAGATGATCCCTCATAACAATTTCAAGAAAGTGTTCCCCCTAACTGTGCGCCGTTGCGACAGTTCGTTGTTTCGAAGCACCACGTGATGATCGGGTGTGATAGATTCCAACGTTCACATACAACGGGTGTAAGACAGATTTACACATGCAAACACTTAGGTTGACTTGACGAGCCTAGCATGTACAGACATGGCCTCGGAACACAAGAGACCGAAAGGTCGAACATGAGTCGTATGGAAGATATGATCAACATGGAGATGTTCACCGATGATGACTAGTCCGTCTCACGTGATGATCGGACATGGCCTAGTCGAGTCGGATCATGTATCGATGACTAGAGGGATGTCTAATCTGAGTGGGAGTTCATTAAATAATTTGATTAGATGAACTTAATTATCATGAACTTAGTCTAAAATCTTTGCATAAATGTCTTGTAGATCAAATGGCCAACGCTAATGTCAACCTCAACTTCAACGCGTTCCTAGAGAAAACCAAGCTGAAAGACGATGGCAGCAACTATACGGACTGGGTCCGGAACCTGAGGATCATCCTCATAGCTGCCAGGAAACAATATGTCCTAGAAGCACCGCTAGGTGATGCACCCGTTCCAGAGAACCAAGACGTTATGAACGCTTGGCAGCAGCGTGCTGATGATTACTCCCTCGTTCAGTGCGGCATGCTTTACAGCTTAGAACCGGGGCTCCAAAAGCGTTTTGAGCAACACGGAGCATATGAGATATTCGAAGAGCTGAAAATGGTTTTCCAAGCTCATGCCCGGGTCGAGAGATATGAAGTCTCCGACAAGTTCTACAGCTGTAAGATGGAGGAAAATAGTTCTGTCAGTGAACACATACTCAAGATGTCTGGGTTGCACAACCGCTTGACTCAGCTGGAGATTAACCTCCCAGACGAGGCGGTCATTGACAGAATCCTTCAGTCGCTCCCACCTAGCTACAAGAGCTTTGTGATGAACTACAATATGCAGGGGATGGTAAAGACCATTCCTGAGGTATTTGCTATGCTGAAATCAGCGGAGGTAGAAATCAAAAAGGAACATCAAGTGTTGATGGTCAATAAAACCACCAAGTTCAAGAAAGGCAAGGGTAAGAAGAACTTCAAGAAGGACGGCAAGGATGTTGCCGTGCCCGGTAAGCAAGTTGCCGGGCAGAAGTCAAAGAATGGACTCAAGCCTGAGACTGAGTGCTTTTATTGCAAAGGGAAGGGTCACTGGAAGCGGAACTGCCCCAAATACTTAGCGGACAAGAAGGCCGGCAACACTAAAGGTATATGTGATATACATGTAATTGATGTGTACCTTACCAGTGCTCGTAGTAGCTCCTGGGTATTTGATACCGGTGCAGTTGCTCACTTTTGTAACTCAAAACAGGAGCTGCGGAATAAGCGGAGACTGGCGAAGGACGAGGTGACGATGCGCATCGGGAATGGTTCCAAGGTCAATGTGATCGCCGTCGGCACACTACCTCTACATTTACCTACGGGATTAGTTTTAAACCTCAATAATTGTTATTTGGTGCCAAGTTTGAGCATGAACATTGTATCTGGATCTCGTTTAATACGAGATGGCTACTCATTTAAATCCGACAATAATGATTGTTCTATTTATATGAGTGATATGTTTTATGGTCATGCTCCGATGGTTAATGGTTTATTCTTAATGAATCTCGTACGTGATAATACACATATTCATAGTGTGAATACCAAAAGATGTAAAATTGATAACGATAGTTCCACATACTTGTGGCACTGCCGCCTTGGTCACATTGGTGTCAAGCGCATGAAGAAGCTCCATACTGATGGACTTTTAGAGTCTCTCAATTATGAATCATTTGACACATGCGAACCATGCCTCATGGGCAAAATGACCAAGACTCCGTTCTCCGGAACAATGGAGCGAGCAACCAACTTATTGGAAATCATACATACTGATGTGTGCGGTCCAATGAGTGTTGAGGATCGCGGAGGATATCGTTATGTTCTCACTCTCACGGATGACTTGAGTAGATATGGGTATGTCTACTTGATGAAACACAAGTCTGAGACCTTTGAAAAGTTCAAAGAATTTCAGAATGAGGTAGAGAATCAACGTGACCGAAAAATAAAGTTCTTACGATCAGATCGTGGAGGAGAATATTTAAGTCACGAATTTGGCACACACTTAAGGAAATGTGGAATCGTTTCACAACTCATGTTGCCGCCTGGAACACCTCAACATAACGGTGTGTCCGAACGTCGTAATCGCACTCTATTGGATATGGTGCAATCTATGATGTCTCTTACTGATTTACCGCTATCATTTTGGGGATACGCTCTAGAGACAGCTACATTCACTTTAAATAGGGCACCGTCTAAATCCGTTGAGACGACACCGTATGAATTATGGTTTGGGAAGAAACCTAAGCTGCCGTTTCTAAAAGTTTGGGGATGCGATGCTTATGTCAAGAAATTTCAACCTGAAAAGCTCGAACCCAAGTCGGAGAAATGCGTCTTCATAGGATACCCTAAGGAAACCATTGGGTATACCTTCTACCTAAGATCCGAAGGCAAGATCTTTGTTGCCAAGAACGGATCCTTTCTGGAGAAAGAGTTTCTCTCGAAAGAAGTAAGTGGGAGGAAAGTGGAACTTGATGAAGTATTACCTCTTGAACCGGAGAGTAGCGCAACTCAAGAAAATTTTTCTGTGGTGCCTCCACCGGTTAGAGAGGAGGTTAATGATGATGATCATGAAACTTCAGATCAAGTTACTACTGAACTTCGTAGGTCCACAAGGACACGTTCCGCACCAGAGTGGTACGGCAACCCTGTCCGGGAGATCATGTTGTTAGACAACGGTGAACCTTCGAACTATGAAGAAGCAATGGCGGGCCCAGATTCCAACAAATGGCTAGAGGCCATGCAATCCGAGATAGGATCCATGTATGAAAACAAAGTATGGACTTTGACAGACTTGCCCGATGATCGGCGAGCAATAGAAAACAAATGGATCTTTAAGAAGAAGACGGACGCGGATGGTAATGTGACCATCTATAAAGCTCGACTTGTCGCTAAGGGTTATCGGCAAGTTCAAGGGGTTGACTACGATGAGACTTTCTCTCCCGTAGCGAAGCTGAAGTCCGTCCGAATCATGTTAGCAATTGCCGCATACGATGATTATGAGATATGGCAAATGGACGTCAAAACGGCATTCCTTAACGGTTATCTTAAGGAAGAACTGTATATGATGCAACCAGAAGGTTTTGTCGACCCTAAGAATGCTAACAAGGTATGCAAGCTCCAGCGATCCATTTATGGGCTGGTGCAAGCATCTCGGAGTTGGAACATTCGCTTTGATGAGATGATCAAGGCGTTTGGGTTTATGCAGACTTATGGAGAAGCCTGCGTTTACAAGAAAGTGAGTGGGAGCTCTGTAGCATTTCTCATATTATATGTAGATGACATACTTTTGATGGGAAATGATATAGAACTTTTGGACAGCATTAATGCCTACTTGAATAAGAGTTTTTCAATGAAGGACCTTGGAGAAGCTGCTTATTTATTAGGCATCAAGATCTATAGAGATAGATCAAGACGCCTCATAGGTCTTTCAAAAAGCACATACCTTGAAAAGATATTGAAGAAGTTCAATATGGATCAGTCTAAGAAGGGGTTCTTTCCTGTGTTGCAAGGTGTGAAATTGAGCTCAGCTCAATGTCCGACCACGGCAGAAGATATAGAAGAGATGAGTGTCATCCCCTATGCCTCGGTCATAGGGTCTATTATGTACGCCATGCTGTGTACCAGACCTGATGTAAACCTTGCCGTAAGTTTGGTAGGTAGGTACCAAAGTAATCCCGGCAAGGAACACTGGACAGCGGTCAAGAATATCCTGAAGTACCTGAAAAGGACTAAGGACATGTTTCTCGTTTATGGAGGTGACGAAGAGCTCGTCGTAAAAGGTTACGTCGACGCTAGCTTCGACACAGATCTGGATGACTCTAAGTCACAAACCGGATACGTGTATATGTTGAATGGTGGAGCAGTAAGCTGGTGCAGCTGCAAGCAGAGCGTCGTGGCGGGATCTACATGTGAAGCGGAGTACATGGCAGCCTCGGAGGCAGCGCATGAAGCAATCTGGGTGAAGGAGTTCATCACCGACCTAGGAGTCATACCCAATGCGTCGGGGCCGATCAAACTCTTGTGTGACAACACTCGAGCTATTGCACTTGCCAAGGAGCCCAGGTTTCACAAGAAGACCAGGCACATCAAGCGTCGCTTCAACTCCATTCGTGAAAATGTTCAAGATGGAGACATAGAAATTTGCAAAGTGCATACGGATCTGAATGTCGCAGATCTGTTGACTAAACCTCTCCCTAGAGCAAAACATGATCAACACCAGAACTCTATGGGTGTTCGATTCATCACAATGTAACTAGATTATTGACTCTAGTGCAAGTGAGAGACTGTTGGAAATATGCCCTAGAGGCAATAATAAAAGGATTATTATTATATTTCCTTGTTCATGATAATTGTCTCTTATTCATGCTATAATTGTGTTATCCGGAAATCGTAATACATGTGTGAATACATAGACACCAACATGTCCCTAGTAAGCCTCTAGTTAACTAGCTCGTTGATCAACTGATAGTCATGGTTTCCTGACTATGGACATTGGATGTCATTGATAACGAGATCATATCATTAGGAGAATGATGTGATGGACAAGACCCAATCCTAAGCATAGCACAAGATCGTATAATTCGTTTGCTAGAGCTTTTCCAATGTCAAGTATCTTTTCCTTAGACCATGAGATCGTGTAACTCCCGGATACCGTAGGAGTGCTCTGGATGTACCAAACGTCACAACGTAACTGGGTGACTATAAAGGTATACTACAGGTATCTCCGAAAGTGTCTGTTGGGTTGACACAGATCGAGACTGGGATTTGTCACTCCGTATGATGGAGAGGTATCACTGGGCCCACTTGGTAATGCATCATCATAATGAGCTCAATGTAATCAAAGTGTTTGATCACGGGATCATGCATTACGGTACGAGTAAAGTGACTTGCCGGTAACGAGATTGAACGAGGTATTGGGATACCAACGATCGAATCTCGGGCAAGTAAAATACCAATTGACAAAGGGAATTGTATACAGGATTTATTGAATCCTCGACATCGTGGTTCATCTGATGAGATCATCGAGGAGTATGTGGGAGCCAACATGGGTATCCAGATCCCGCTGTTGGTTATTGGCCGGAGAGGCGTCTCGGTCATGTATGCATATCTCCCGAACCCGTAGGGTCTACACACTTAAGGTTCGGTGACGCTAGGGTTGTAGAGATATGAGTATGCAGTAATCCGAAAGTTGTTCGGAGTCCCGGATGAGATCCCGGACGTCACGAGGAGTTCCGGAATGGTCCGGAAGTGAAGAATTATATGTAGGAAGTGCAGTTTCGGCCATCGGGAAAGTTTCGGGGATCACCGGTATTGTACGGGGACCACCAGATGGGTCCCGGGGGTCCACCGGGTGGGGCCACCCATCCCGGAGGGCCCCATGGGCTGAAGTGGGAGGGGGAACCAGCCCATAGTGGGCTGGTGCGCCCCCCTTGGCCCACCCCCTGCGCCTAGGGTTGGAAACCCTAGGGTGGGGGGGGGGGCGCCCCACTTGCCTTGGGGGGTACTCCACCCCCCTGGCCGCCGCCCCCCTTGGGAGATCTGATCTCCAAGGGCCGGCGCCCCCCCAGGGGGCCTATATAAAGGGGGGAGGGAGGGGGCAGCCGCACCCTTAAGCCTTGGCGCCTCCCTCTCCCCTGGTACACCTCTCCCTCTCGCAGAAGCTCGGCGAAGCCCTGCTGCGGTGACTGCTGCATCCACCACCACGCCGTCGTGCTGCTGGATCTTCATCAACCTCTCCTTCCCCCTTGCTGGATCAAGAAGGAGGAGACGTCACGCTGACTGTACGTGTGTTGAACGCGGAGGTGCCGTCCGTTCGGCGCTAGGATCTCCGGTGATTTGGATCACGTCGAGTACGACTCCCTCATCCCCGTTCTTTGAACGCTTCCGCTCGTGATCTACAAAGGTATGTAGATGCAATCTGAATACTCGTTGCTAGATGAACTCATAGATGGATCTTGGTGAAACCGTAGGAAAATTTTTGTTTTCTGCAACGTTCCCCAACACAATCAGGTATTGGTTCATATTCAGTGTCCTCTTCATCAGATTTGTCAACAAGAGGTGCTTCTGTTGCTGGAACATGTTCAGTTGCAATCTCATGATCTGCACTAACTGGTGTAGCAGTAGGAGGTGTTTCTGTTGCTAGAACTTGTTCAGTGATGGTCTCATGTTTAGTTGTAGTGGCAGTAGATTGTGCCATTGCCCTTCTTCTGACTTGCAACTTAACAGGTCTAGCAACTTCTCTCTGTGTTTCATGAGCAGATGATGCACTAACTTGAGCACTTCCAGCAGCACCTGCCACCTTTTCAAGGAACAACTCATCAACCACTGCAGTGTCAATAACTTGCACACTAATAAGTGGTAGTTTTGTCCCTCTGTGCCTAGAGTAAGTTTCTCCTACATTTACTGACAACAGACCTGCACATATGTCAATCTGTTCATCAACCGCATGTATGTCAAATTGCTCATCACTAGCAGATAACATGGTTTCTTCTTGGTGCATTTCTTCATCACTGTTAAAGTGTTGCTGAATTGGCATGTCCAATTCTTCAACAAAAACATCAGCATATCCATCTATTATTCCAATGTCCATCCTCTTCACTGACTCATCATCACATATGAACATCAGACCATCCTTGAGGTTTTTTCCTGGAGGTAACCAATGCAATTTGTAGGTGTAAGTACCTTTGCAGTGACCTCTTTCCACCTGATACATATCTTCTGCATAGTTACATAATTCTGCATAGGACAAATAATCCCTTGGGATGGCCAACTCTACCACCAATTCCCCAATGTAATCCAACTTTCCATGCACTTGCTGAAATGATCCATAATAGTGAAACCTGACAAAGAAGTTGTCCAATGGATCGGGACCAGGTGAACCTACAAATTGAGACACAAAGGACTAACATTCAGAGAAACTTTCTTGTTGTGATATACACAAAGAACTAGCATAGCAGATAATTTACTCTGAACTAACATAGAAACAATGCAAATTCAGTTTATTCAGACAAAAAAGTGCACTTTTCTCCAAAACCAAACATGGTAGTCATCTACAATATATCTCCAGCAATGGGAGTTCATTCAGCCCCATTTACTTTGCACAATAGAGACTAGTTTGTCCTGCACCAAATTCTGCACCTTTTTCCTAACGAAAAGATCCCTCTTTTCATATACAGAACAGGGCATCACCCATGCACTTGAACAGGGCATATAGCAAGATCCCTCTTTTCACTTGAATGGGGCAGTTTGCTCTCACCCCATAAATCCTATCGCTGCCACTTGAACAGAGCAAGCTGTCAGCGGCTGCTCTCATGTGGCACAGTAAAAACCACAACAAAGTTGGGCAGTAGGCAAGCTACAGTTTCATTGTGAGGAGGCTGACTACGGAACGGGCAGAATTTTGCACACCCCATTCCCCTCACCCAAACCCACACCTCCGCGGCGCACGCGATCGTACACCGGCGCTCGCGATTTTGCCGACGAACGACACCAGAAACGAAGCAGAGAAGCAGCGGAGATGGAGGCGCACGCACCTGGACACATTGTTTCTTTCGGAGACAGGCAAGTAGCAGGCGATCACTCTGTGCATTTTAAAACCGAACCGAAAAACCATACCAAAAATAAACCAAACCGAACCGATTTTATGGTTTTTATGGTTTCTGGTTTCGGTATGGTATGAACTTTCCATACCGATTTGAACTTTGGTTTTTATGGTATATACCGAAAAACCGAACGGTTAACCGAATAAACCGAAGTAAAAATAAATTTATATTTCTTGAGATGAACAACCGTACAAGTTGTCATTTTTCTTGTACATGAGTCAAATTCACTGCTAAGCACGTAAATTTTTCTTATAACATAGTCATTTTTCTCTTTTTAAAATGCTAAGCACGTCCATAACCATCAACAGATGAATCAATGCATGCATATATACTTATATATATAGTCATATACTATTTGTGTAAAATAGTATGTGTTTTGAATCATAAATTTGCAAATTATTATTATGTCATTTTCAAATTCGCGTCAACTTTGATTTTTATGGTATATACCGAAACCATACCGAAATAATTTGGTATATACCAAAACCGAACCGTATTTTATTTTCATACCGTATTTACTGAAGTATTAATACCATACAAACCGAAAAACCGTATAAACCGAACCATGTAAACCGAATAAACCAAACGCACAGGGTGAGCAGGCGACGGCAGCGATGACGAGCGGCGACGGCGGACGGCGACGGCGACGGCGGCCGAGCCCTAGGGAACGGAAGAGCGATTATGGAGACGAGGGGAAAAGGAAAGAAAGGAAGGGAACGAGGGGAAAAGGAAAGAAAGAAGCAAGGGGAGAACTGGCTAATGGGACCCATTCAAAGTTTTCTTGCCCTGTCAGCATCTAATTGGCATCAGTGGAGACGAAAACCGCTCAAGATTTGATTGAAACCACTAAAGGATGCTATTAACCCGGTTTTAGTAATTTGAGGGTGTGATTTGTCCCGGTTTTAAAGTTCAGGGGATATGTGTCCCAAAGATTGGATTTGGGGTGATTTGTATACTTCTTTCATTTTTTATTTGCTATGCCTGGGCCTCAAGGCGAGGGACATATGCCGGCCGGCACGGCCCGCTTATGTACGGGCCTTTGCGTGCCGTGCCATGACCGGCCCGTTTAGGGTGAGCCGTGCCGGCCCGCTGGCCAGGTCTGGTTAAACCCTCCTCTGCTTCCGTCTCCCTCCCAAACTCCCGAACTCGGCGACTCCAATGGCGCCGCCGCCGCCGCAGACGCCGACGCCGGTGATTCCGCGGGAGGCGTGGGAGGGCTGCAGCGTGCTCCTCGACATCAACGACGGCGACCGCCTCGCCTTCTTCCGCCTCACCACCGGCGCGTCCGTACCCTTCCCCCCCCTCCCCTCTTTAGCTTCCTGCTCCGAAACCCTAGCTGGCGCGGTCGGGCTAACGGCTCTCTGTTGTGTGGTGGCGCAGGACGGTGAAGATAGGGGACAAGAGCTGCTCGCTGCAGCCGCTGCTCGGCCGCCCCTTCGGCTCCCTCTTCCGCGTCGGGCCCTCCGGCCTTGTCCCCTGCGCCGCCACCGACGCGTCGTCTCAAGGCAAGCAAGCATGATAATGTTTTTCTCTTCCAGTCCATTAATGTACTCTGTAAAATATATTCTGCTATTTTATCTTTGTAGTAATAGCAATGGCTGGCATTGGTACAGATGATAAGGCGCGAGACGGCGGCGCCTGTGGCCAGGCGCAGGACGAGACCAGGGACAATAGGTCCCTGGTTGATAATAATACAGCGCAGACGCTGTCGAGCGAGGACATCGAGGCGATGAAGCGGTGAGGATTCGACCGTTTTCAACTGTGTCCTGCTTGCGTAGGATATTTATTTGTCTGCTCTCTGTTTTAACAAGATTTTACGTCACACGGTTTTAATAGGGAGGGTGCGAGCGGGGATGCGATTGTGGAGGCTCTGATAGCGAATAGCTCCACATTTGGAAATAAGACTGTGTTCTCACAGGTTAGTATCAGTTACTGTAGCTTGATTCCTTACTGTTCTGGAGGACGCGGATGAGGACTGATTTAGTTCAACCTGTTCGGTTGCAGGAGAAATACAAACTGAAGAAACAAAAGAAATATGCACCGAAAGTGCTTTTGCGACGCCCCTCTTCCAGAAGGTATCATGTGCTTCCCTTTTTGCAGCAGGAAACATATTACATATCTTTTCAAAGCGAATGCTCTGTCAAACTTGTGGTGATGTATGAGTGTGACAATCACATATGTGACCATATGTAGTGTTTATTTGAATGCAAAGATACTTCTTCTGATTAGCTCTCTGTAGTGGATGTCTTGTCCAAAGTAGTGAACCAATATCTTTGAAGTTTCTTCTTAACTAAAGTTTGAAGATTGTTGTAGAGTGTGAATGATGTAGGACTAGTAAGAAAGAATTCGTTGCTTTATTTGTAATTTCACTACAAACAGTTGATGGTAACACATCTAGCGTATGGGCTGTTGCTTTCTATTTCCACTGCTCTTCTTTTGAATTTTCATGTATCCTCTATTTAATTAGAAAGTGGTGTTATAGGGTGTTCAGAACAAGAAATAACTTTTTGCTTTATAAAATTCACAGTGCAAATTAATTTTTTTGGTTGGCCAGGTGGGCTGGGTGAGTTTTAATTCTCTCTCAATAGAACATGTTGGTTTCCCAGCTTTTGGTTTGAAAGATTACCCACTGAACTCGATTAACTTCGTGATCTGGAAAGTTGGCGTAATTTTGAAATAATTCTGTTGTAACTCGTATTTGCAAAGTGCTTGGCACTTGAAAAGATAATTGCCTTTTTTTTTGCTCATTAGACTTAACATATACTACTGGATGGTGTGCAAAATTATCTAATATTGTTGTTCCCTTTTATGCTACAGCATTTGTGAGACATATTTCAAGAAGTACCCAGCTCGAATAGGGTAATTATTATTTCCCTTTCATTACTTGTTAGGGCCAATCTTCTTTTTCCTTGTCATCATAGTCAATTTCTTGATCTTGTTGCCTAGAAACAACAGAAGTGGATAGCTATAGCACTTAGCTACTTAACGCTATTATTTCTGTGTTCCCCAGGTTTATGCGAGTTGATGCGCTCTCCCTCTTGTTGTCTATGGCAAATGTTGGTGCATATTCAGATGTGCTTGCCGTTGATATGGTGGGGGGTTTAGTTGTTGGAGCCGTAGCTGAACGCTTAGGAGGTAAATTATGCTTTCTTTTGTGGTACTGAACATTATTTGGTGTTAACCAATCGAATGGAATTTAGTTTTGTGGAGATTGTGCTCCATTTTTTTTGAACTGTAGATTGTGCTCCATTTAATTTGGTTTTTCAAAAGACACTATTTTAACCTAGCTGTTTGTTGAAAAATACCCTGATTTCAGTGGGAAGCTGTTACGTATCAATCTTTTACTTGGTATGTGTGCAATAGAAAATATTGTGGCATGTAATCACTAATTCTCACAAGTCACGCTTGTTTCCACCAAACTGCAATATACATCTACAAATATGAAAGCTATAGGCTCACCTGCCACTGCCAGCCCGAGTTGTTTGTTAATATTTGTAAATGTGTAAAGTAAACCTGATTCTTGTGTGTTGTGCATCACCATTTTAATGCATATGCCAGTTTCAATCATTATTGATTGTCTCTGTTATTTCTATTATAGGTACAGGATATGTTTGTAGCACATATCTTGGATCAGCGCCCAGCTCCATAGATATAATAAGAATGTATAATTTGAGCAGCGACATGACCAGCAGGTAAATCCACCTTTTGGCACTATATGGCTTCTCATTTACAGAGGATTCTCATCTAAGGAGATAATTAGTTAGAGAACCTTCGGATTACAAGCAGGAGTATAATTTATACATTAATCTGTGACACTATAGTGTACCCTTAAACTGGCTACAAGAGCATACTAAGAATGTTGGTAAATACATTTTCTACGATTTCAGATAATATATGCAGTACCATTCTACCATTTTCTATTTTATCTGAATTGTCATCTACTATCACTATGTAAATGGACCTGTATGAAGCAGTTGAAATTATAACTGAAGTAGCAAGTGCGAATACTTCAATATATAATTTATGTAATGCTCAAGAGTTGAAATTATAATTATCATAAACACTCTATTCAGGATTTTCCAGGCACCACTTGGTGACCTCTGCTCCTTGCAAAGTGCTGGTGATGCTCCTTCTGTTCTCAGTGGCAGCATTCAACGCGATTTAGTTGAACCTGCTGCTGTACCAGATGAGAGTCTTCAGTCATCCCCGGCAAAACCAATTAATACAGAAGTATCAGATGGGAATGCTCAGTCAATGACAGTGCAGCCAATTAATATGGAGGTCCCTGAGCCTGCAACGGACCACCTTAATCAAGGTGACATTTCTATGTCGGATAAGTAGTGATCAAACTAACACTAAGAACTTTCCGCAAAAACGCAATGTTCCAACTGTTGCTGCTACATTGATCTGTAGATTGCAAAGGAAATAATGGTAATTCAATAGCTCCCAAAGCGCCGAGAGCAGGAAAGGCACCCTCACCAGAGAGGATGAAATATTGGGGAGAACATGGGTTTAGCAGGTAATGCGAAGTATACTCCATCAGTAGAAGACAACTGCAGTATGAGTCTAAATATTTTTATTAATATACTGGTTTTATGTCAACACAGTTTGATTGTTGCTGCTCCTGACCATGAGGTAGAAAGTGTGGTTGCCGATTTGCTTCCACTCCTGTCCTATTCGGCCCCATTTGCTATCTATCATCAATATCTTCAGGTAAATATTGTTCTTTACAATTGACACTGAAGCATGGCAGTTCTTGCTAAATGTTTGGTTTACGGTGCTTCTGCAGAGAGCTTACCTTTCTAGGTAGAATTTTATTTCAAAAATTATTATCCTGTCACTTTCCTAAAATCATTAGCTTATGTGCTGAATTGACTTGGTTTTCGTTTCATCCTTTTGTAAAGTGTGGTTTTGCTGTTTGTTCCTTTTGTAAAGTGTGGTTTTGCTGTTACTTATCCTTTTGTTTTCTGGTATCTATATGCAGCCTCTTGCGGCATGCATGCATAGTTTGCAGGTATCGAAAATGGCAATTGCGTTACAGATTACTGAACCCTGGCTCCGAGAGTATCAGGTCAGTACATTAGCAACGATGATGTTACACCAGAAATAGTTATACTCGAGTTTTGTTTGAGTTTTCACTTTGCTCGTCTTTTATAAGCCTGATTAATGCGTCATGCCAGTAAGGAATATACGAACCTATCTGACGCCTAAACTTTGAAAATGTTTCTGTTTACACTGCAATTTTGGTTGCTGTGCTGCTTAAATACTACTCCCTCCGTCCTAATATAAGATCTTATTAGAACCAATGCACTCATATATTGGTTATAATAACATCTTATATTATGGGACGGAGGGGGTAATAAACTGATGAGATTTATGATGTGGTGAACATGCTCAATACTAATAACCGAATGGACAGATTTTATCACATGTTGGTTTGACACACAAGGTCGATCGGCTATCACCTCGGCCCATTAGGCTTGAAATACAACAAATGATCTGTCATTAGTGCTTACTACTTTTGTGTGTAAAAAGTTGTGATTCCTTTTTTTTCAATCTCGCTTGGTCTGTGGATACAGGTCCTTCCATCGCGCACCCACCCACACATGCAGATGAATGCGTTTGGTGGTTATATCTTGAGTGGCATCCGGATACACAAGCCTGACCCCTAGTAAGCGCGAGTGCCAGAGAAGTCATCTTGCATGACGGAGGGCAAGCTTGTCTCGTGATTTATATTTGGTTCACGCTGTTGTAGCTTCCTTTTTCTACGGGTTGCACTGATACGGTTCGACTGCGGCTTTTTCTGCAGGTTTCAGTGATACGGTTTGGTTGCACCTTGGATCAAAGAAAGATGATATCTAAACCACAAGTATGCCATCCTTCCCTCCACTGTGGGAAGGACATGTAATTGTGACGTATGCCGGCATTAGTTGCCTGGTGTTGTAACTGTGGTTGGTTCACATCCCAGTTTGATCCATTCAATTTCCTACAAGCAGTGGAACATTGTATTACAAAGAGGACACACAATAGGATGATATGCGGCCATCGGAGGAGCATCGGGGCGTTCGGCCGATGCGGGGAGGAGGGGGAAAGCTACCGGATCTTGCTTGCCTGCCGCGAAGCAGGCGGCGTTGGTGTATAAGCGCATGCACATTGTATATTTTTGCTCTCCAAGTCAAGAGGGAAAATGCTCCTCAAAATTGAAAGCAAATAATGGTTTTCTTCTTGCATTGAAATGAACATATGAAAGCCAAAGGCAGTGCACCGATAATGTTTTGATTATTGCAATGCACTAACATGGATTTGAACATTCAACATTGGAAAAGGAACGCACGCCGCATGGATTTGTCATTGAATACTTAAGGAGCTACTTAAATTGTTCCAATTCCTACGTTATTTAATGCATCATGTTAACTTTTCAAGCTACAACTTAGTTTCATCTCCCCGCACAAACAGAAACTCAGTTTCGTCAAGACTACGGTAGAACGTTTGCCAAACAGATTTGTGGTTAAATATTTGAAGGGCTATCTAATTCGTTACCATGCGGCACATGTGGTGAGCGTTCAAAGCTTGGTGAAAGAAAAAGACTAACTAAATCGTTTTGGTTCCTACTTATTCAAAAGAATCATACTTATTCAATGGAACATGTGAACATTCTAAGCTACAACTATGTAAATCATCATAATTCATAGACAAAACCAAAACAACGAGAAAATGTGTGCCTAGATTGAACACATTCAGAAACCCACCCTCGTCAATTTTCCCCAACCATGTAGAACAGTCCAACTGTCCAAGACTCGGTGTCAAACACAAACAAGCAATGTCTCATGTAACTGCATGATACAGACTTGAGATGTCAAGGGCTCTTCGCTAGAGCCTTCTTGACGCACTCCCTCAACTAGCTGACCGGCACAAGTAGCTAGCTAGGTTTGGGTTCCACGAAGGAAGGACGACATAAGAAAACCCCTATCCCATAGCTTCATATATGCAATAGTGAGCAACACAACACACAGGCAGTGGCGGAGCTTGATGAAGATTGTTTAGCTTAGCTAGTACGTAGTGGTTCATCAATATGCTTAGCTTAGGTAGCCAGCAAATTCATACGTGCTCCATCTAGTCTAGGATAGATCAACCGAGTACTTGTGTCTTGCCTTGACCCAGAGAGGTGCTTGCTGCCCTGATATAGCTTTGTGAGTAAGTCCATGGCCGATCGGGAGCTGCAAAGATGAGGTAACGGGTTCAGGTGCGGGGTTGCCACATTTGAGGCAGATATGTTCTCGACAGATTATGATCTCTCCCGATCAGTTGTGGCTATTGACTGGTTTTTCTTTGACTACAAGCAATACCACTTAGAGAAACCACCTAAAATAGACTCAGGGGGTGATTTATTATCTAGACCTGATAATTATGGTTACACTATGAGGTTTCCTACAGAAGGGAGGGGGAGGGGGGCAATAGCCCCCTTTGGCCCCCATGAAGCTCCGCCACTACACACAGGTGTAATTATGGTTACACAATCACTGGGTGAAACCAGGCGAGGGAACGGCAAAAATAAATTCCGACGCTGCTTTCCTGAAAGATTCAGGCAGGGCTTGGGCTGGCGCAGTTGTCCGTGATGCTGCCGGGGCTGTACTCATTTCAGCATGCAGAGACCTGGACGTTTGTGCTTCGGTCGAGGTAGCAGAAGCAACTGCTCTACTGACCGGCTTACAGGAGCTCGTGCGGTTCTACCGCGGCACTCTGGAAGTGGAGGTGGACTGTGCAGTGGTGGGCAAGGAAATCTCGTCAAGTGAGCAGTGTCGTTCAGAAAGGTATCCACTGATTGCTGATATAAAAAAGACCCTTGAGCTGTTCACTTCTCATCGTTTGCGGGTGATAAGTAGAAAGAGCAACAGTCTAGCGCATGAACTAGCAGCGGAGGCAAAAAAGAGGGGCAATAGTATCCTCCTGGGCAAAGTACCCGAGTCGTTAGAGCAGCTACGGCTGCTTGATTGTAATCACCAACCATGAGTAATTGAGTACTGAGGCTCATTGGTTCTCAAAAAAAAAAAATTCTTCATATATTTGCACACAATGCTGAATTTTGCATTCAGTCAAACTATTCACTCAACTCCACTCTCAAATCACATCACGATCTGAAATTTAAATCCAGTCACACTCTTCTGTATCGTACTCTTGATTCACATCAATTGCATCTCAAGATGGCATTTGCCTTCTTTGCTGCCGTCGCTTCTCTCTTGGTTCCAACTGAAACTACTCCCTCCGTCCCATAATGTAAGATATTTTTTAACACCAGTGTAGTGTTAAAAAATGTCTTATATTATGGGACGGAGGAAGTAATAACTAGTGCAAGGCAACACAAGTACGTAGCCGGGAGCATCCAGCGACAGTACCGAGCAATGCAAGTCAATCAACTGAGCAGACGGCGGCGCTGGCTTCCTGGCCTCGACACCTCGGGGGCGGCGCTGGTCGTTAGTACCATACCGAAAGTTTAATTGAAGCCTCGGCACTCCCAGAGGTGATAAAAGAAGCCTGGGCTGCCGTTGGGGAGGTCCGAAATTTGACACAGTTAAAGGACGCTCTCACAAAAACCATGATCTCGCTGGGATCATGGGGTAGGAAATTCGGCAATGTGACGAGGGAGTTGGCAAAATCCCGGACTCAGCTAGAAGAGCTCATGAACATGAATGCTGACCGGGAAGAGATTAGGACACTGACTGACAAAATGAATGAACTGTTGTACCAGGAGGAAATGTTATGGTTGCAAAGATCACGAATTTCATGGCTTAAGGAGGGTGATCGAAACACCAAATTTTTCCAGAGCAAAGCTGTTTGGAGAGCAGGAAAAATAAGATAAGGGAGTTGACTGACAGCATAGGTGTTGTGCACTCGGACCTTGGGGCCATGGGATCCTTGGTGAATGATTATTTTAAGAACATCTTTTCGGCTGATTCTTCGCTCGATGCAGCTCCTGTTGTTGATTTGTTACAAAGATCGGTGTCGGAAGAGGACAATGATAGGCTGTGTGCGCCGTTCTCAGATAAAGAGATTGCCGACGCTATGTTTCAGATAGGATCCCTAAAGGCACCAGGCCAGATGGGTTTCCCGCACGATTTTTCCAAAGGAATTGGGGGACAGTGAAGGACGGCGTGCTTGCTGCGGTCGGAGACTTTGTCCATACGGGGGCGATGCCGGAAGGTGTGAATTCTACTACTATTGTTTTGATCCCCAAAATTGCTAACCCCACTAAGTTGGCTGAATACAGACCAATTAGTCTGTGTAATGTGATATACAAGGTAATATCTAAGTGCCTTGTGAACCGCTTGAGGCCGCTTCTGGATGATTTAATATCGAGTGAACAGAGTGCATTTATCCCTGGGAGGATGATCACTGATAATGCCCTAGTGGCTTTCGAGTGTATTCATTACATTAAGCAAGAGAAAGACCCAACAAAGAGTTTCTGTGCTTACAAGCTTGATCTGTCCAAAGCTTATGATAAAGTGGATTGGGGTTTCTTGAGGCAAGTGATGCAAAAGATGGGTTTCTCTCAGCGATGGATTGACTGGATAATGGCATGTGTCACATCGGTGAGGTATTCTGTTAAACTAAATGGAACTCTCTTGGATTCGTTTGCACCGTCGCGAGGGCTTCGGAAAGGTGACCCACTGTCTCCATTCTTATTCTTGTTTGTGGTGGATGGTTTATCTGCAATATTGCATAGTAAAGTGCAAAGTGGCGACATCACTCCAGTACGAGTCTGTCGGCGGGCACCAGGCATCTCACACTTATTGTTTGTAGACGACACTTTACTGTTTTTTGAAGCTTCTAGAGGACAGGCTGAACGGGTGAAGGCTTCTCTGGACCTATATGTTGTGGCAGCAGGATAGAGTCTCAACTATAGTAAGTGTTCAATGTTCTTTGGCAGTGCTTGCCCGCAAATTATACAAGATGAAGTCAGAGATGTCTTGGGGGTAACTAGTACAGTATTCGAGGAGAAATACTTGGGGCTTCCAACTCTAGATGGGCGTATGTCTAAAGGCAAGTTTCAGAATCTTCAGACAAGCCTTACAAAGCCGCTTATCCAGTGGGGCGATGGTCATCTAGCGCAGCCTGGCAGAGAGACTTTGATCAAGTCAGTGGCCCAAGCATTACCTACTTATATAATGGGCATGTTCAAACTGCCCTTCTCGGTTTGCTATGACCTCACTAGGATGGTGCGGAATTTTTATTGGGGCTCCACGGATGGGAAGAGGAAAGTACATTGGAGAGGTTGGGATTACCTTATGCAGCCTAAGGATAGAGGAGGTGCTGGTTTTCGAGACTTTCGGCTGTTCAATCAAGCTCTCTTAGCTCGCCAAGCTTGGAGATTAATTACGAGGCCTGACAATCTATGTGCGCAAGTGTTAAAGGCAAGATACTATCCGGAAGGTAAACTTGAGGACACAGTTTTTGCGGGCAGTGCATCATCGTCATGGCAAGCTATTAGTTACGGGTTGGAGCTGTTGAAGAAGGGTCTAATATGGAGAGTAGGCAATGGCAGGAGCATCCGAGTTTGGCGCGATAACTGGATTCCCCGACCGTTCTCGTATAAGCCAATCACAAGGCAAGGACGCTGTCGGATTCGCTTTGTTTCAGACTTATTGAATGAGAATGGTTCATGGAGGAGTGATCTTCTATCACAATATTTTATGGCGGCAGATGTTGAGGAAATAATGAAAATTAGAGCATCCCCTAGGCTGGGAGAGGACATTATTGCATGGGGGCCAGAAAAGTCCGGGAATTTCATAGTTAAGAGTGCTTATCATCTAGCCTTTGATGAGCTGACCAGAGGGAATGTGGCCTCGTCGAGCACTTCGGCAAATGGCGGCAGGAGTTGCTGGAAGTTTATTTGGAACTGTGGCGCCACGCCTACAGTGGCAAATCATGCGTGGAGAATTGCTACTGATGGATTACCAACGTGGAAAAACAAAAAAAAGATTGGAATGGAAACTACAAGTATCTGTCCGGTCTATGGGCTGGAGCCGGAGGACAATTATCATCCGTTTGTTAGATGCTAGTATGGGCGGGATCTATACCGAGCCATGGCCAAAATCTGGAGTCTCCCTGAGATTGACTCACTAGCTAACAATGGAAAGGAATGGTTATTACATGCTTTGGCGCCCCTGTCTGAGTTGGAGCGGTGCATGATGCTGTTCATTTTTTGGCGAAGCTGGTACGTGAGGAACGAGATCACACACGCTAAACCAGCCCCTCCGATGGAAGTATCTATTCGCTTCTAACAGTCCTACCTGGTTTCTCTGCTTGCTGTTCGTACCAACACGCACATGGACCCGGTGAAAGGAAAGAGTTCTGTTACTTTGGATCGCGCGCCTCTAGTTCCAAAGACCGACGCGTCATGTCGAAGGTGGGAGAAACCAGCGCAGGGCTGGGTAAAACTCAATACGGATGGATCCTTTGTGTCGACTTATGCTGCCGGAGCTGGAATGATATTGAGGAATTCTTAGGGTGAGATTATTTTTTCTGCATGTAGAGCCTTATTCTCTTGTCGAGATGCTCTTGAAGCAGAACTTTGCACCTGCATGGAGGGTCTATCATCGTCTATTCAGCGTTCCGATCTACCTATTGCTATTGAGGTGGATTCTGCTATGGTGGTGGCCATGATCACTGGTGGGGATATGAACCGTTCAGCGTATGCTTCTTTAGTTAATGAGATTAGATACCTTCTTACTCTTCGGCAATCTTGTATTACTCATGTTTCGCGGTCGCAAAATAAGGCTGGCGACAATCTAGCTACTTTTGGTAGAGTTCAGGGTAGGACTTTGACTTGGATTGGATCAGGTCCTCCAGAGGTGCTGGAGTTAGTAGCAACAGACTGTAATGAACATGTGATTGAGTAATACATTGCAGTTTTCGCAAAAAAAGGAAATCTCGTCAAGTGAGCAGTGTTGTTCAGAAAGGTATCCACTGATTGCTGATATAAAAAAGACCCTTGAGCTGTTCACTTCTCATCGTTTGCGGGTGATAATGTTGGAAATATGCTCTAGAGGCAATAACAAATTAGTTATTATTATATTTCCTTGTTCATGATAATCGTTTATTATCCATGCTATAACTGTATTGATAGGAAACTCAGATACATGTGTGGATACATAGACAACACCATGTCCCTAGTAAGCCTCTAGTTGACTAGCTCGTTGATCAATAGATGGTTACAGTTTTCTGACCATGGACATTGGATGTCGTTGATAACGGGATCACATCATTAGGAGAATCATGTGATTGATAAGACCCAATCCTAAGCCTAGCACAAAGATCGTGTAGTTCGTATGCTAAAGCTTTTCTAATGTCAAGTATCATTTCCTTAGACCATGAGATTGTGCAACTCCCGGATACCGTAGAAATGCTTTGGGTGTACCAAACGTCAGAACGTAACTGGGTGGCTATAAAGGTACACTACGGGTATCTCCGAAAGTGTCTGTTGGGTTGGCACGAATTGAGACTGGGATTTGTCACTCCGTGTGACGGAGAGGTATCTCTGGGCCCACTCGGTAGGACATCATCATATGCGCAATGTGACCAAGGAGTTGATCACGGAATGATGTGTTACGGAATGAGTAAAGAGACTTGCCGGTAACGAGATTGAACAAGGTATCGGATACCGACGATCGAATCTCGGGCAAGTACAATACCGCTGGACAAAGGGAATTGAATACGGGATTGATTAAATCCTCGACATCGTGGTTCATCCGATGAGATCATCGTGGAGCATGTGGGAGCCAACATGGGTATCCAGATCCCGCTGTTGGTTATTGGCCGGAGAGTTGTCTCGGTCATGTCTGCATGGTTCCCGAACCCGTAGGGTCTACACACTTAAGGTTCGGTGACGCTAGAGTTGTTATGGGAAATAGTATGTGGTTACCGAAGGTTGTTTGGAGTCCCGGATGAGATCCCGGACATGACGAGGAGCTTTGGAATGGTCCGGAGGTGAAGATCGGTATATTGGACGAAGGGTATTGGAGTCCGGAATTGTTCCGGGGGTACCAGGTGATGACCAGCGTGTCCGAAAGGGGTTTCGGAGGCCCCGGCAAGCGTTGGGGGGCCTTATGGGCCAAGGGGAGAGGGCAAATCAGCCCACTAAGGGGCTGAGCGCCCCTCCCACCCCATCTCACGTAACCAGGAGAGGTGGGGGCGCCACCCCTAGGGCAGCCGCCCCTCCCGGCTTGGGGGGCAAATTTCCTAAGGGCCCAAACCCATCTAGGGTTTCCCCTGTGGCCGCCGCCCCTCCCCTAGGGAACCCTAGGGCGCCTCCCCCTCCTCCCTTCCCCCTATATATAGTGAGGGAGAGAGAGGGCAGCCGCACCCTTCCCCTGGCGCAGCCCTCTCCCTCCTCCAACACCTCGTCCTCCTCCGTAGTGCTTGGCGAAGCCCTGCCGGAGAACCACGAGCTCCATCACCACCATGTCGTCGTGCTGTCGGAGTTTTCCCTCAACTTCTCCTCTTCCCTTGCTGGATCAAGAAGGAGGAGACGTCCCCGGGCTGTACGTGTGTTGAACGTGGAGGTGCCGTCCGTTCGGCACTAGGATCATCGGTGATTTGGATCACGACGAGTACGACTCCATCAACCCCGTTCACTTGAACGCTTCCGCTTAGCGATCTACAAGGGTATGTAGATGCACTCTCCTTCCCTCGTTGCTAGATTACTCCATAGATTGATCTTGGTGTTGCGTAGAAAATTTTGAATTTCTGCTACGTTACCCAACAGTGGCATCATGAGCTAGGTCTATGCGTAGTTTCTATGCACGAGTAGAACACAAAGTAGTTGTGGGCATCGATTTTGTCAATTTACTTGTCGTTACTAGTCTTATCTTGATTCGGCGGCATTGTGGGATGAAGCGGCCCGGACCGACCTTACACGTACGCTTACGTGAGACTGGTTCCACCGACTGACATGCACTAGTTGCATAAGGTGGCTGGCGGGTGTCTATCTCTCCCACTTTAGTCGGATCAGATTCGATGAACAGGGTCCTTATGAAGGGTAAATAGAAATTGGCAATTCACGTTGTGGTTTTGGCGTAGGTAAGAAACGTTCTTGCTAGCAACCTATAGCAGCCACGTAAAAACTTGCAACAACAATTAGAGGATGTCTAACTTATTTTTGCAGCATATGCCGTGTGATGTGATATGGCCAAAAGGATGTGATGAATGATATATGTGATGTATGAGATTGATCATGTTCTTGTAATAGGAATCACGACTTGCATGTCGATGAGTATGACAACCGGCAGGAGCCATAGGAGTTGTCTTAATTTATTTATGACCTGCGTGTCAACATAAACGTCATGTAATTACTTTACTTTATTGCTAACCGTTAGCTGTAGTAGTAGAAGTAATAGTTGGCGAGACAACTTCATGAAGACACGATGATGGAGATCATGATGATGGAGATCATGGTGTCATGCCGGTGACGATGATGATCATGGAGCCCCGAAGATGGAGATCAAAAGGAGCAAAATGATATTGGCCATATCATGTCACTATTTGATTGCATGTGATGTTTATCATGTTTTACATCTTATTTGCTTAGAACGACGGTAGCTTAAATAAGATGATCCCTCACTAAAATTTCAAGAAAAGTGTTCCCCCTAACTATGCACCATTGCGAAGGTTTGTCGTTTCGAAGCACCACATGATGATCGGGTGTGATAGATTCTTACGTTTGAATACAGCGGGTGTTGACGAGCCTAGCATGTACAGACATGGCCTGGGAACACATGCGAAACACTTAGGTTGACTTGACGAGCCTAGCATGTACAGACATGGCCTCGGAACACGGAGGACCGAAAGGTCGAACATGAGTCGTATAGAAGATGCGATCAACATGAGATGTTCACCGATGATGACTAGTCCGTCTCACGTGATGATCGGACACGGCCTAGTCAATTCGGATCATGTATCACTTAGATGACTAGAGGGATGTCTATCTGAGTGGGAGTTCATGAAATAATGAGATGAACTCAATTATCATGAACATAGTCAAAAGGACTTTGCAAATTATGTCGAAGCTCACGCTTTAGTTCTATTGTTTTAGATATGTTCCTAGAGAAAATTTAGTTGAAAGTTGATGGTAGAAATTATGCGGACTGGGTCCGTATACTGAGGATTGTCCTCATTGCTGCGCAGAAGGATTATGTCCTTAATGCACCGCTCAGTGAGCTGAACCTCGAACGTCGGTTATGGATGTTGCGAACATCTGACATACACGTTTTGATGACTACATGATAGTTCAGTGCGTAATGCTAAATGGTTTAGAATTGAGGCACCAAAGACATTTTTGAAACATCGCAGAATATATGAGATATTCCAAGGACTGAAATTGGGATTTCGGGTTAGTGCCCACGTCAAGAGGTATGAGACCTTTGACAAGTTTCTTAAGCCTGCAAACTAAGGAGAAAAGCTCAATCGTTGAGCATGTGCTTAGATTGTATGAGTACAACAATCGCTTGAATCGAGTGGGAGTTAATCTTCCAGATGAGATAGTGATGGTTCTCCAAAGTCACTGTCACCAAGCTACTAGAGTTTCGTGATGAACTATAACATATCAGGGATAGATATGATCCTTGAGCTATTCGCGACACCGCGAAAGTAGAAATCAAAAGGGAGCATCAATTGTTGATGGTTAGTAAAACCACTAGTTTCAAGAAGGGCAAGGGCAAGAAAGGGATACTTCATGAAACAACAAATCAGTTGCTGCTCTAGTGAAGAAACCCAAAGTTGAACCCAAGCCCGAGACTAAGTGCTTATGTAATAAGGGGAACGGTCACTGAAGCAGAACACCCTAGATACTTGGTAGATGAGAAGGCTGAGAAGGTTGACTGAAGTATGTATTGAACATATATTAAATGTGTACTTTACTAGTACTCCTAGTAGCAGCAGGGTATTAGATACCGGTTCGTTTGCTAAGTGTTAGTAACTCGAAATAAAAGGCTACAGAATAAACGGAGACTAGCCAAAGGTGAGACGACGATAGGTGTTGGAAGAGTTTCCAAGGTTGATGTGATCAAACATCGCACGCTCCGTCTACCATCGGGGTTGGTGTTAAACCTAAATAATTATTATTTGGTTTTTGTGTTGAGCATGGACATGATTAGATTATGTTCACCGCAATGCGGTTATTCATTTAAGGAGAATAATGGTTACTCTGAATAATACCTTCAATGGTCTTACACCTAAAATGAATGGTTTATTGAATCCCGATTGTAGTGATACACATGTTCATGCCAAAAGATATAAGATAGTAATGATAGTACCACATATTTGTGGTGCTGCAATTTTAGTCACAATGGTATAAAACGCATGAAGAAGCTCCATGTTGATGGATCTTTGGACTCGCTTGATTTTGAATCACTTGAGACATGCAAATCATACCACATGAGCAAGATGACTGAAAGGCCTCGTTTTCATTAAGATGGAACAAGAAAGCAACTTGTTGGAAGTAATTCATCTTGATGTGTGCAGTCCAATGAGTGCTGAGGCATGTAGTGGATATCGTTATATTCTTACTTCACAGATGATTTGAGTAGATGTTGAGTATATTTACTTGATGAATCACGAGTCTGATGTTGGGGAACGTTGCAGAAAACAAAAAATTTCCTACGGTTTCACCAAGATCCATCTAGGAGTTCATCTAGCAACGAGTGATTGGTTTGCATCTACATACCTTTGTAGATCACGCGCGGAAGCGTTCAAAGAACGGGGATGAGGAAGGCGTACTCGACGTGATCCAAATCACCGGAGATCTTAGCGCCGAACGGACGGCACCTCCGTGTTCAACACACGTACGGTCAGTGTAACGTCTCCTTCTTCTTGACCCAACAAGGGGAAGGAGAGGTTGAGGAAGATGGCTCCAGCAGCAGCACGACGGCGTGGTGTTGATGGAGCTGTAGTACTCCGGCAGGGCTTCGCCAAGCACTATGGAGGAGGAGGATGTGTTGGAGAGGGAGAGGGAGGCACCAAAGATGTGTTATGAGAGGCCCTCCTTCCCCACTATATATACGGAGTCCAAGGGGGGGCCGGCCCTAGGAGATCCAATCTCCTAGGGGGGTGCGGCCAAGGGAGGAATCCCTCCTCCCCAAGGCACCTAGGAGCTGCCTTCCCCCTTTGGGACTCTTCCCTTCTTGAACCCTAGGCGCATGGGCCTCTTGGGGCTGGTGCCCTTGGCCCATGCAGGCCAAGGCGCACCCCCTACAGCCCATGTGGCCCCCCGGGGCAGGTGGCCCCACCCGGTGGACCCCCGGGACCCTTCCGGTGGTCCCGGTACAATACCGGTGACCCCGAAATTTGTCCCGATGCCCGAAATAGCACTTCCTATATATAATTCTTTACCTCCAGACCATTCCGGAACTCCTCGTGACATCCAGGATCTCATCCGGGACTCCGAACAACATTCAGGTTACTGCATATACATATCCCTACAACCCTAGCATCACCGAACCTTAAGTGTGTAGACCCTACGGGTTCGGGAGACATGTAGACATGACCGAGACGACTCTCCGGTCAATAACCAACAGCGGCATCTGGATACCCATGTTGGCTCCCACATGCTCCTCGATGATCTCATCGGATGAACCACGATGTCGAGGATTCAAGCAACCCCGTATACAATTCCCTTTGTCAATCGGTATGTTACTTGCCCGAGATTCGATCGTCGGTATCCCAATACCTCGTTCAATCTCGTTACCGGCAAGTCACTTTACTCGTACCGTAATGCATGATTCCGTGACCAGACCCTTGGTCACTTTGAGCTCATTATGATGATGCATTACCGAGTGGGCCCAGTGATACCTCTCCGTCATACGGAGTGACAAATCCCAGTCTTGATCTGTGTCAACCCAACAGACACTTTCGGAGATACCCGTAGTATACATTTATAGTCACCCAGTTACGTTGTGACGTTTGGTACACCCAAAGCACTCCTACGGTATCCGGGAGTTACACGATCTCATGGTCTAAGGAAAGGATACTTTAACATTGGAAAAACTCTAGCAAACGAACTATACGATCTTGTGCTATGTTTAGGATTGGGTCTTGTCCATCACATCATTCTCCTAATGATGTGATCCCGTTATCAATGACATCCAATGTCCATAGTCAGGAAACCATGACTATCTGTTGATCAACGAGCTAGTCAACTAGAGGCTTACTAGGGACATGTTGGTGTCTATTATTTACACATGTATTATGATTTCTGGATAACACAATTATAGCATGAATAAAAGACAATTATCATGAACAAGGAAATATAATAATAATGCTTTTATTATTGCCTCTAGGGCATATTTCCAACATCTGAATTATTGAAAGGTTCAAGTAATTTCAGGGTGAAGTTGAAGATCGTCGTGACAAGAGGATAAAATATCTATGATATGATCATAGAGATGAATATCTGAATTACGAGTTTGGCACAGAATTAAGAAATTGTGGAAATTGTTTCACAACTAATACAGCATGGAACACCATAGTGTGATGGTGTGTCCGAACATCATAACTGCACCCTATTGGATATGATGCATACCATGATGTCTCTTATCGAATTACCACGATAGTTTATGGGTTAGGCATTAGAGACAACCACATTCACTTTAAATAGGGCACCACGTAATTCCGATGAGATGACACCGTATGAACTATGGTTTAGAGAAACCTAAGCTGTCATTTCTTAAAAGTTTGGGGCTGCGACGCTTATGTGAAAAAGTTTCAGGCTGATAAGCTCGAACCCAAAGCGGATAAATGCATCTTCATAGGACACCCAAAACAGTTGGGTATACCTCCTGTCTCAGATCCGAAAGCAATAGGGATTGTTTCTCGAATCGGGTCCTTTCTCGAGGAAAAGTTTCTCTCGAAAGAATTGAGTGGGAGGAAGATAGAACTTGATAAGGTTGTTGAATCTTTACTTCAACCAGAGAGTGGCGCAGCACAGGAAAAATGTTTCTGTGGCACCTGCCTCGGTTGAAGAGAAAGCTAATGATGATGATCATGGAGCTTCAGATCGAGTTACTATCGAACCTCATAGGTTGACAAGGGTGTGTACAACTTCTAAGTGGTAACCCTGTCTTAAAGGTCACGTTGTTGGACAATGATGAACCTATGAGCAATGGAGAAGCGATGGTGGGCCCGGATTCCGAAAATTCGCTCGAGGCCATAAAATCCGAGAGAGGATCCATGTATGAAAACAAAGTGCGGACTTTGGAAGAACTACTTGATGGTCGTAAGGCTGTTAGGTACATGTGGGTTTTAAGAAGAAGACGGACGTGGACGGTAACGTCACCGTCTATGAAGCTCGACTTGTGGCGAAGAGTTTTTCACAAGTTCAAGTAGTTGACTATGATGAGATTTTCTCACCCGTAGCGATGCTTGAGTCCGTCGGAATCATGTTAGCATAAGCTGCATTTATGAAATCTGGCAAATGGATGTCAAAACAAGTTTCCTTACCAGCTTTCGTAAGGAAAGGTTGTATGTGATACAATCAGAAAGGTTTTGTTGATCATAAGGATGCTAAAAGGTATGCTAGCTCCAGCGATCCTTCCATGGACTAGAGCAAGCATCTCGGAGTCGGAATATACACTTTGATGGAGTAATCAAAGTTTATGGGTTTATACAAAGTTTGTTAGAAACTTGTATTTACAATAAAGTGAGTGGGAGCACTACAACATTTCTAATAAGTATATGTGGATGACATATTGTTGATCTGAAATGATGAAGAATTTCTGGAAAGCATATAGGGTTATTTGAAAAGTGTTTTTCAATGGAAAACTTGGATTAAGCTACTTGAACATTGAGCATCAAGATCTATAAGGATAGATCAAAACGCTTAATGGTACTTTCAAATGAGCACATACCTTGACATGATCTTGAAGGTGTATCAAGATGGATCAACCAAAGAAGGAGTTCTTGCCTGAGTTGTAAGGTATGAAGTTAAGACTTAAAGCTCGACCATGGCAGAAGAAAGAGGAAGGACGAAGGTCGTCCCCTATGCTTTTGTCATAGGCTCTATATGGTATGCCATGCTGAGTACCGCACCTGATGTGTGCCTTGCCACATGTCTGGCAAGAGGGTACAAAGGTGATCTAGGAGTAGATCACCAGATAGCGGTCAAAATTATCCTTAGAGGAATAAGGATATGTTTCTCGGTTATGGAGGTGATAAAGAGTTCGACGCAAAGAGTTACGTCAATGCAAGCTTAACACCTATCCGGATAGCTCTGAGTAGAGATACCGAATACGTATAATGGAGCAACAATTTAGAATAGCTCCAAGTAGAACAGTTATTTGAAATGGCTCCAAATATAGCGTAGAGATTTGCGAAGTACATACGGATCTGAATGTTGCAGACCCGTTGACTAAAACCTCTCTCACAAGCAACATGATCAAACCCAGAACTCATTGAGTGTTAATCACATAGTGATGTGAACTAGATTATTGACTCTAGTAAACTCTTTGGATGTTGGTCACATGGCGATGTGACCTGTGAGTGTTAATCACATGGCGATGTGAACTAGATTATTGACTCTAGTGCAAGTGGGAGACTGTTGGAAATATGCTCTAGAGGCAATAACAAATTAGTTATTATTATATTTCCTTGTTCATGATAATCGTTTATTATCCATGCTATAACTGTATTGATAGGAAACTCAGATACATGTGTGGATACATAGACAACACCATGTCCCTAGTAAGCCTCTAGTTGACTAGCTCGTTGATCAACAGATGGTTACAGTTTCCTGACCATGGACATTGGATGTCGTTGATAACGGGATCACATCATTAGGAGAATCATGTGATGGATAAGACCCAATCCTAAGCCTAGCACAAAGATCGTGTAGTTCGTATGCTAAAGCTTTTCTAATGTCAAGTATCATTTCCTTAGACCATGAGATTGTGCAACTCCCGGATACCGTAGAAATGCTTTGGGTGTACCAAACGTCAGAACGTAACTGGGTGGCTATAAAGGTACACTACGGGTATCTCTGAAAGTGTCTGTTGGGTTGGCACGAATCGAGACTGGGATTTGTCACTCCATGTGACGGAGAGGTATCTCTGGGCCCACTCGGTAGGACATCATCATATGCGCAACGTGACCAAGGAGTTGATCACGGGATGATGTGTTACGGAACGAGTAAAGAGACTTGCCGGTAACGAGATTGAACAAGGTATCGGATACCGACGATAGAATCTCGGGCAAGTACAATACCGCTGGGCAAAGGGAATTGAATACGGGATTGATTAAATCCTCGACATCGTGGTTCATCCGATGAGATCATCGTGGAGCATGTGGGAGCCAACATGGGTATCCAGATCCCGTTGTTGGTTATTGGTCGGAGAGTTGTCTCGGTCATGTCTGCATGGTTCCCGAACCCGTAGGGTCTACACACTTAAGGTTCGGTGACGCTAGAGTTGTTATGGGAAATAGTATGTGGTTACCGAAGGTTGTTCGGAGTCCCGGATGAGATCCCGGACATGACGAGGAGCTTTGGAATGGTCCGGAGGTGAAGATCGGTATATTGGACGAAGGGTATTGGAGTCCGGAATTGTTCCGGGGGTACCAGGTGATGACCAGCGTGTCCGAAAGGGGTTTCGGAGGCCCCAGCAAGCGTTGGGGGGCCTTATGGGCCAAGGGGAGAGGGCAAATCAGCCCACTAAGGGGCTGAGCGCCCCTCCCACCCCATCTCACGTAACCAGGAGAGGTGGGGGCGCCACCCCTAGGGCAGCCGCCCCTCCCGGCTTGGGGGGCAAGTTTCCTAAGGGGTGGGGGCGCCCAAACCCATCTAGGGTTTCCCCTGTGGCCGCCGCCCCTCCCCTAGGGAACCCTAGGGCGCCTCCCCCTCCTCCCTTCCCCCTCTATATAGTGAGGGAGAGAGAGGGCAGCCGCACCCTTCCCCTGGCGCAGCCCTCTCCCTCCTCCAACACCTCGTCCTCCTCCGTAGTGCTTGGCGAAGCCCTGCCGGAGAACCACGAGCTCCATCACCACCATGCCGTCGTGCTGTCGGAGTTTTCCCTCAACTTCTCCTCTCCCCTTGCTGGATCAAGAAGGAGGAGACGTCCCCGGGCTGTACGTGTGTTGAACGTGGAGGTGTCGTCCGTTCGGCACTAGGATCATCGGTGATTTGGATCACGACGAGTACGACTCCATCAACCCCGTTCACTTGAACGCTTCCGCTTAGCGATCTACAAGGGTATGTAGATGCACTCTCCTTCCCTCGTTGCTAGATTACTCCATAGATTGATCTTGGTGTTGCGTAGAAAATTTTGAATTTCTGCTACGTTACCCAACAGATAAGTAGAAAGAGCAACAGCCTAGCGCATGAACTAGCAGCGGAGGCAAAAAAGAGGGGCAATAGTATCCTCCTGGGCAAAGTACCCGAGTCGTTAGAGCAGCTACGGCTGCTTGATTGTAATCACCAACCATGAGTACTGAGGCTCATTGGTTCTCAAAAAAAAATTCTTCATATATTTGCACAGAATGCTGAATTTTGCATTCAGTCAAACTATTCACTCAACTCCACTCTCAAATCACATCACGATCTGAAATTTAAATCCAGTCACACTCTTCTGTATCGTACTCTTGATTCACATCAATTGCATCTCAAGATGGCATTTGCCTTCTTTGCTGCCGTCGCTTCTCTCTTGGTTCCAACTGAAACTACTCCCTCCGTCCCATAATGTAAGATATTTTTTAACACCAGTGTAGTGTTAAAAAATGTCTTATATTATGGGACGGAGGAAGTAATAACTAGTGCAAGGCAACACAAGTACGTAGCCGGGAGCATCCAGCGACAGTACCGAGCAATGCAAGTCAATCAACTGAACAGATGGCGACGCTGGCTTCGTGGCCTCGACACCTCGGGGGCGGCGCTGGTCATTAGTACCATACCGAAAGTTTAATTGAAACGTGACCTGTTTATTAAATGGACTCTCCCTACTACATTGTCAACACAAGGATAATGCATGGCTGTCAGCTGCGAAAGATGCCAAAGCGCACAGATAAAAAGAGGCCACCGAGCCCAACCCGTGACCCAGCATCAAAAGGTGCACACGGACGAAAAGATGGCCTCCGAGCCCAGCCGTGACCCAGCACCGATAAGTGCGCACGGACCAAAACAAATGCAGTGAAAAGATCCCCTATGAGGGCACGGTCGTAAGAAAATAGCGCAATTGCATCTCCCCGGGTTGACATGTGCTATACATTAGCACCTGGCTTTTTGTTCAATATATCAGCAATAAACTACTAATTCGTTCGTTTCAGTACCGTATGACTATCTCTTTATATTACTGTCATACAATGTATAAAAGCTTATTGCCTTGGTCCTCGTGGGATCCATGCCGAACAGACCCGATAGATCCATGTGGCTATGTCGAGAGGTCATGACTCAAGGTGCAGAGACACTGAAGACGTCTCCACATAGCCACATGGATCCGTCGAGACTAGGACGTCAAAGAGGTCATGACTCAAGGTACAACGACTCTTTGTGTGGCTGTGCAAGTAGAAGCGATAGCTTCATTGGGCTAATCGATGGAGGGTGCACTAGTGCAGAACCGGGCAATAGCACCGGTTCGTAAGGCCCTTTAGTGTCGGTTCGGTAACCGGCACTAAAGTGTGGGCACTAAAGCCCCCCCCCCCCTTTAGTACCGGTTCAGCATGAACCGGTGCTAAAGGGCAACCACGTGGCACGAGCCAGCTACGGGGGCAGGGAGCCCTTTAGTACCGGTTGGTGACACCAACTGGTATTAAAAGGTTTGTGGGTTTTGGTTTTATTTTTTATTTTTCCTTTAAATTTGTGTTATCAATTTAATTTAGGATTGTTTTACGTTATAATGAGTTGTTATACTTGATATGGATATGGATATGGCATATATATACTTGATCACTTAGCTAGCTAGGATCCATCTAGCTAGTTCAAACTAATTTGCGGTTTCTTTCATAAATGATATATATAATAACTCATCATCATCATCATCATCACATATTAATATAGAAATAAACTCTTGCATCATATCATCACCAACAACAGTATATCTAATCACCACCAACACTAGCTTAAAAAAGAAACATTCACTTGTAACAGAAGCAAAGATATCATCGAGTTCAACATGGTCATGATATTTATAAGCGTTCACAAGCAAATCACTATTTGAGATTAATTAAGTGCAGGATGAGAATACGAACATGAGAGGACAAGTACTAAGAGCATGAACTAGCTAAATCACACTAGTAGAAAACAGGGCTTTGGTCACAGGGCAGTTTTCACATTAGTCCCGGTTCAGTCACGAACCGGGACTAATGTGAGCATTTATCCCGGTTTATGCGGCTAAGGCATTAGTTCCGGTTCACCTGGGCCCTTTAGTCCCGTTTCGTGCCACGAACCGGGACTAAAGGGTGCGATGCCCATTAGTCCTGGTTGGTGGCACCAACCGGGACTAAATGTTTTGACCCGAGTGTCTAAGTGTCAGCTCTACTAATGGGCTTTGAGGCATTAGTACCGGTTCATGGCACAAACCGGTACT
>NC_041384.1:13444500-13481786 GCF_002162155.2 Triticum dicoccoides | reverse complement strand
AAAAAAATAAAATAAAATAAGTTTCCCATGTGATATGTGGTCTAGTTGTTGGGAAAATTTACAAATATGAATTTCGACTTTATTTGCAAATTCTCTCTGGAATTTGTAAAATGGGCATAACTTTTGCATACGAACTCGGATTAAAAAGTTTTTTATATGAAAAATCATCTACTCGAAAAGTTAAGGTGCTTTTAAGATCTAGAGTGGAAAAAATCGAAAAAAATTCAAACTTACTAGTGGCGCACCATTTGCTAGGTGCGCCACTAGTAACAGAAAAAAATATAGTTCCAATTTTTTTGGAAAAATGTGGTCAAATCTGGTCAAATTGTGGTCAAATAATGGTCAAACTAATTATTGTAGAATATTAGTGTTACTAAATAATTATTTCAGTTATTTCGAATTTTGGTCAGATGTGGTCAAACTGTGGTCAAACAATGGTCAAACTAATTATTTAAGAAATTTTAGTGTTACTAAATAATTATTGTTTTCTAAAACAATAGTTTCAAACTCAAATAGTGAAATGTGTCACTTCATGCTCAAGCAAAATTCCTGAAGGTTAATAGGATTGACATCTTACTATTGTCAGGAAAACAACAAGTGCAGACTTGGAAACGAGGGAGAATAGAACCAGGAAGTTAAGCATGCTCAGGCTGGGGGAGTGGGAGGATGGGTGACCGTTCGGGAAGTTAGATGATTTGGAATGATGAGGGGTGATTAGAGGATAAATTGAGGAGTGATGAGGGGTGGTGATTACAGACTAGAGGTTAAAATAATTCAAAATTTTGAAAATAAAAAAAATTAAAAAAATTCAAAAAAAATCATAACCAACCGGGACTAAAGGTGGAGCTCCACGTGGTCGCGCCCTTTAGTCCCGATTCGTGTAAGAACCGGTACTAAAGGGGAGAGGCATTAGTAACGACCCTTTAGTCCCGGTTCGAAAACCGGGACTAAAGGGCCTTACCAACCGGGACAAAAGCCCCTTTTTCTACTAGTGTCACTCCTGCTGCTCCCTCTCAGGTAAAATAGCATAGAACATGTATAGCTCTCCTGATTCATCATACTGGAGCATGCAGATGAATCTGTCTCCTAATCATGGGTTGCGCTTGTCCTTGCTGCCCCCTAGTACTTCTCTGCGATCATTAACAATTTTGCTCCAATCTTTGACTATTAAGCATTCATCGCTTTCAGAAATCCTAAATGCACTCATGTGCAATGTAGGATATCTTGGTCGTAAGCTAACCATTGACATGCGACCTTTTGTCTCGATCCACTAAGGCACAACTGTCATCGGGAGTCCCTGTTGAAGAACATCGTATAATAATTAATATACTTAGCAATGAAAGTTTAGCTTCAAAAATAATGTATGCAAAAGATGCACTAAGGACAAATAGTAAAAATCTTACCATCTTTCTATTATAGATGTGACCGTAGTTCAATATGATCACTATTGGTCGCACGTTTTGAGTACTAACATTTCTAAGTGCAGGAAGAAAATTTGTCTTGACAGTATAAAGATCCTCAAGCCATGAAACATAATGACTTATCTCCTCGCAGTTTAGTTCAGCCCCGGGACAGTAGTAGGTCCTGTCTACCAAGCGCCGGACATGTTTGGTTGAACCAAAATAAGCTGACAATAGAAATTAGTTGTCAGCTATTTTTGAATAAACAATATCAAAGACATAAACATGGTTGAGAAAAACTCACATAATGGTAGAACTGGAGGCGTCTGCACATCGACCCAGATGTCTCTATTACCTTCAATATCATATTCCGGATGAATATCAAAGGTGATAACCATATCAGGCTCAAATGCATAAGCCTTGCATAGTGCTTGCCAAGTTTTGCATTCAAAATGGGTGTATGTGTCTGCATTGTATAATTTGACGTTGAAAATATAACCATGCTCGGTCTTCAGGTAAACTCTCTTTACCTCCATAGTTTCCATAGCACTGAAACCTATCTTATCCAAGAAAAAAAATTGCATGGCAGGGGATGCGCTAGTAGAACAGTGAAAATTTAAAATTGTAAGTTGAAGCAAATGAAGCATAAGTATAATGCTTATATTATGAAAAAATAACTGCCGTTGTGACTTACTGTATCCACTTCGAATGTCTCATCCAGATTGATGTTGAAGCGCCTATTATCAACAAGGAAATTTCTGTCGCACAGGCCGCGTTGGTCTTCACAGTGTTCACACATAATGAAATCTTTTTCATCGTCAGACGACATTTCCTATGTTCATATAGGTGAAACATTAAACACTTATTATCTAACATTAATTAATATCTAACTAATTCTAATATTCATCTAACATTTGACATTAATATCTAACATATATTTCTATCTAATTCATCTAACATTTGACATTACTAGTTCTATTATTTCAGCTAATTCAACTAGTTCTATTAATTCAACAAGTTCTATTAATTAATTCAACTAATTAATTTAACTAACTATTTACTAGTTATATTAATTATTCAACTAGTTCAAATCTCATATACCTAATTAATATCTAGCTATATTCATCTCCAATAATTGACATTAATCTGACATTCGATCATCTAATTAACTTTTCTAAAAAACATATAACAGAAAATATAAGTAAAAAATGTGTGTGTGTGTGTATGTGTATGTGTATGTGTGTGTACTGCGTGTATACGTACGTGTGTGTGTGTGTATGTGTATGTGTATGTGTGTGTACTGCGTGTATACGTACATGTGTGTGTATGTGTGTGTACTGCATGTATACGTGTGTGTGTGTATGTGTATGCCGCGCCCCGTACGCCGCCGTCCCGTACGTACTAGCGGGGGCGCCGGCATACGGGGCGGGGGCGGCGGCGGCGACGACGACGACGACAGACGGCGGCGCGGGTGCGAGGAGAGAGATGTACGGGCGGCGCCGCGACGACGACGACGACGACGAACGACGGGCGACAAGCGGCGACACGACGGGATCGAGCGGCGCGGTTGGAGACGAAGTAGGGGATGAAACTGAAATTTTCGTAAGTGCTATATATATAGGATGGGCCTTTAGTACCGGTTGGTGGCTCCAACCGGTACTAAAGGTCTATTTTCGCCAGGCCAAGCGGCGAGAAACGAAGGCCTTTTGTAGTACCGGTTGGAGCCACCAACCGGTACTAAAGGTCTTGCGCTGTCACCCCACGGTGCACAAAGTTTAGTCCCACCTCGCCGGGCGAAGGGCAGCCGCACTGGTTTATAAACTCAGCTGCGGCTGCCTCTTTGAACTCCTCTATATAGCAGGCTTCTGGGCCTAAATTCTGCGCGCTGCCCTGTGAGCCTGCTTGGCCTTTAGGGCCTGTAATTGCACGCCCGTGGGCTAGCAGGCCCACTGGGCAGCGTCCCAATTTTTTTGTATAGTTTTTTTCTTTTCTGCTTTATTTTCTTCTATTTATTTCTGCGTAGTTTTTTCTTTTCTGTTATATTTATTTCTGAGTAGTTTTTTATATAGTTTTTTTCTTTTCTACTATAGTTTTTTTTCTTTTCTGCTTTATTTATTTTCTTCTATTCATTTATTTTTATATACCATGCCTTTCGGTGTAACAGATGAGTTTTCGTCTGAAACCGACCCTGATACTTTGAAAGAGATTGTTCAGTTTGTATACGAATTGCATCTAGTTTTTGCCATAACAGAAGTCCGGAGTTGTAATAAGTTATTAATAATAAAAAAGAGGTGCAATGATTGTTAATTAGCTTCAAGCCTTTCGGAATAGTGCAAACTACACTGCACATAGCTCCGTGCAGTCTACCATATTCCTCAAGGCTTGAAGCTAAGCAACGTGAGCATTGAGCCTCTTCTTCATCGTCTCTGCACTCAGGGCTTATAAACCGCTCCTAGTCCCTCTCTCTTGGCGAGGTGGGACTAAAAAACAGCTTACTAAGAAACTGTAGTACTGGTCATCCTTTGGAGCCACCAACCGGTACTAAAGGTGGTGCGCTGCCTGCACAAAGTTTAGTGTCATTTAGTTCAAAACAAATCATTAAATGCATGAAAAATATCAAATGAAGGCAAAAATGGTTGAAAAGTGATGACGTCGCTTTGAATGGTGCATACTGAATGCACAAAAAGTCAGGAGTTGTAATAAGTTTAAAAAAATGAAATGCCTTTGTAACAGATGAGTTTAATTTCGTCAGAAACCCGAATATACTTCGAAAGAGATTGTCCAGTTTGTAAACGAAATGCATCCAGTTTTTGCCGTAACCCTCTCTACTTTTTTGAACAATCTATGTGGGTGAAATGATGATACCATGCCAAATTTCAACTTTTTCAGAGTTCATTTGTAGTGCTTTTCAATTTCCAGGTCATTTAGTTTTCAAAACAAATTATTAAATGCATGAAAAATAGCAAATGAAGGCAGAAATGGTTGAAAGTTGATGGCATCGTGTCGGGGGACTAATCCACGAACACCTATGGGACCAGCGGACCGAGTCCCTTTCGGTTCGGCGGGGGCGGAGGTCGTGCAAAGAGCGGATCGAGGCGAAGCACACGAGCGGTTTACCCAGGTTCGGGCCGCACGGATGTGTAAAACCCTACTCCTGCTTTGTGGTTTGTATTGAGTTCTTGCTCGGGAGCGCGGAGTGCTACAGTACACACCAGCAGCTAGCGAGATCGAGTGTGAATGTTCGAACCCCCCTCTATTTTGCGCATGGGCCTCCTTTTATATGCTCAAGGGGTCACCGACAGGTGGCAACGTGGACAAGGGCAAAAAAGGGAAAGGTGTTGCGGTTGGTACAACTACCTGCTACAGTGTATCATACCTAACCCTGACGGCAGGGGACAAGGGCCTTAAATGCCCGTCTGCGTCGCCTAAACAGTGTAAAAGGGACCGTCAGGGACGCCACCGCTCACCACGGTGGCAATCTTGTCAGCGCCGCTTGCCATTGCGCACCGCTGGCTGCACAGCCTCCCGCCACGCACGCCCGGAAGGGTCCCAGAGCGACACGTTGGTGGATGTGCTGGAGCGCGGGCACAGAGTGGTGGCTTGCCGCGGCAAGCGCCTTGCCGCGGTCGTTGTCTTGTCGCGTCCGGGAGCTTGTCGCTCACCGGGCCTTGCCGGGACGCGTGGCGCGCCGCGGTAAGTTCCTTGAGATGCCTTGGGTGGCCTTCCCGGCAAGCTCCTCTTGTCGGGGTCTTGAAGTGCCTTGGTTGGCCTTCCCGGCGAGCTCCTCTTGCCGGGGTCTTGACTTGGATACTTTGTTCTTGAACAGCTCCAAAGGAACCACGGAGGACCTTGGCGGTCACCCGGCAAGCCTTGCCGCGGGATGCTGCGACTGCCCATGCACAAGTTCGGGATACTAGGGTACCCCTACTCTAGTACACCGACAGGAGCCCCCGGGCCTGGGCCATACACGGTGCCGAACGCTGTTGGGCCAGGCCCAAAACAGGGCACGGGCACGCGCGGCCTAGGTTACGCCGTATCTTTCTCCGTATCCACCGCGCCCTCCCCGAACAGCACGCGTTGAATGCGGTGTCGTGGGAGAGATCGTGGGTGGTTATTTTATTCGGAAATGCGGAACGTCCGCCCCCTTCCTCTTTATAAGCAGGGGAAACAGGGGCAGTTCGCACATTCGCCCGTTGCTGCTTCCAATCTCAGAAATCTCCGCCGCTCCCTTGTCTTCCCAAAGCCGAGAGAGAGAGAGAGCAGCGCTCCGCCCCCCATCGCCACCAGCACCACCAACGCCGTCGACCTCCTCCACCAATTTCCGCCATGGCTCCAAAAGCCGACAAGGGGAAGGTCGTGAAGTCGACCGAGGCGCAGCGGTTTGCGGCGCTGCGGAAGGAGCGGGCCATCTTCCCCCCCAAGCTTGCCGCGAAGGAGCTGAGGGAGAACTACTACCTCTTCTGGTCGGCAGAGACGCGCGCGCATCCGCGCACGAAGGTACTCCCCGCCGCCGCTTGGAAGAAGGCCCCAAACGGGTACCCTTTCTTCGCATTGTTCTTCTACTGCGGGCTCTGCCCGCCTTTCTCTGAATTCTTCTGCGACATCATGAATACCTACGGATTCCACCTCCTTGACTTCACCCCCAATGCCGTTCTGACCATGGCAGTTTTTGCACATCTCTGCGAAAACTTTGTCGGAGTCCACCCCAGTGTAGCCCTCTTCCGCCATTTCTTCATACCCCGAGTAGAGAGAGGAGAGCCTTTGTCCGGCGGAATCGCCTGGATCTCGAGGGCCAGCAAGAAGGAAACCTATCTGGAGGGAGAATTCCGCGGCAAGTGGGAGGAGTAGAGAGCAGACTGGTGCTGGATTGACGAGGAGAACCCGCAGCCATTCACCGCCCGGCGCCAAACCCCAGTAGCACGCGGCAGTGATTGGAGTGACGTGGCCCCGGAAGACGACAGGCTGAAGATTGCTGTCACCCGGATCCTGCGCCTCAGGCTTGCCGGGCTCACTATAGGCGCCGTTGGCGCAGATTTTCTTCGCCGCCGCATCGCCCCCCTGCAGGAACGGGGGAGACCCACTTGGGAGTTCAAGAATGCGGCGGATATCATGAGGCTGCGGCCGGGCCTCAACTACAACTTTACTGTTCTGGAGCTCAACGCGATGCTCCAAGAACTGTTCAAGTATGACCCCCAACATCCGGAAGTGTTCAGGTTGCCGGGGGGTGTCGTTCCGTTGTGCAACAATTCCTCGCTCGACCGCATTCGTGCAATGATGCCGGAGTGCGACTCGCATGGAATTGTGCCAACTTGGCAGGAGCCTGCAGACGACGTCGTGCAGCAGTTCTTCGATGACTTGGTAGAAGTGGCGATCCGCCCCGACGAGAAGGACGGCCTCACCTGCGACACCACCGATGCGGAGATGGCACTCATCGCCACCAGGCTGGAAGAGGCGGCGGCAGCCGCAGCCGCGGGCGAGTTTGGATTTACCGTGGAGGAGGCAGATGCAGCAGAGGCGGCAAGCCGTGCCGAGCGAAGGGAGCCTGCCAGCGAGAAAGAGCTTGCCGGGCAGAACATTGAGTCGAGCGAGCCCGCCAAGGATACGAGCGGCTCGCTGGAGATCAACTCGTCTTCCACTTCGTCTTCGGGCAGCTCGCCGCAAGCAGAGCCTCCATCCCCACCAAGAAGGCGTCTCCGCAAGGCCGGTGACGTAGCGGAGCGGCAAGCGGGTCAACAGTCGCCGCGCCGCGTGACACGCTCCACCGCGGCAAACACCGTTGCCGCGGGAGCGCCTCATGCTGCAACGACAACTGGAGCAGGGTCCTCCCGGACCACCGCTTCTGCTCCTGCCGCTTCTCATGCCGCGACGACATCTGGAGTGGGGTCATCTCAGACCGCCGCCACGGCTCCCGCCAAGCGGCCAAGGGAAGTTTCTCCTCCGCCTCCTAGCGCCGGGCGCGCGCCGGACTTTGACTTCTCCGCGTTCAGCTCCGACGAGGAAGAAGAAGAAGAGTAAGCTTCTCTTGATGTACTTGTCGTTCTTCAATTCTTGCTGTTTTGTCTTGTGTCTCACTTGCTTTACTCTGAACTTGTTCTTTTTCAGGACTCTGGCCCAGAGAGCAGCGAAGAGAGCCAAGGCCCCGGTGATTATCATCGAGGATGAACCCACGGCGACAGCGGGGGGTGCACCCGAGACAACCTTGCCGAACCCGGCAACTTTTCTCCAGAGCAGCCCCCAGCGTAAGTATATGGTTTGCTTTCCACTTGTGAGGTGCGCATGGATGCTCTATTTTTGCTGATATTTGATTGCTGATTTGCGTAGGAGCAGAGCAGCCCCATCAGGAGCCAAGGGAGAATCCCCCGACAAGGGAGAATTCTCCAGCAAGGGAGGGCTTCCCAGTAAGGGAGAGGTCTCCGGTGAGGGAGAGCTCTAGCGGCCCCCCGACGGTGGAGACCACGACTGCAGAACCCGGCACAGGTACTCCTTTTGCTGAAAAACTTTCCCTGGGTTCTTCTTCTCTTGACCTTCTTGGGTTTTGCTGGATTTTGCTTGACTCTTCTCCCCTTGCCGGCTGTCAGACCCATCTGCAGCGGAGCAGATGGAGACCGAGGTCGCCGCCGAAGAAGCAGCCGGCGCTGGCGATCCCACCGGCGCCGAGGCCGCCAAGGCTGCCGCCGCAGCAACTGGCGAGGGGTCTGGCGATCGTACTGACGGCCCAGAGGCTGCAGGAGCGCCAGGCACTACGCCGACCACCGACCCGTCCGCCGAAGCCGCAGCGCCAAGCTCCGAGGAGCCCCAGCCGGGCATCTACCTGAAGGCCAGCGACGACGTCTTCATCAACCTCCCCTGGGCATCAAGCTCCAGGGCGCCGGTCGAGGGGGAGATCTTTGACGGGAAGGTGCTCGCCTTCGCGGGGCTGACGCTGGTCGACGCGCCAAGCAACAGCAGCAACGAGCCTGAGGAAGAGCGGCTGCTGCGGAAGTTGATGTCGCTCTACCGCGCGTGGCAAGCCAAGCTGGACTCCCGCGAGGCGCTTGTCACGAAGGCGGGAGTAGACATCGAGAAGCGCGCGGAAGAGCTCGGGGGTTTCCACCGAGAAGCCCTCCGGTCCCTGGCGGAGAAGCGGGAGTAGCTCGCCGAAGCGCAGAAGGCCTTCCTCCTCGAGAAGGCTGAAGTCGAAGAGCAACAGCGACTTGCGCTGTGAAGCTATCCGCGGAGGAGGGCGAGTTGGCGCAGCGGAAGATCAATCTTGACGCTCACGAGGAGGAGCTTGCCGCACGCGAGGAAAAACTCGGCGGAGCCCTCAAGCAAGCAGAGGATGCTGCCGCTGCCGCCGAGGCCGCCAAGAAGGAGTTGGAGACGAAGGTGGCGCAGCTGGAGGCCGCTCTCGTCGAGAAGAGCAAAGAGCTCAGCGCCGCCAAGGACTCGAACACAGGTCTTGAGTTGAAGCTGACCGCTTTGACCAAGACGTTGGACAGCGCCAGGAAGCAAGAGGCGGCCTTGAGGGAGGATATCAAGGCCGACAAGGCGCTGCTAGAGAGTGTTGCCTCTACCCAAAATGCCTTCAGGGAAATTGTGGAGCACTGGACGGAGAGTCTTGTGAACGCTGCCACAGACATTGACAGGGAGCTGGCGCAGCTGGGGATGGAGGATCTCGGGTATCCCTCCGATGAGAACCTCCAACCCAGCGCCAAGCTCGTCTTGTTCTTCAAGGGTGTGGCGACGGCCCTCCAGCGACTCCGGGAGAGGATCCCAAAGCAGCTGGCCGACGAGTCGCGCAAGATCTGCGCGGGAGCTCTTCAGAAAGTGTTGGTGAAGGTGGCCTTCCGCAATCTGGGCCTCAGCTTCACCAACGTCCTCAAGACCTTGCCGCCGGATGCCGATCTGGAGGCGCTCAAGGCCCTTGTCGCACCCATTGTGGACAAGGTGAGCGGGATCAAGAGGATCGAAGGCGACCGCGTAGATTAGGCCGCCCATTTCTTCTTTCCTTGTCGCTGTTTGTCATGTTATGAAAACAGTCTGTTAGAGCTGCGACAAGCTATCTTTGTAATATAACTTTATTCTGGTTACTAATTGCAATGTTATTCCCTTTACTTGATTCCTTTCTTTATACGTTTTCGCCCTACGCTTTTAGGGAACTTGCCGGTGCAGCACCTGAGCCGCGAGCGCTGAGTGCGGAACGTCAGCAGCCTGCTGGCGGTGCCGCTACCGGCAAGAAACCTTGTCGCAACTAGTCGCAGCTCACTTAAGTTGTTGAGCGGACTTGAAACAAAATAAGGGCGCAACTAGCTACGAGTTGGTTTCTCCGCGCACAGGTTTTCCATACAAAGTGTGGTCGTTCAAGGGAGATAACTTAAAATTTAAAAAATCTGAATGCTCAAACTTTGGCAACTTAGCTTTTTTGTTGTTTGCTTCTCGGTAAGGCGGAATTTTCTTGAACGACGCCTGGCCCATACCATTATCTTCTCCTTTCCTCCCCGGCAAACTTGTGGGCGAGGGAACCTTCCTTTCCTTGAGGAAAAAGAAAGAAGAGAAAATAAAGATACGGAGCCTTACGGCTCGTTATTGCTTACCGTGGAGTAGGTGCTGCACAAAGTGTCAGATCATATATGCCAAAAAATAGAAAGCATGAAATTGACAAGATGTGCTGAGCAGGTGAGCTTTTTAGGGAACTTGCCGGTGTAGGCACCTTAGCCGCGAGCGCTGAGTGCGGAACGTCAGCAGCCTGCTGGCGGTGCTGCTACCAACAAGAAACCTTGTCGCAACTAGTCGCAGCTCACTTAAGTTGCTGAGTGGACTCGAAACAAAGTAAGGGCGCGACTAGTAGGTGCTGCACAAAGTGTCAGATCACATATGCAAAAAATAGAAAGCATGAAACTGACAAGATGTGCGGAGCACATGAGCTTTATTATGCACGGAGTCTGCGCCCGGCTTTGTACAAAGGATTACATGCAACAGCGGCAAGACTTGTACAAAAGGTGGTTGCCGGGACAGGTTCCGGCAACCGCGCCTTACGGGTAAAACTTACGAAGATGCTCAATGTTCCAGGAGTTGCTCACCGGAATGGCATCTTCGGTCTCAAGGCGGACAGCGCTAGGCCTAGTGACTCGTTTCACCCGGTAAGGGCCTTCCCACTTCGGCGTCAACTTGTTGGAATTCTTGGCGGACTGAACACGCCAAAGAACAAGGTCGTCTTCCTCGAGACTTTTGGCGTTAACTTTGCGGCTATGGTAGCGGCGCAAAGCTTGCTGGTAGCGAGCAGCTCATACAGCAGCCTGAAGACAGTCTTCCTCAAGGAGCAGCACGTCATCTTGTCGCAGCTGCTGTTGCTCGAGCTCATCATAAGCGAGCACTCGAGGTGACCCGTATACGAGTTCCGTGGGGATAACTGCCTCTGCTCCATAGACTAGAGCGAAAGGTGTCTGTCCAGTGGCTCGATTTGGCGTCGTTCTGATCGACCAAAGAACCACCGGCAGCTCCTCGATCCAGTTTCTTCCGCACTTGTGCAGCCTGTCGAAAGTTCTGGTCTTGAGCCCGCGTAGCACTTCAGCATTTGCCCTCTCCGCTTGACCGTTGCTTCTCGGGTGAGCAACAGAAGCGAAGCAGACCTTAGCGCCAAGATCTTGGATGTATTGCATGAAGGTGCGGCTCGTGAATTGCGTACTATTGTCGGAGATTATCCTGTTAGGGATCCCGAAGCGGCAAACAATTGACCTGAAGAACTTGACTGTTGACTGTGCTGTCACCTTCCTCACTGGTTCCACTTCCGACCACTTTGTGAACTTGTCGATTGCAACGTACAAGTACTCAAAGCCCCTGACTGCTCGGGGAAAGGGGCCGAGGATGTCGAGCCCCCAGACCGAAAATGGCCAGGATAAAGGGATCGTCTGGAGAGCTTGGGCTGGTTGGTGTATCTGCTTGGAATGGAACTGGCATGCTTCACACTTGGTTACTTGTGCAGTTGCATCCTGGAGGGCTGTCGGCCAAAAGAAACCTTGCCGGAATGCTTTGCCGACAAGTGCTCTTGCGCCAATGTGGTGACCACATATGCCCCCATGTATCTCTGCCAACAGCTTTTGTCCGTCTTCCCGGTGAATACACTTCAATTTCACACCGTTGAGTCTTCTTCTGTACAGTGTCTTGTCGACAAACTGGTACATACTTGACTGCCGGGCTACTCTTTCCGCTTCTTCTTGCTCTTCGGGAAGTTCTCCTGTCTGAAGGAAACGGACAATCCGCTGTGCCCATGCTGGAGCTTGTGGCTCGACAACAAGGACTAAAGGCAAATTTGCTGCTGCGGGAACATCCGCTTCCACGGCGAGAAACTGCGGTTCTGCCGGAGCTTGACGTTCCCCGGCAAGCTTGCCTGAGCAAAACTTGTCGGGAGCTTCTGCTTCGACGGAACAAACCCTAGGGTTTGCCGGAGCAGATTGCTCCTCAGCGCAAGGCAAATCTGTTGCTACGGGAACGTCCGCTTCTACGGCGAGAACCTGCGGTTCTGCCGGAGCTTGATGTTCCCCGGCAAGCTTGCCGGAGCAAAACTTACCGGGAGCTTCTACTTCAACGAAACAAACCCTAGGGCTTGCCGGAGCAGACTGCTCCTCAGCGCTCTTGGCGTTGATCTTGGGGACCTTCTTGGCGGCGGCTTCGGGAAGCTCTACCGGCAAATAGTCACCAGAAATCAACTTCCTCTTCTTGCTATGTCCAGTCGGTGGCGTTACGGACGGTTGAGTCAGCTTGAGCACAAAGATCCCTGGTTCCACAGGTAACTTAAGTGCGGCGCACTTTGACAGGCTATTGGCAATGGCGTTCTGAGCTCTTGGAAAATGTTCCATCTGCAGGCCGTCAAAGTGCTCTTCTAGCTTTCTCACTTCGTCGACGTAGGCTTCCATCAACGGACTCTGATAACTCTTGTTCACTTGGCGAAACGACAAGCTGCGAGTCACCCCTGACAATGAGCTTCTTGATCCCAAGGTCTGCCGCGATCCTGAAACCGGCAAGCAAGCCTTCATACTCTGCAGTATTGTTTGTTGCTTGCTCCTTGGGAAAGTGCATCTGGACTACGTACTTGAGGTGCTCCCCGGTGGGTGCGACAAGCAGCACGCCAGCGCCGGCGCCTTGCAGCGAAAAAGCACCATCAAAGTACATCAGCCACTCTTTGCTCGCTTCATTGACGGGGATGCTCGTTTCTGGAATTTCTTCATCTGGTGTTGGCGTCCATTCTGCTATAAATTCTGCCAATGCTCTGCTCTGGATAGTTGAAGTGCCCTCAAACTTGAGGCCAAAGCTTGACAGTTCCAGTGCCCACTCGACAATCCTGCCTGTCGCTTCTGGATTCTGTAGTATCCTCTTCAGCGGAAAGCGAGTGACAACTGTGATCTCATGTGCTTGGAAATAATGGCGCAGCTTTCTCGAGGCCATGAGAAGGCCGAAAAGAAATTTCTGCACGCCAGAGTACCTTGACCTAGCCCCCTGCAGAAGGGAACTGACAAAGTAAACTGGGCGCTGCACCATTTTCTTTTGTATCTCCTCGCGCATCTGCGCAGATCCATCTTTGTCGGGACCAGAGCTTGCCGGGGAAGCCCCTTGCTTGTCGCTGGATGCGCTTGCCGTGGTTGCTGGCTCGTCATCCGCCTCCCTCTCTGATACTAACGCAGCACTAACCACTTGATTGGTTGCCGCTATATACAGCAGCAACTTCTCTTGTGGCTTAGGTGCGACAAGTATTGGAGGGGAGGACGGGTATCTCTTCAAGTCTTGCAGCGCAGCCTCCGCTTCCGGAGTCCATTTCATTGGACCTGCCTTTTTCAATAATTTGAAAAACGGCAGGGCGCGCTCAGCAGACCTAGAGATAAACCTGCTGAGAGCAGCCACGCAACTGGCAAGTCTTTGTACATCCTTGACGCGCTTTGGTGCTTCAATCTGCTCAATGGCCTTGATCTTGTCGGGATTGGCTTCAATTCCCTGCTGAGACACGAAGAACCCGAGAAGCTTGCCGGAGGGGACTCCAAACACACACTTCTCTGGGTTGAATTTGAGGTTGATCTTACGCAGATTTGCAAAGGTCTCGTCTAAATCTTGGATCAGAGTTGCTCTGTCCTTGCTCTTGACCACTATGTCATCCATGTAGGCTTCCACATTTCTGTGTATTTGTGGCTCAAGAGCGACATGGACTACTCTTGCAAATGTTGAACCAGCATTTTTTAATCCGAAAGGCATCCGTATGAAACAGTACATGCCACATGGAGTAATAAATGTGGCCTTCTCCTCATCTTCTTCTGCCATGAAGATCTGATGGTATCCTGAATATGCGTCAAGAAATGAAAGCAAATCACATCCGGCTGTGGAGTCAACAATCTGGTCAATGCGCGGCAAGGGAAATGGGTCTTTGGGACAAGCTTTGTTAACATCGGTAAAATCGATACAAAGTCTCCATTTCCCGTTCGCCTTGCGCACGACTACAGGATTGGCCAACCACGTAGGATGGAGCACTCCTCTGACAAGGCCTGCTGCTTCCAACTTCTTGATCTCTTCTGCGATGAATTCTTGGCGCTCCACTGCTTGCTTCCTGACCTTCTGCTTGACGGGCCGCGCATGAGGACAAACGGCAAGGTGGTGCTCAATTACTTTCCTGGGAACACCGGGAATGTCAGACGGTTGCCACGCAAACACGTCGACGTTCGCCTGTAGGAAAGCAATGAGCGCGCTTTCCTATTTAGGGTCGAGAGTGGCACTGATGGTGAAGGTACCACCAGTGCCGTCCTCCTTGGCGGGCACCTTCTTCGTCTCTGGCGGAGCCGCCATTGTCTTCTTACACTTGCCGGTGGAGCTCGATGGTGCGTCCTCGACGGCAGCGCAGCACTCCGAAGAGGTGCGCTTGCCGGAGTAGGCATCAGAACTCTTGCCGGACTTGGTCTTCTTCTTCCCCCCGGGAGCTTCAGCGGCAAGTGACTTGCGATCTGTTGCGGCTGCCGCTTCCCGGTAGATCTTGTCGGCGCAGATAAGAGCATCCTTCTTGTCGCCGGGGACAGAGATGACGCTTATCGGGCCTGGCATCTTCAGCATGTTGTATGCATAGTGAGAGGCTGCCATGAACTTGGCGAGTGCTGGACGGCCAAGTATCCCATTGTAAGGCAATGGAATATCGGCAACGTCAAAAGTGACCCTCTCGGTCCTGAAGTTCAACTCGCTGCCAAATGTTACTGGCAACGTGACCTTCCCCTTCGGCTTGCTCATTACCGGGTTGATTCCTTGGAATGTGCCGGTCTCTTCAAGCTCGCTGTCAGGGATTTGGAGTTTCTGGAGTACAGCGGAGGAGATCAGGTTCAAGCCGGCCCCGCCGTCAACTAACATCTTAGTGACCTTGAGGTTGCGGATAGTTGGTGAAACCAACATCGGCAAGCACCCGACCGCAGTTATGCGATCAGGGTGGTCCTCAATATCAAAGATGATAGGCGTGCTGGACCATTTCAGAAGCTTGCGTGACTCGACGGGTGGCTCTGCCGCATTGACTTCCCGCACCCACTGCTTGAGTTGGCGGTGTGAAGTATGCAGAGAAGCACCGCCGTCAACGCACAAGACCTCTGTGGCTTTCTGGAACTCCTGCTCACTGGTCTCGACATCCTCCATGTCTTCGTCGTCGTCGTCATCTTCATCCTTGTCGCGGCCGCGGGGAGGTCTGTCTCCTTGCCGCTGCTTGGCCTTGCCGCGGCGTCCTCCCCGGCCGGCGCGCTTCTTGCCGGATTCTCCATCGCCACCTTGGGTCCTCTCCTTGTCGCGTTGCTCGTACTCAGCTTTTTGCTGCTGGACAAGCTGCTCGACCTTCTTGCAGCTCTGGAGGTCATGGCCCTTGGTGCAGTGGATCTTGCAGTACTGCTTGTCGGCGACCGCCACAGCCTGACAGTTGGTGCATGCGGCAATCTCCTTGCCGGAGCTACCAACTTTGGCTTTCTTGGCGCCTCCTTCGTTGCCGGACTGCTCAATGACTAGCACTTCTTTGCCTTTCTTCTTCCTGTTCCGCCGCCGGTTTTTCTTTGCCGGGGCAGCATCCTCGCTGTCAGATCATCCTGCTCCTGTATTCTCTCCGGGGAGCTTCCTCCCTTCCTCAGCACGTGCACACTTGTCGGCCAGGGCATACAGCTCACTGACGTCTCTGATCTTGCACATCGCCATCTCCTTCCGCATCCTGCGGTTACGCACGTTCTGATGGAACGCGCTGATGACCGCGGCAGGGTGGACATCTGGGATGTTGTGCTGTACACGACTGAGTCTCTGAATGTACTTGCGCAGGGGCTCTCCTTCCTTCTGGGCTAACAGATGAAGGTCGCTCTCTTGGCCATGAGGTTTGTGGCCGCCTGTAAAGGCGTCGACAAACTGATGGCAAAGGTCTGCCCAGGAGGATATGGAGTTGTCCGGCAAGTGCATGAGCCAGGACCTGACGTTGGGCTTGAGCACCAGCGGGAAGTAGTTGGCAAGGATCTTGTCGTCCCGTCCCCCAGCAGCATGCACCGTGTAGATGCTGAGGAACTCCGACGGATGCGACTTGCCGTCGTACTTCTATGGTACGTCTGGCTTGAAATTCTTCATGCTGGGCCACTGGACTTGCCGCAGCTCACGAGTGAACGCGGGGCAACCTACCGCGTACGGCAAGTCGCCTGGTTCCCCTGGCGCATGCATGTCGACAGAGGGCCTAGCGCGCTGGTCTGATTGACGTCGCGCTTCTCTTCGGCGCTCGATGCGTGTACGAGCGTCTTCTTGCTGTCGTTCATGAAGAACTTGGCGCTGATCGCGACGAGCTCGTGGATCTGATGACGCGGTGGAGTCGCTGTCGAGGTGGATCCGGCGAGTCGGCGATCTTGGCCTTCGGGACGGAGAATGCACAGTGGTTGCACCCCCACCGGTCTTGTCACCACCGGCTCGTGCCTGGCTAACTTGCCGCGGCTGCGACGTGCTTGGCTGCCGTTGGGTGTCGCCGTTGGCAAAGCCGATGAGACTCTGAATGGTGGCCCTCCAGTCGTCGATCTTGTCCGCCGTTGGAGGGTAGTCCAGGAGCAGTTGAGCTCGCGCTAAAGCTTCTGCTGCAGTGGCGGGTGGCGGTGGCGAACGGTGCGAGGAGCGGGATATGCTCGGACTTCTAACTATGTTAGAAGGAGCAGTGTCCCGTCCAGGCGACCGTGCCTCGCTCGTGCCAGCATGTTGGTGTGCATGCTGGTCTTGAGCACTCCGAGATCCGCCAGCTCGATCTTGGTCCAGCAAACGCATGGTACCGTGAGTACCATAACGCTGCCAGTCCCGCGCCTCCTGAGATGGGCGCGGTGCATGTACGGACGCCGAGGTCTTGGAGTGCGCCCGGTCGTTGTGGGAGCCGGCTACGCCGCCAACGGGCAGCGCAGCCTTGTCCTTGGACCCGGCAGCACCGTGAGCTCCCTCGTCGACGCCCGTTCTTCCGCCGGTGCCTGCCCCATCAGCCGTTTGCTCCGTCGGTGGTGGGTAAGGCGCGGACGGAGCAGCCGCCTCCGAAGCCTTCTTCTTCGGCGGCATGTTGATGAAGGTAATGAAGATCTAGCTCGCGCGAACGCCGGATCTGGTTCACACAACCTCGACGCCCCCTACCTGGCACGCCAAAGATGTCGGGGGACTAATCCACGAACACCTATGGGACCGGCGGACCGAGTCCCTTTCGGTTCAGCGGGGGCGGAGGTCGTGCAAAGAGCGGATCGAGGCGAAGCACACGAGCGGTTTACCCAGGTTCGGGCCGCACGGATGCGTAAAACCCTACTCCTGCTTTGTGGTTTGTATTGAGTTCTTGCTCGGGAGCGCGGAGTGCTACAGTACACACCAGCAGCTAGCGAGACCGAGCGTGAATGTTCGAACCCCCCTCTATGTTGCGCATGGGCCTCCTTTTATATGCTCAAGGGGTCACCGACAGGTGGCAACGTAGACAAGGGCAAAAAAGGGAAAGGTGCTGCGGTTGGTACAGCTACCTGCTACAGTGTATCATACCTAACCCTGACGGCAGGGGACAAGGGCCTTAAATGCCCGTCTGCGTCGCCTAAACAGTGTAAAAGGGACCGTTAGGGACGCCACCGCTCGCCACGGCGGCAATCTTGTCAGCGCCGCTTGCCATTGCGCACCGCTGGCTGCATAGCCTCCCGCCACGCACGCCCGGAAGGGTCCCAGAGCGACACGTTGGTGGATGTGCTGGAGCGCAGGCACAGAGTGGTGGCTTGCCGCGGCAAGCGCCTTGCCGCGGTCGTTGTCTTGTCGCTCACCGGGCCTTGCCGGGACGCGTGGCGCGCCGCGGCAAGTTCCTTGAGATGCCTTGGGTGGCCTTCCCGGCAAGCTCCTCTTGCCGGGGTCTTGAAGTGCCTTGGTTGGCCTTTCCGGCGAGCTCCTCTTGCCGGGGTCTTGACTTGGATACTTTGTTCTTGAACGGCTCCAAAGGAACCACGGAGGACCTTGGCGGTCACCCGGCAAGCCTTGCCGCGGGATGCTGCGACTGCCCGTGCACAAGTTCGGGATATTAGGGTACCCCTACTCTAGTACACCGACACATCGCTTTGAATGGTGCATACTGAACGCAAAAAATATAAGAGCATTTAGATCATGATCTTATATTTTTTTATAGTCTGAATTGTCAATATGATCTTATACATCAAAAATATTTTGATCATCAATGATCTTTTTGTGTACAATCTGAATTGTCAATATGAGTCCTCAATGATTTATAAACCGGTGAAGACTCATATTGCGGCCACAAATTCTACACATAGAGTTCAATGAAGACCAAGTGCTTGTGATAGTTTGAGAAGTAACATATTTAAGGTGGTAAAAGCCTTGTTAGGGGAGCGAGGTGGGACTAAAAACAGCTTGCCATAACCTCATTAGTACCGGTTCGTGGAACCAGCACTAAATGATGATGGTGGGGCCATAGCCTGACCGCAGGCTGCCACAACCTCTTTAGTACCGGTTCGTGGCATGAACCGGTACTACAGGTTCGCCACGAACCGGTACTATTTGCCTCCGCCACGAACCGGCACTATTGAGCATATTAGTGCCGGTTCTGTTACAAACCGGCACTAATGTTCACATTTGACCCTTTTTTCTACTAGCGGTGCTTGCTAGAGATTGGAAGTGCATGCGTCTGATGGGCTATTATTCGTTTTGGTCTGTCCATTCTCATTAGTGTTGCTAGCCTGTGTGTTGTGTAGTTCTTGTCGGTTTAAATTAGATTATCTCATTTGGGTAAGGTATTTTGATGTTAATAGGTTTTGACCCCATAGCTTGTAGTGGGTTTTCTATCAATGCATTGAACTCGACGTGCGCGCCCACCCCAAGTGTCCACTCGGCCCTCTTTCCTCCACAGCCACAGAGCCACACACTCCAAAGTCCAAACTCGTGGTTACCATCTCGGCACCTCGCCGGAAGAACAGAGCAACCTGCCTGCCCGAGCAAGAGGAAGAAGATGGCCTCGTCCGCCTCCTTGCTCCACCCTTCCACGCTCGCTCCAGCCTCCTCGCCGCCCCTGCCGCGTCGCCCGCAGCTCGGCCTCCGCTCGAGCCCTCGCCGTCCCCGCGGCGTCTCGCTGACCGCCGCCGCCGCCGCGTCGCCGGACGTCGAGAAGGAGCCCTCCTCGTCGCCCCCTGCGCCTCCTGACGAGCCCTCCGACCTATCGGTGAGCAGCGAGCATCGCCATGGCCCCACCATCTCCCATCTCACTGACAAAAACTGCCCCCAATCTGGTTGTCATTTAAGATGGTTTCTTGGTTCTGGTTCAGCGCAGGCCGTGGCGGAGAGCGTGAAGGTGCTCAAGGACGCGGCCAAGACGAGGAAGGTGCCGGCCGCGGAGGTGCTGGCGGCGCTGGCCAAGATCAAGAAGGCCAAGCTCGACACCTCCACCTTCTTCGAGACCCTCGGCGGGACCGAGTCGCCGGGCAGGACGTGGATGCTCATCTTCACCGGCCAGGCGAGCAACAAGCGCACAATTCGGCATTTTCCAGCCTCAGATTTCCAGTTTTGCATTAGGCGGTTGATTGATTGGTCCAGCGCTTCTGAATGTCTCGCAGGGTAGTAAGCTCGAGAAAGGCAGCTACTTCCCGGTGACCGCCGTCCAGCGCTTCGACGCCGCGGTGAGTGAGCTCCTCATGCTTCTCTCGCATCTCAGCCATGGCATCCGATTCTTCACAAAAATGGAACTTCTGTGACTGAAACTGAGACTCTGAATCTTGATGATGGTCTTTCTGTAACTGAAACTCTGAAGCCATCTTCTTCCGCAGGGCCAGAGGATCGAGAACGGCGTGTACCTGGGCCCGGTGGGGAGTCTGACCTTCGAGGGGCGGCTGTCGTGGAAGAAGAAGATCCTGGCCTTCGTCTTCGAACGTGTGCGCCTCAAGGTCGGTCCGCTGCCCTCCCTGGAGATCCCCTTCGGCGGCGGCGACACGAGCAGTGAGCCGAGCACCAAGGACCCCTTCTTCCTGTGGTTCTACGTGGACGAGGAGATCGCCGTGGCGCAGGGCAAGGGCGGCGGCACCGCCTTCTGGTGCCGATGCAAGCGCGTCCCGGCATGACGACCAAGGTCCCGTTCAGTTAGCGCGTGAAGCATCAGAGGCTCCCTCCCTCTCTTTCTTTCTCTAGTCTGTAGCCATTGTTTTCATGTTCTTGAGCGTTACTGTACACAATTATGTAGACGGATGACGTAATATTCGAACGATGAGATGATACTACGTACTTACTTGTGCTTATTTATTTATTTATTTCTGGTATAATGGAGGACTATTTTTTGACAGGAAAACTTCCGATCTATTCACAATACAACGAACAACAGAAATAAGCGAACCGAAGGTGCGCCATCATTATTGCCTCTCCCTCGCTAGAGCCGGAAAAATTTTTGTTGCAGTAGACAGTTGGGAAGTCGTCGTGCTAAGGCCCCATAGAACTTTTTGTATGTATAATACATAAGCTACTTTTATAAAAAAACATTCTAAGCTATATCAATAGCTTTTGTAGAATATACATTGACATTTCACAAGAATTGATGCCGCATACAAATCCAAAATCCAATTCGACTCTTGGGGGCATATGTTCTTACGCATCAAAAATGTTTTTTTGGCAAATGTCAAAAGAATAGAAAAAAAAAGATGGGTCCATTGTCACACTGAAATGCTACCTGTAAATTTTAGGGGCAAAGTTTAAGCATTTTGACCTGTGAAAACAAAACAAATCAAACGCCAAATATTACCTCCAAATGTTACACTTAATTTTATTCGTCTCATCAATGAAACATTACTATCCCATTTAGCACGAATATTGTCAATCACGCTTGTTACACTAACAAAAACATCTGCACACAAAAATCAGAATTTTTAAATTTTACTTACTACTCCCTGCGTCCTAAAATAAGTGTCTTAACCTTAGTACAACTTTGTACTAAAATTAATACAAAGTTGAGACATTTATTTTGGGACGGAGGGAGTATTTATTTGAATTTACTATTCATCTGAGATCATATGCATCCCAGAGCCAAAACGGCAATCCTCATATAAATTTAGTATCCAGGAGCTCCGTAAAAAAAAACTCCATGTAAAAGTAGTTTTATGGGGTGTGCGTAAAACTTAGGGTAAGTTGACATGTAAGGTGTTTTCACAGTTACCGTAAACAGATTCCCCTAAAAGTGGGTTTTGGCCGTGACACGACGGCAAATGCCGAACTCCGGCAGATCCAATTCTTTATTTGTGTGGACAAATCAATAATTCAGGTCACACACTCCCATAACCCGCCTTGTTCTTTTGTAAAATTAACTTCAACAATTTCATTGTATCAAAATATTATAGCCATCTCTATCTATATCTTATACTCATTTATGTATGTTGCATCTCTATCTATGTCACACACTTTTTGCTGATGTACTGTTGCACCAGGCTTTTGTATCCGAACCAATCACAAGACCCTTGATTTGTGGAATTCATCTTAGTTTTCTTTGTTCTTTAGATCTTAGATGAAGAATCTTGTCAAACCATCCGACTCGCCGATTTACATGGTACAATGAACTAATGGAAGGAGATGACAGGAAGTTGCCTTTTCTTCCTGTGAGGTTGAGGAAGTTGATTCCGGTAACGTTTATGCAACACCCATCCAAACAACTTCGTAGAATTACCGGGTGCGTTCTGTGATATTTTTTGTACAGAACGTTTTCTATTTCAGTTGAGTTGTATTTGGGGCAGTGCATTATTAGTAAGGGCGAAATATTTCTTATGTACATATTATACTAAATGATTGTGGAGGGCAACCCTTATTTAGTATACCTGGTTTATTTACCATTTGATATAGCTGATTTGAAAAGGTGTGTTTTTGGACTTTCGTGCCTGTGCACACAGGAAAATAAAAGTCGAGAGGTTTAGAGATGACATGATGTTTACCACATAATTAAGGGGCGCCATATGTGGACTTAACTTTTTTCCAAGATATGTTGCACAAGGCTCCAGAACCCAACGTTCTTGTAACTGTTGTTGTACCTATGTTGGTTTGCCAACTATAATTCTAGAATTTCCTTTCGGAACATAAAATTTGGAATTACCAATCGTTCCATAGAATTGAGCTATTTAATCACATGCTAATGACTTATGCTTTTATGCATTGATTTCAAGTACACAAGGAAAATGCTTGATTATCTGGGGTGAAAGAAATATTGTAATGTAAATGACTTGCAATCTTCTCTACTCCCTAAATATTGTTTCAGTGAACTTTCACTTAGGTATACCTCAAATACAATGACAAAGGATCCATGGAAGAATTAGAGTATGATTTATCTGTTCTATGGCAAATCACAAAGTTTATGACTGTATTGCATTGCCTAAATGGCCAAGCCAATATCTATTATGATAGATCAGAACAATTTCATTTGTTTGTTTAATTTTTAAAAATGTTCCCAAGCGATGGTAAGGCGAGATGAAAAAGTTTTGAGGCGACAACAATGCCAGAGCAAGGATGAATGAAGATAATGGAGGAGAAAAGATGTGGTCTTTTGCATTCTTGCAAGGAGATGGTTGTTAAGGAGACACAACAACAACTACTCAAAACAATTGTTTCATAAAAAAATCATGATTACATCACGGGCACTTAGCTAGTACAAGTTGGTCCCACATTGCGATGAATACGATAGAATTATCTCAATCACGGCTGCCGGTGTCTCATGGTCTGAATCGGCGACTTTCTGGATGCTGCTTCTACAAGCTCCCATGTGTATAAAAGTTTGCTCTGCCAAAAAGAAGGCTTAGGAGGCGGCACCAAGCTTTGCTGGTGACACGTCGTCGACAGATGTACGAGGAAGAAGACTTGAACAACCTCAAGGCTTAGATTATAATTTTACCCTTGTGTATATGTCATGATTTTTATATGCCAGTTAGGCTTCTTTGGGAAAAAAGAGAGAGAGTTAAAGTCGAGGAATTACGGTGGCCTTAAGCTCGTGCTTGTCTACCGTCGACGTGTGCGCCACAAGTGTCCACTCCTCACTCACACGGTCACACTCACAGGCAGAGCCCTCGTCTCGTTCCTTCACAGCCACAGAGCCAGAGACTCCGAACTCGTGGTTACCATCTCGGCACCTCGTCGGAGAACAGAGCAACCCGACCGCCCGAGCGAGAGGAAGAAGATGGCCTCGTCCGCCTCCTTGCTGCACCCTTCCACGCTCGCCCCAGCCTTCTCGCCGCCTGCACCCCGGCGCCCGTCACAGCTCGACCTCCGCTCCAGCCGCCGTCACCACGGCGTCTCGGTCTCCCTCGCCGCCTCGTCATCCGCCGCGTCGCCGGAGGTGGAGAAGGAGCCCTCCTCGCCGTCCACCCCGCCGTTGGACGACTCCTCGGCCCTATCGGTGAGCAGCGAGCATCGGCACGCCCCCAATTTCGCTGACATTTTAGATTTTACCCATGCTCTGACAAGAATAAGATTGTTTCTTGGCTCTGGTTTAGCGTAGGCCGTGGCGGAGAGCGTGAAGGTGCTCAAGGAGGCGGCCAAGACGAGGAAGGTGCCGGCCGACGAGGTGCTGGCGGCGCTGGCCAAGATCAAGAAGGCCAAGCTCGACACCTCCGCCTTCTTCGAGACGCTCGGCGGGACCGAGTCCCCCGGCAGGACATGGAAGCTCATCTTCACCGCCCAGGTGAGCAAACACCTGAATTTCAACCAAAATACCGCAATTTGGTCAGACTTATTAGGGGTTTGCATCTGGTGGTCAGGTTAACTAATCAATCGGTTCGTCTGAACTGAATGTCTCGCAGGGTAGTAAGCTCGAGAAAGGCAGCTACTTCCCGGTGACCGCCGTCCAGCGCTTCGACGCCGCGGTGAGCTTCTCTATCGCATTTCAGCCATGGCAATAGATGGAGCAACGATGACAACAGCCAGTTTATCTCTGCAACTGAAACTTTGAAGAAAACCATTTTTGGTTGTGAGCAGGGGCAGAGGATCGAGAACGGGGTGTACCTGGGGCGGGCGGGGAGCCTGAGCTTCGAGGGGCGGCTGTCGTGGAAGAAGAAGATCCTGGCCTTCGTCTTCGAACGTGTGCGCCTCAAGCTCGGGCCTCTGCCCTCCCTGGAGATCCCACTCGGCGGCGGCGACGTGGGCAGGGAGCCGAGCACCAAGGACCCCTTCTTCCTGTGGTTCTACGTGGACGAGGAGATCGCCGTGGCGCAGGGCAAGGGCGGCGGCACCGCCTTCTGGTGCCGCTGCAAGCGCGTCGACGGGCAAGGGCGGCGCCCCGCCTTCTGGTACTTCGGTTTCAACATAATTTAGATCAGACAGCGTCCATGTCTCCGTCTAGTCTGTCAGTAGCTACTGTAAATGTTTTGGTGTTCATCGGCTTACTGTATACTCCCTCCGTTTGTCTAGATACGGATATATACGTATCTAGACAAATCTAAGACAAGTAATTTACTCATGACTCTGCCTCTCAAGATCATTCTGGTTGCGCTAGCGTTTGTCCCCAAAATGACTCCAATCTCTCAACCTAATCGTCTCCCAACCTTGAGGTTAGCTCTACTTCTAGAGAGGCAGCTACAACGGGGGCTCATCTCGTTTTGGATCTCTAACACCTGGTGTTCTAGCTCTCCCTCAACGCTAGCACGACGTCGGTCTTCCACCGCGAACCCGCTGCCCGAAGAGACGGACGGGGAGCAAGGAGAAAACGGTGAACCGACCGCTCGGCGCCGCCCCTTTACGAACGCACAATGCAGAAAATCAGTTTGTGCACGCCCGCGCTATCCAAATAAACCCACATGCCCGAGAGATTCTACTCAGCATGAAACCGTCAACGGATGACCAAACCCATCCGAGGAAGTGAGGAAGGAAAAACAAAGGGGAAAGAAAACCCAAAAAGAATATAGAGAATATTTAAAATATTTCAAAAAATAAATGTTCGCAATTTTTTTAAAACATTATAAAAATAAAAATGTTTATGTATTTGAAAAAAGGCACACGGATTTTAAAATGTTCCTGAATTTCAACAAATGTTGCCCAAAATTCAAAACGTGCTTGCAAAATTAGAATTATTCAAGAATTTAGAAAATATTCCCGGATTTCAAAAGAAGTTTCCTGAATTTCAAAAATGTGAATGGATTTAATGTTCACCAATTAAAATTTTGTTTATGGATTTAAAATTTTGCTTATCGATCAGCACAGGAGCCCCAATCACCGCGCACCATCAGTTCACTCTCTGACACGTGGGGCCACAAATGTAAAATATACCTGGATGCACGAGGATGCTCCATTCCTAAGGAGCTTAGTAAGTTAAGAGGTTAAGATCATTCAGGCCACGGCTCTGCATAAATGTTGAAGACATCCTTCACAATTATACTCATTTCATTGTTCCAAAATATTTGAAGTTCTAAGTTTATTAAGTCAATATAGAAGTTTAGGAGCACTTTTGGGAGGGACTAGTTGGAGGGTGCCACGTGTAACACATTTTTTTTTTCAATTTCATCCTGGATTTTTCTTCGGGGTATTGTTTTTTTTGTTTTCTCTGTTCTTTTTCTATTTCATTGGTTTTTTTGGTTTACGTCTGACAGAAGCATGTGCTTCACCCCCATGGGAAGCACAATCCTATTTGCACTGGGGGCACAATTTAGTTCACGTTGGAAGCACAAGCTACTACAGCTGGAAGCAAAGATTTGGCCAAGAAAAAGTTTGAAAAAACCAATCAACATGGAATTTAGTCTTGGAGATCTCGACGCGGAAGACAAAATGGTGAAAACGATTTGTGATTTAAGCAAACAGTTCAGAATCATTTTGATAAAAACAAATCTTACGAAAAGAAGAAGCAAAAACAGTCTATGCATCAGCTTTGGCCCATGGACTTGCACAATATTTCGCGAGCCAATCTCGTTGTCCCTGCTAAGGCCCGTGGGAAAAAAAATGATGAGGGGTTCTTTTTCTTTTTCTTTTTCTTTCTTTGTGAGGCTCATGATGAGGGGTTCTTTTTTTTTTGGCGAGGTTCATGATGAGGGGTTCGGTTTAGCGGTTGAACAGCTAAGGCTTAGTTTGGCAGCAAAGTATTTTTAAAACTGTGGTAATTGAAAACCAGAGTATTCTCCTGGGTGGGCATTAAATACTACAGTTTTTTAAAAACAATGTTTTTTTTCAGTTTTACATGTGTTTGGTAGGTGTTGTTTTACCAAAGTTTTGACCAAATATTTTAGCATGGATGATTGATTGACTGAGAGAGCGGCTGCAAACAGCGGCCGGCTGCATGCAGCTGCCATGCACACATCCGCCGGACCTAGATGCTAGGATCTGTAGACTACCCATGATGCACCTACATGCATGGGCTACTGGCATTGAAGGTTTCAAATAATCCACCTATATATATCCCGCTTGATTCGCTCATGGCGCTGCAGAGAAGAGATGGGACTTGCACGGGACGCCGGCTGGAAGAAGAACCTGAGAAACCTACTACTCATAAATAGGATGAGATTGGCTAGAACCAGGAGTTTACCATATAACGGAAAGAGGGAAAATAGGACCGGATCGTAGCTGGTATTCTTATCTCGACGTAGACGGCAACGTCAACTGCGATCTCCCGACGATTTCTCTCCGTTCTGTTTTAAAAAAAGAGGTCGGGGCCTCTTTTTTCAAAAACCGCAAAAATACCATGGTTTCTGGCATAATGTGGTTTACAAAATTTTGGCTTTTTCTGATGCCAAACGCAGCAAAGTATTCAAAACCATGTTTTTTTTTTCAGAAACCGTAGTATTCTCAGAAAACTAAAAAAAAAACTTTGCTGCCAAACGCAGCCTAAAATGTTTCGATGTTCTTCACCATCAGTCGGTGGTGGTTTATTCCAAATTCTCTGCTGGAGATTGGAAGATCAGACGCACACACCTTTTTTACTTGGACCCTGCAATCGGATTGACCTGGCGAGTTTTTTTTTTTTTTACAGTGCAGGCAGAGGCAGCGCAACAGCGCCACCGTAGATCAGTCAGTACCACGCGCGCCGCCGGCGACGACCAGCTTCTCCGCGGGGATGGCGGCTCCTGCAGGGCCCACGAGGTTGGCCTACTTTGATGACATGTGGGCCCTCCGCGCCCCCGCCACCATCCTCTCCCTCCATCAGGTTCTCCCCCCTCCCCTCTACAGAGTTTCAGAACCCTGGACCCTGACTAGGCTAGGCTCCGGGTGCCCGCAGGAGGAGGGCGGCCGGCGAGCCGTGGTGCTGGACGCCACCGTCTTCCACCCGCAGGGCGGCGGCCAGCCGGCCGACACCGGGGCCATCGTCTCCGCCGCCGGCGCCGGCGCCAGGTTCCTCGTCGAGGACGTGCGCGTCAAGGATGGGGTGGTGAGCGCCCAGATCTCCACGAGCTTCTGATAAAGATTTATAAGAGTGCTTGTCATTTGATTTGAGGCTCAGCTGTGCTCTGCTGCTGTCGTGCAGGTCTTCCACTATGGCAGATTCGAGGATGCTGCTGGAGAGGAGCTCAGCCAAGGGCAGAGCGTCAGCTTGGAAATAGACGCGGAACGGCGCAAACTCAACTCCAGGTATGGAGATGTTCAGTGCTAGCAAATCCGACATGGAGGAACGTTGCGGCAGCCACGAATCGAATTCAGCACCATTTTTCGTTATGTGCTTGTCTTTCTCTGCATATTTTGTGACTGTCAGTTTTGCTGAACCTGCGATGCTTCAGGCTTCACTCTGCAGGACATTTGCTGGACAATTGCATGACCAACCTTGGCCTTAAGCTGGAACCTGGGAAAGGATATCATTTTGCTGATGGGTATGACCATATACAGGACTACCTATTTTCCGATTCTTCATTCTCTTGTTATCCGTAACGCTGATCGATTGACTCTGTGTCTAGTTTTCATGTAGGTTTTCTTTACTTGGTATAAGCACTACAGCTCATGCTAGTTTTCACTACTGTTTATTTTGGTTCCACTTGGATTATTTAGTACATTGTGGCTTTTGTTCGTTGCAGGCCTTTTGTTGAGTATAAAGGAGTTGTTCCAGCGGATAAATTGCAGGATAAGAAACTTGAGTTAGAAAAGGAGGCAAATGAACTGATTTCTAAAGGAGCCAAGGTATAAATAACCCAAGAAACCTTAGCGATAGGGTTTCATAATTTGCTGTGCTTAATTATTTACCATTGGTGCAGGTCTTAGTCTCTGTTTTCTCTTATGATGAGGCCGCTAAATTATGTGGAGGTGCTCTGCCTAGCTACATTTCAGAGGTTAGTTATGTTACTTCCATGGAGGTGCCCTTTTAGACGGATTTGTCTTGTATGAAATGCACACTCACCCAACGCCATGTATATTTTGATAACTTCTCATGTATAATATCCCATTGTAATTCCCTTTCAAAAATTACAGAAATACTCCCTCAGTTCCATAGTAGTTGTTTTGGACATCGACGTGACATCTAAAATGTAACTTTGACATCTGATTTCTATTGGAATCCATTTATGAAATCTCACAAAAACTCTATGTTGTGAAAGTACTCTTTAACAGATTTGTGCACGTGATTTTCATATCCAGTTCAAATAGTTAGAAAGATACTGGTTGTGGAAGTTCCGAATGTTTGACTTTCCTTAGGTGCAAACCGGTAATTATTAGGGGAGCAGAGGGAGCTGTTTATTAAGATGCATCTGTTTGATACTAGGAAAAAAATTCAATGTGAATTTTTCATATTACATATGCAGAGTGTTATAATTCTACTGATTATGAAACAAATCAAGAAAACAACCATTTTCGGGAGTAGCTAAAATGTGCAATATTTGTCCCAATTTCTATGCCGTTTAAAAAACATCAATCCTGCTTTATTGATAGAGTTGATTAGAAAATGCCACCTTGCAGTTTTTGTGTTTCTCTAACTCGAACCCTTCCATGACCGCCTAATGTTTTTATTACAGGGTAGCACTCCCCGCATTGTGAAATTTGGTGACTATCCTGGCTGTCCTTGTGGAGGCACTCATGTAGCCGATATCGCAGACATCGGTAACCTAAAGGTAGATTCTGAGGCCTGTGCAAATTTCCAGAAACTTAACCACAACTCATGAAATCTACCCAGCAGAGAGACTAGATGAGTTGAGTGACATCTGCGAAGTTGAAATGATTTTATAACAAAACTCGAACATGTAGTCCTGCTGCTGATCATTAGGATCACAAAGATGATAGTTTTGGGCAATATTCATGAAAACTGGACGTCTGGAAAAGTTTAGTCGGCGCACTGATGTTGCTAGTCCATGTACTATCGACTATTACTTTGTTTAGCTGTGGTCTACATTGTTTCGTGCAAGTTTAGTGATTGTAGAGAGTAAAAGCAACATGCTTCTACTTGTGTTCCCAAAAACTCGTCTGCAACATGTCAATAGGTTGGGTTGGTTTTCTTGGGAGATCTCAAGGCCAGAATGACTGTCAATGATAGTGTGCACCATGTTAGCAAACTACGAAGTCCAACTCTGGTACTTTTTGATAAAATCCGGGCCATGCACACATACAGGTGGCATTGGCCGAAATGAGTAGTAAAATACTAAAATAATATGCTACATCAGCTTGTATACCACAAGTGTTTGGTTAGAGGAAGCAATAGTTTTTTTTTTTGAAATTTTCACCGGGGGAGGAGGGGGGGGCCCTCAACCACCTGAATATATTCCATCAAATTTGCCTAGAAGCCTCGCAGCTCCATACAGGATAGGTTCAAGTGAACCAGAATACACGGGGGAAACAAGAGGAGACACAACCAAAAAACACACCCACACACGCACGCACACATCCAGCCGAACTTCCAAAAGACCCGCCGAGGAAAGGGCACAGAAGAAGGCCTTTCGAAGATCCGAAGCCAGGCGCACCAACACCACCGACCTCCATTCTAAATATCATCAGCACAACCAGCAAGGAGGAGGACCTCAACTTACACCTTCATCTGACCAAGCAAGGAGAAGAGCCTTGAACGTTGGCCGGCTGGTTGCCACCCAACAGCACCCCGCAGAGGTAGAGGTGCCATATGGGAACGAGGTGATCCATTGAGTAGGATAACGACCCCGCTAACCCGGCTTCGGATGAAAATCAGACCCATTCCGGCGCATGGCTGAGCCACGATCTCGCAGACAGAGCACCACCTCCTCACCAACAAGGCACACACCACCGTCGACCCCAAATTAGCCGCACCACCCCCACCATCGAACCCACAGCGAGCAGCCCCCACATAGACGAACCGAGCCGAACCTAGATGATGCCTTCAAGAAGGGACGCGACACAAAATGCGCCGCCATCACCCGTTCCAGGAGAACCTAGAACATGGGTTTCCCCAGGTTTTCGGAGGAGCACTCACCATGACAGCGCCGCCTCCACGGAGATACACGGCGCCCGCAAGCGTCGCCGTCGCCGGCTCCGGCAGGAGCAGAGCTTTTGCCCAAGTGAGAATACCACCTCCTAGAAGCACCGACAGGTCGTGGAGCACTGCCCCCTGCACATTGCCACAGAGAAGGGCCAATGCAGCCCCGCCGCCACACATGACCGGATCCGGTCCACTGCAGGCCAGATCCGGTAGGATCCGACATGCCCCGCCCGCCCCCCATCAGATCGAAGCCAAATCCGCGGTCGGCAGGCATGTCGCCCAGGCAAGGGGCGAGCACCACCACCCCGCGCCTCACAGAGCACCTCCGCCGGACCCCCAACCGAAACCAGCAGATCCCCGATGCCCCCGAAGCACCGGGCGCCAACGCAGCGGGGAGTCGCCGGTACGAGGGAGGCCAGCGGGAGGGAGCCGCAAGCGCACCCACCCCCACCGTCCCCGCCACCGCGCTCGAAGAAGTGACGCGCGCCGGAGTCACGCCGCGCCGCCCGCGCCACCCAGAGCTCCCCCGGCTCGTGGGCGCTCTGCGCGAAGAACGACGCCCCGCCGCCGCCAGATCTGAGCGGGCTTTGCCCGGCAGGAGCTTTTGGCGGCGGCGGGAGGGAGAGGGAGTAGCGGGAGGGGGGGTTCGGCCGGGGGGAGGGGTCGCCGCCCGAGCCGCCCTGTGGAGGACGGCGCTGGGGGGGCTTTACAACAGATATATTGAACTAAAGCAACAGTTGCACCAAGATATAAGAGGAAGATAAACAAGAAATGCATTCAGTTATGATACTTTTTGGCTGATCGTTTCATTTTTCCCGCCCTTATGACAATTTGGAAGTTGATCTTATTATCTGCTATACTTCAGGTCACAAATATACGAGTCAAGAAAGGTGTGACTAAAGTTTCCTACAGCATCAGCCCATAGTTTTTCTGGGCAACTCTCACACCTACAATTTAGCAGAGGTCAAAGGATAATTATCCAGAGAATCAGAAGGCCGGCTGCATTGGTCTCCTCATAAATTCTATTTTGTGTGACGACACTAAATATATGGAGGGCAAAATAGATAATTACATCTGATATTTCCTCTTAGTGCCACTGTATATGCCCATGTGCAGATCAGATGATCAGGGTATCATGCCCCCTGCTTATTCGTTGAGTTATATGCCCCGACTCTAATTACATCTGATATTTCCTCTTAGTGCCACTGTATATGCCCGTCCTTTACCATTATCTAGTTGTATGTGATGTCTTGTTATAATATACCCCCTCTGTAAAGTAATGTAGGATGTAATGGAACAGAGGGAGTACTGTGTAAGACATATTTGATTATTATGATTAAAATAGTGTTCCCAAATAAATAAAAGGAAAGTATGAGATGTTTAGTGGGATATTCATTTCTGAGCCCAGGCTCAGCTGATCTCGAAATCATATCCATCCGCTGGCATGTGGATTCACGCTGGTTGTTGTATATCTCGCCGTATAGCTGGTGTATCGACCAGAAATAAAACTAGCGCCTGGGCGCATTAACTGCGGCCACAGCAAGCGGAACAGCTGATGTTGCCACGGCTCAGTCATTATCCTGGGCGAACCTGATCCGGCTCGGTCGCACGGCCGCGTTAACAACTACGCCCACGGCTCAGTCATTATTCTGCTGTGGGCCATCACTCGCATTCAAAGCCCGTGTTAACATCAGGCGTGTCATTTACACAGCGTTTGATTGAGCGTAGTATCATTTTTTGCTGGCACGCCATGCTCATCATGGGAGCCTGGGTGTGCGCATAGATATTTCCACGATCACACGAATGGCACCGATGATTGTTGTTCCCATTCCTGTGCGACATGCTATCAAATCAAGAGAGTTAACATACGATCATACGATCAAATCAAGGGAGTTAGCATAATTAACTCACTCTCGGTTACAACTTTTTTCCAACATTTAAAGGAGACCCACGAAACACAAACTACCTCACTAAGGAACAGCAGACTCGTACAAATGGTATTTTCAGCTAAGCACAGTACAAAACAGCCATCGGAGGCATCATTTAGCGGATCCTTGGCTTCTTACACGGGTTGCTGCTAACTTCATCATCATCTATCTCCACCAGCGCACCAGCCATTGCATGGTGACTTATCCGTGACCGCGCATCACCCTAAGGAGTCACTTGCTTGCTTACTTTTTTTGGCACACAAAAACTAGGAGCCCAAGGTACACCGGGAGCAATTTTATGGTCGACCACCTATGCCGTCTCGTGTACAACAAGTTAAGTAGAGCCAGGCTCCACGCAAGTTTGCTTCCAAGCCCATTCAAATAATTGTCAGTCAGTGATTGTGATCTGTTGTGTGCTCGGCCATATAACACCCATTGTCATCTGACTGGAGGAGCCTTATCATCGCCGTGCAGCCACAACATGATGATCGACTGTTATCTTTTAACGGATTGCCCTGAACATCATACAAGCACCTGCATGAGCGTCAGCATTCTGAATTCTGAATTATTTATGATTTCCTGCATGCACTCCTCCCTATGAACATTAAGTCTGCTCTTGGCGTATAGAACACCAAATCCACTTTCCCATGAGTAAGGTTTGTAGAAATCATAAGCCTCCTCTAGGGAAACAGAACTTGTTCCAATGGCAGGATTGGACTAACGACAGCCCCCGATGCCAGCATACGCCCGCAGAGAGGACTCTAGTGGTGAAACTCTGTTTGGGCCCCTGTCTCTTTCATCATGATTTTTCGCAACCCCTAACCTGCATAATGAAAGACTATAAATCAAGTGCCCAGGAAAAATGTTTTGTTGTGACAGTTTAAATTTTAGTTGTTTTTCTGATGAAGAATTTGATTTTAATTGGCTTTAATTGTTCTTACTATGCTTTTTGTCGGGCCTGATCCGGATATGCAGTGTTAGTGTATCAATCAAAATTTTAGTCCGATGTTGTATTAGTCAGTTAATTTAGGGATAGTAAATAAGTATAAGAATATTGGTACCAACATCATCCCTCCTCAGCAACCTACAAACGCAGGATTCAAACCATCAGCTACCCTGGATCTAGCAAAAAGGTAAATAAAAACCTAATGACTCCACGGGGAGGGTGTTCAATGCCTCGCCAATCACATATTTAACCGGACAGTACAAGCATTATTGCCTTGAATCAGCCTTTTCGAAGAAGAACTCGAGGCCTTCCATGGACGGAGCAGCTCCTGCTCTGTTCTTGCACACGGGTCCGAGACAGAGGGTATGCGTCGAACAGGTGGAAGGAGGAGGATGAGGAAGAGCAGCAGTGCCTGCTACTTCGTCTCCGATCCAGTTAGCCAGTCAAAGTACTGGCCCGGCTAACTTCAAAGCAGCACGCCACAGCACCTTCGGTTCCCCCTCAGATCTTACCTGTCATGGGTGTCGTCGAAGCCTGCCGCCGCCGTCTACCGTCGCCCTGCGGCCTGCCCTGCTAGCGCCGCCAACATGCTGTCCGCATCCGTAGCCAGCATTGGAGTGACCAGGCTCAGCACTGGTGTGATTACGTCGTGGGAGTACCACCAAAGGAACCTGATCTGGATGCTACAAGTTGTCCGCGAACTATTCCCGGAGGGGAAACCTGCAAGTCAAGGTCATGGTGGGCGGCGGAGACAGGGTCAGCCATCGGCTCTGTCTAGGACTGGGAGGAGGGGGGGCGGAAATTGGCAGATCTACAAGGAGCATGGTTCACTCACCGGTCGACGGCGTCCAGCAAGAACTCAACCCGGCATCTTCCATCGCCGGCCAGCGGGAGCAACAGTAGCCTTCCGCAGCTTGGGTAATGGGGATAGACGTCCGTGGCGGCGGCTGGGTTTCGTGACGGCTCAGAATGACGCGAACGTAATGTGCCCAAAACGAAAACGTTCTGGTCCACGGATCAGAAATTCAGCGTTCACACGCCCATCCACTCATACGTTCTGGCCCCACCATGTCGTACTGTTCGCTACGTATATTTGCCGTTTCCTGTTTTTCCGCCGCACCTGTGCAGATGAGTCAGAGCGATTTATGGGAATCCCCAGGCTGGAACCGACGCCAACGATTTCAGGAGTAGCTGCGCCCGAGCACCGAATTGCTGCGTCCATGTTTAATTTGAAATTTTGATCTGGCATATATTGTAACGCTTGCTTGTCCACAACAAGTGTCTAAAGAACAATCTATAGCCAAGACTCGGGGCCAAAGAGGGCCCCAGCACATAGAGAAAATTCCTTATTGACACTGTCTTAAAATCTGGTTCCTTATTTGACACTGAAAAAGTTTTTCTTCCCTATTTGACACTAGTCCTAAATTTTATTCCCTATACGACACTTTCGTTCATTTTGAGTCTAAATGACACCTGAAAAGACGATTTTGCCCCTCATGTGGTATGTGTGCGCGCGTGCGTGTGCTGTTGCGTGTGTGGGTGCAGGCGCACATGTGTGCTGTTGCTGCATGTGTGTGTGCATGTGTGCTGCTGCGTGTGTGTTTGCTACTGCGTGTGTACGTGCGTGTGTGTGTTGTTGCGTGCCTATGTGTTGCCTGCGTGTGTGCTGCTGCGTGTGTGTGTATGTGGGTGTGTGCTGCGTGCGTGTGTGTGCATGTGTGTGTGTGCACGCGCGCGTGCATGTGTGTTGGTCCATGTGTATGTGTTGATGCATGTGTGCTTCTGCTTTCGCACTGATGCTGCGTGTGTGCGCTATTGCCCCCCACACACATACCACATGAGGGGCAAAAGAGTATTTTCAGGTGTCATTTAGGCTTAAAATGGACGAAAATATCATATAAAAAATAAAATTTAGAACTTGTGTCAAATAAAAAAGGAAAAAATTTCCAGTGTCAAATAAGGAAGCAGATTTTAAGATAGTGTCAAATAAGGAATTTTCTCCAGCACATAACTGTTGTGCAATTTTCAAAGTGCAGCTTTTGAGCTCCGTCTCAAATCATTTGCCAAGCATCTCCAAGGCGATAAATAACACAAGCGCACCATTTAAAAAAATTGTTGTTCACGTTCATAATTGACAATAATGGCAATTCCAACAATGCAGAAACCAATAACGTGTTTGTGTTCATGACATTTGCAGTTTGAACTTGTCAACTCAACACAAGGATGAATAAGAGAAGTGCATAATAAGAAGTTGAGAGGCGTTACATATATAAAAGAAATATTGTCATGTTTGCACAAAAGAAAAGATGGGAAAATCTACCATGGGAGCATCAAACTGACCAACCTTTTCTACAAAGCATGCAAGAGCTTTCAAAGGGATCAGCCATGGACAGGATCTGATTATCATGGAAACATATAGCAATTCTACGGCTAAAATCAGATCTAAAATCAAACTGAGCATTCTGAGAAGCCCTACAGTCAAACTGCAGACGCCTGTACTGATCAGCTCTCCATTCCTCTGTGCATACATCATTGACACCACATTTCATCAACTCGAGTGCTTTAGCATGCAGAACAAAGAACTTGGCAAAGTTAACATCTGTTTCTTTGCCCACGTAGCACTGCAACACTATTTCTCTGAGATGGTCAAGGCATTCAATAGGATCTTGTGGGTCAAGCTGATACGCATTTTCCATGGCCGACTGCGGAGATGTCTGAAAAGAGTATAAAACGATTTACAAAGTTAATACCTAGTAGGCCGGAATTTAAGAAACTTTTACATGTCAAAGTGCGACAAGTATTCGCAGGGCACTACATGAACACGTGGAAAAGAAATTAATAATGCTAAAAAAGGCACCAAAGAAGAAAATCACCGTGATATACAACTTCTGCAAGCATGGAAAGAATTTGAGGAAGACAACGACTGAATTGAGATTAGGGCCACAAGATGTGAGATGTAAAGCCTTCACACTGAGCATCGACATTTTCAAGTTGTCAGCAACCATTTCCTGATAAGAGAAACAACATAAAAAGATCAGTGTAATGCTGCTGCGACGAACGTCAGCTTTGAGATAGGCGGGCAGACACTGCTACGGTGCTAGTACCTGAGAAACTGTGGACGGTAGCCTGAATCTAGAGAAGTCGTCTACCAATGAGCCCAAGATCTCCAGCTTTGGTGCCGAGATTACCGTGATGTACGGCATGGTGAAAGGCCATGGAGGGCGCGCTCCCGCATGTAAATGGAGACCAGGGCGAGCTGATTCAGCCGCGGGAAACTAAACGCCGGCGCATCCACGACGTCCAGCGCGCCGGGCAACGAGCAGCCGACGAACCTGGCCACGCGGAGGCCCGGCGCGAAGCGGAGCGTGGTCAGCGGCAGCGGATCGGAGTACCTGGGCGCATCGATGTCGATCTCCTGGAGCTTGTCGAGGGCCGGGGACCGCAGCCACGCGCCGAGGTCGGGGTCGCCGATGCTCTCGATGCGGAGGCGGCGCACCGGGCCCTGGTGCTCGGAGAGGATCTTGGAGACGGCCCCGGCGCGGTCGGGGCAGTCCCTGGGGCCGGGGATGTGGCGGTCGTCGAGGTCGAGGGGCGAGGAGCGCCAGAGGTGGCGCCAGCGGCGGGAGAGGGCGCCGGTGCACGCGGCGGCATCGGTGGGGAGGAAGGAGATGACGGCGCCGAGGATCTCGTCGGGTAGGAGGCTGATCCGGTCGACATCGGGAGATATCGTCTTCTTGGCTCCCCTAGGGTGAACCGCCGCCGCCGCCATGGCCACCGCGCAGATCAGGGGAGCTAGCAGGCGAAACGGTGGAGGGTTTGGGTTTGGGGACTGCAGAGTGCGGATGCGCACTGTGCAGTAAATAGGGCCTCAGAGATAGATATTCGGGCGTTTGGTGTTCTTCTTTTGATTTTGTATATGGGAATGGCCTGGTTTTTGAATTTGGGTCAGTCGATCATTTTTGAACGCCATACACATCCAACAACACCTGGCCTTTCTTCTTCCTCTAGCTTTTCTCCCTCTCTACCGCCAGCCGAATCGCCTGCGATCACCACCAGCGGTTGGCGGCGCTCCCCCGCAGCCTCGCAACCCCGCCCTCCTCGGAACCGCCTCCCACCGCCGGTCTAACTACCGCCCCCGGCCATCCCTCTAGCCACGCCTTACATTTGAGTTTTTCTCCGGCAAAATGCACCACCGTCGTCCT
>NC_041384.1:13428238-13444176 GCF_002162155.2 Triticum dicoccoides | reverse complement strand
TTCTCTAAGATAGATGGTAGGGCAGCCTGCCAACGAGCTCCTTCCTTCTCTTTCTTCCCCTCTGGACTTCCTTCGGCGAATTTCTCCGCCCATGTCAAAATCGAATGACCCATTAACTAATGTCAGTCGATTGACGTTTCGCTAATGGGTTAGCGTAAACAAAGTCGGAAGATTTGGTCATTTGCCCCTCTTTACTTGGTGTAATTAGACTATACTAATTGCCATGTTTACATTTTCTTATCTTTTTTATTTTTTGTACAGCTTTGCAATAAAATGAATGCATTTTCTTATATTTTGTACAGATTTACAATAGAGGTGGGTACAACTATGGGTTACAATGCTCCAGCTGAGACTTACGGGCCATTTATACAATTGCAAATGAATGAAATGTGCGTTGCGTTTTTACAACAACGAGAAGGTGGTTAACAACGTACATATATCTAATTAGACCTTGGGTAAATATGAACACGGCTACCTAGCTAGCTAGCTAGAATGGTTATTTGTACCTTTCCATTTCCATCTACAAATTAATGAATGCAAATTTGTATGGAAGCAATTAGTCGACGGATCATCTCACGATGGCCCGGGAGTGCCTAAGGACCATGCTGAACGGCGGCGTCGTCATTGGCCGGCGCACTCTCCGAGCACCACCGCTAGTCGTGGCCGTCGCCGCTCCCCTCGCTGCCGCCACCACCTTCCCCGTGCTGTCCCTCTTGCACGACGACCTCCCGTTCACCTTCAGAACCGCGGCGGCAGGAGGAGGACGAGGAGGAGTCGCGGGCGCCGTCGTGGTAGAAGACGTCGCGGCCCTGCGCCTGGTGACGGCGCCGTCGTCGGCGCCGGGGAGCACGCCGGCGGGGAGGTTGGACTCGAGCATGAGCACGGCGGCGCAGTGCTTGAGCACCTCGAGGTTCATGCGCACGTCGTCGAGGCTGCGGTGCGTCTGCTTCCCGATCCCGAAGTAGGCGGCCAGGGTGGCCATCTTGAGGTCCCCGGCGCGGCGGCCGAACCCCTGGGCGAGCACGTTGAGGGAGTCGACGACGGCCACGGGCTCCGGCGCTGCGCGGCCGGCCGCCGCGAAGGCCTCGCGGACGCGGTGGCAGTCGAAGCGGCGGATGTTGTGGCCCGCCCAGACGCGGCCGTCGAGGAGCGCGAAGATGTCGTCGGCCACGTCGGCGAAGGGCGGCGCGGCGCGGAACGCGGCGGAGAGGGAGGGGTCGCCCGAGAAGCGCCTGGAGACGGCGGAGGGGTCCCCCGGGCGGATGAGGGTGGAGTAGCTGGCGAGCTCGACGAGGCGGCGCGGGCAGACGAGGATGGCGCCGAACTCCAACAGCCACCACTGGCCGGACGAGTCGGAGGGCGACGGCGCCGCCGCCGTCTCCACGTCGAAGAACACCATCTCCTCCTTGGCGGCCTCCGTCGCCATTAGCTAGGTACGCACGTAGGGTGGTTTCTTCTTCTTGGCTGGCTTTGCTGGGATCGTGGTTGGTTTCTTGGCGAACGAGCGAGCGAACGATCTCTTGCGTCGTGAGCTTCCTTGATTTGTGGGTTGTGACAGTGATTCGTGTATATAGGATTTGGCAAATGGTTCATGGACGAGGGGGGCGGCCGGAGGAGAATATTTGTTGCTTGGTTTGGACGGCGGCGTAGGGTTTCGTTTGGATGGAGAAGACTCGACGGGAGGAGCAAAGCAAGGAGGCGAGTCTTCCAATGGTGCAAGCAAAGCGACTCGATCGAGCTCCTCTCCTTCTGAGGAAGAAAACGAAGGCTACCTCGAGATCACAACGACTCGATGAGAGGAGCACGGGAGACTCGGGATGCGTGCATGGCGGCGGCGGCAGATAGCGTGCACGTATGGATGGGATGGGAGATTCCAAGTTTCACAAGCATGCAACTAGGAATGAGCAAGTCAAGCTAGCTTTTGTTGGAGCTAGCAACACCTACGGCACTAACCATCTGCCGGTTACGTCCTCGATCGAGCGGGTTCTCCACCGCTAGCCCTTAGACTCCCTCTCCCTCGCCATCGCTGGAGGAGGCCGCTGCCGGTCGAAACCTACGAATATGTGCCTCCTAACGTGAGTAAAAACTCATGATCCAGCCTCTAAGGTCAAGTACTCGAACGCTGGATAAGGCTTTTAGGGAAGGTATGACCACTTTGGTTATACTATCCGGTAACATCGTACTCCTTTCGTCTCATAATATAAGAGCACTTTTGACATTTTGCTTGAGCCTCGAACCTTGAGTGCCACGATCCTAGTTTGATTCTGTGTCACCGTGTGGGTCGACCGGGGTGAAAATGGTTCGAAAATCGCTACTATTCCACGTTTTATGTACGGTGAAAAGCTGTTGTCGATCGTCGGTAGAAGCAACAACGACTAGCCTTTGACCATTTCAAACGACACGTGTGTGTAGGCCTACGTACTTTAATTAAGTTTGCGGCGTGCGGATTCGTCGTACCGAGAGCCAGCATGAAGAAGATTACTGCACACAAACTAGCACCTGCTTAATTACCATCATGCATCGATCCGGTTACTAATATGAATACTTACTGTTGATTATAGATGCCATGACGGCACTTTAGCTTGCTCTCTCTTGGCGTGCGTGCATGGGTCACCGTTGGCCGCACGAACCAGCCAACAAGCAGCAGTAAATCTTCCTCCCACGTTTGGAATATCAACCCGGCACCAGAATTGAATTGTTTGAAATACCTATGAACCACTCTTTCCGTATCAAAAGATAAGACGTTTTTTGACACTGAAGGGAGTATCATAGATACATGTGTTGAGTGAGACTATCACATATATATATACTATCACCCGGTGGTAATTACCCCATATGTCTCATATACTACTATGTGGTACTATATATACTACTTTATCATTTTAAATATATTCATATACTATATATAAGATATTTCAAAGCAAGTTACATGAAAAAATTGCATATGAACCCATAGTTTTTGTTATATTTGTGAAATACGTACATATTTGTACGTAAAAAAGAGCATACTCAAAACATGGTATATACTACCTAAAAATTAGTATATATACTACCTAATCATTGTTATATACTACATACTACACGTACATACTCTTAATTTTGACAGATACTACATACAACATACAAAATGCAAGTGGTGGTAACTACCACTGCTTGTAGGAAACATTTGTCCTATATATATATATATATATATATATATATATATATATATATATATATATATATATATATGGACGCGACTAACCACCAGTCGACTGGTGGTTAGCGACAAATCCGCATGATCGAAAACCTGCGTTCCTCCCCGCGCGTGACCCACTTCGGCAGCGCCACCCACGACCCAGCCTTCTCTCACGAGGCCCACCGCGCGCAACGCATTGAGGCCCAAGACTGTTAGCACAACCCCTTTGGCCCACCTGCCCCCCTCCTGCACGTGACTTACCACCCCAAAACCTAGTTTCTTACCTCCATCGCAAGAAACATCCACCTGCCCCGATCAGTTCTCTCCTCTCTCCCCGACGCGCCTCCATCGCCGGCGACCTCCGCCCCAGATCTGATCCACCAAAAAAAAGGAAATCGCGAAAAACATCGCCAAAACACAAGGATTTGAGGGAGGACCCCGGTTTACCACAACAACATCACAGGGGTTACATCAGTTCGTCTCTATTTCGTCATAATCAGGCAAAGAAGAAAGGAGGTAAGTGATTCAACCTCTATACACCTGCTGCATTTGCATTTCATACCAATAAAATCAAATTCCTTGATTGTAAATTGAGTTACCACTCAAATTCAGTCAGGTTACCAACAAAAAAGATTGACTAAATTTTCCTCTTTTACAACCAAAAAGTTGGTAAAATTGGTCCATGTTCCTACCTACAGATTACATCATTGATTTACCTCATCATTAAGTTACGAACATAAACACATATAGGTTATCATCATCAATATGTCAAGCTATCTTTTTTGGAGCATGTTAGAAATACATATACGAATTTTCTCATTAAAACTGACATACCATCTCGAATGAATATAGATTACCAGAATGTGTGCATTGAGTAATCAGCATCCTTTAAGATTTATTCAACATAAAAAAGATCTCTTTCTTCCTTTTTATATTGAACAAACCCATGTCAGAACAAGTTATCATGCTAATTCATTACAAATTACCAGGAAAACTCAGAACCAAAGGTGCTAAAATCACTACAAGAATACCATGTGTTGATTTACATTGTTGCCACCAAACTTTTTTGATAAGAAATGATGTTCATGAAATGAGGTTGATAGAAACTATTGCTGTCATACTCCCATATGCTGGTTACTGCCAAAACGATACCTGTTATAAAAAAGAAGTAATGAGTGCATAAAAGGAAAAAAATATAGTTGTTGTGAAAAAATAATCAAAATTGCTTGTAAGTGTGGAAAATTAATGGATGCAATCATATGTGCTAGCAGGTGCTGCAACACAAGAAAATGGCGCATGACAACGGGGATAATGTGGATATCATTATGAGTGGTGTGGGGACAAACCAACAGTGTGAATATGCACACACACGGCAAGCTTTGGTTCTGCCAAAATAGATGAAGGTAAAATATTTACCATGCCACCACATTTTTGTACACAAACTTATTACCAATTGCAACTATCACCCTATGTTATTTACAACTATCACATTCACCATGAAACAGTTCATCAATCACGTAGCTTCATGCGCACAGGTTACCATGAATTTAGGTACAATTACCACACTTACTGCATACGAATTATCATGCAATCTGTATTACAATTGGAATTACATGCTTTCACTTTACAGATACAAAAAACATCTTAATGCATGCAAACTTTACCAAGCAACTGGAGTACAAGATACCACTAGTTTTGGCGTGCAGAAAATATAACACAAATTAACAACTTTCAATCACATTACAGGTGCTACATCTAGAAGCAACCCGGTGGTTCGAGAGACAAGCAAAGAACCGACTACTAGCAGCATAGGGGGGAGAGAAAGCTTCTTTGATCATTCAGTCAGCGAGCCGGCGAGTCCAGAAACAGGAGGAGAGAATGCTGAACAGGGAGACAAAAATACCGAGGCATACTGCACACCGAAACCTCCTGATGAAACGATGAAGTTTGATACTTTTGAGGAAGCTTATGAACACTACAGGCAATATGCACTGAGACATGGGTTTGGAATGAGACTGAAATACAGAAAAACAATTAAAGACAATACTGTAAGCAGAGTCCTCTTGGTTTGTGGGAAATACGGCAAGCCAAAAACAAACAAGGAGGAGATAGAGGATGTGCAGGACCCAAAAGGCATCGTGAAGAAGAGGAAAAGAGGGAAGGTTATGAGGTCGGGATGTTCGGCCCACCTTTACATCACCCACACGGATGCGTGGTGGAGAGTCAAATGCTTCAACGACGACCACAACCACCCTCTAATAAGAAAGCCGTCCTTGACAAAGTTCCTATCAACACATAGGAACATTCCAAAAGATGAGCAGGACTTCTTGAAGATATTGCACGGATGCAACATAGAGACAGCAAGACATATGCAACTAATGCAATGGTTCTACGGGAATCCTAAAGATGTACCATATACAACAAAGGACATCGCAAACCAGCAAGCTAAATTCTGGATGGAGTACCGCAATGCTGATGTGGGGAGCACAATCTCGTACTTCCAAGATATGAAGGCACAAGATCCAGATTTCTATTGAAGAATAAAGCTTGATGACGAGGACAGAGTGGAAAATTTATTCTGGATAGATGGTGCGTCGCGCAGGGCATATGCTAGATACAATGATGTCATCTCATTTGACACAACATACATGACAAACATGTACAAAATGCCATGTGCGCCCTTCATTGGCATTAATAACCATGGGCAGTCAATCCAATTTGGTTGTGGGTTTGTTCGAAACGAACTATCTGGTAACTTTGTGTGGCTGTTTAATGCATTCTTGCATGCAATGGGTGGAATTGCGCCAAAGAACGTAATAACAGATCAAGATTTTGCAATGAGGAGTGCTATTGATAAGGTGTTCATCGGGATAGTACACAGGAATTGCCGCTGGCATATAATGAAAAAGCACAAGAGAAGCTTGGAAAGCTGATGGCTGACAATGAGCCATTAAACAATGCATTCAAGGATTGTGTTGATAACAGCCTGGCTGGTATTTTACTTCCCACCCCTCACTAACTTAAAACACAGAAAAATGGGCACATAGAAAAATGGATTTAGATGCATGATAACAACAGTTACCATCTAACAAGGTGACAAGTTACCAGAGGATTATAGCAAAATTACCTATATTAATTGCTTTCTGTACTACCCCTATCATGTTCATGTTTGATGTACACATTTCAGTTGTTCACCCCACTACTTACAACAAAAACTTTTCAATCACCAGCTAGTGCTGATTGATATGAGTATCTTTTTGTTGCTAGTTAAAAATGATGCTTCTACTACACACACAGAGTGGTAATCGCTTTGGAAAAAAAACTTATCCTGTGTGCAAAGTACTTACCATGATGCTTGAACTAAAGTAACCAGGTGTGTGTGTGACAGAATTATCAACAACAGTGGTGTTCCCTAGTTACCAAATATGTTTGAACCAATGTTACCATCCTTCAAATACTTGATGTTACCATGTTTATGTTATGAATGCAGTTGAGGAGTTTGACCACAAGTCGTGGGTGATGATGGAAGCGTATGGCCAGACCGACAACGAGCATTTCCAATGGTTGTGGGAGAACAGGAAGTGTTGGGTCCCGGTATACTATATGCACGATTTTTTCCCATTCTTGCAGACCACGGCAAGAAGCGAGGGTTTTAACTCTGTGCTCAAGAAGTATGTCAACCCAAACAACTCACTGGTCGAATTCATGCAACAGTACACTGCGATACAGGAGAAGGTGATGGCTAGTGTGTCAAAAGAGCAGAGTGTACAAAGAAACTGAAATGTACTCGATGAATCCGCTGGAGATGCAGGTGCGGGGGCTGTACACACATAACTTGTTTTGCAAGTTCCAGGTAGAGATGAAGGTGAAATCATCATACAGATGCGACGCATTGGATGATGGTACTTTCAAGGTCAGCTCAGTGCGGGGGATAATACCAAAATATGGAGACAGGGACTACCATGTGCAAGCAAACATGGTTGAAGAGACATACTCGTGTAATTGCTGCAAGTTTGATCGTGACGGTCTACTGTGCACGCACGTACTACGAGTTATGGACCAAATTGGGGTATACGAGATACCTGAAAAGTACATCCTAAAGAGGTGGACCTGGGATCCAGAGGAGGATCTTATTCAACATGATTTCGAACAGCCAACAATTAAGAAGTCGATGCCAGAGGAGGGGAAAAGCGTCATGCGATACACGTCAATTCTTAAAGAATTTAAGGCATCGGCCAAAGACGCTTGCCTAACAGATGACGGGACCAGATTGGCAAGATAACACCTGTATAATTTCAAGGAGGAGCTTGAAACCCTGAAGAACAATCAACTTAAAAAAGCAAGAAGGGAAAAAGAAGAAGCAAAAGGATCGTTTCAAGGACAGCCAGATCCCTGCTCGATACCTGTGGGGCGGATGAATGAAGACAACCCCGTCACACAGCACCAAAACGCCCCCATGCAAGACATCCAGAGAAACCAGCCACACAGCAAACAAGTGCCACTAATGTGCAGCGACAAGAGAACACCGCCACACAATAAGAAAGTGCTACTAATGTGCAGCGAGAGGGTAACCCTGCCACACAGCAAGAAAGTGTGCGTGTGACGATACATGCTAGCAAAAACAATCATGCTTTTGTTATCCAGCCCCCACATCCTGATGCAGCTCCGTCCTCAAACACAAAGACTACAACAAAGGGGCGGCCAAAGTCAAAAAGAAAGCAATCAGGTTTTGAGATTGCAAAACCCAAGCCAAAAAGGAAATGTGGTGTGTGCAGGAGTCTGGAACATGACAAACGCACATGCAAATCTCCCCTAGCAAGATAAAAATGAAGAAGATGCTATTAAAAGGAAAGATGGTGGCTACAATTTTTTCATGGACCATAATGTGCAAGCTACAAGCCCCAATAACATTCTAGTTATCAGCATTGTATCATGGATTTATAATTGCTTTGTAATGCAAAAAGTGTATATCTATAATTTAAGCAAGCTATCAGCACCCTATTATGCCAGTTACCAGCAATGTATGATGAAATTGACATGGATTTGTAAATCCAATATTTTTATATCTACATTTTTTGAAGGCTACCAGCACTGCATTGTATTACTTATGAACAAAAAATTAGGCCTGCTTGCACTTCTAAAAATTGCTTATTAACAAAATATAATCACAATAGTGAATTTATCATATAGTCAGTGACTTCGGACTGTGTATACTATAGTAAAACAGCATGTCAACACTTTGCTCCATGGCATTGTCGATGACAGATTCATATAAAAAAGTTATCAACACACTTTGGTAGAAGTTATCACACAGTAGTAAAAAAAATATCACCTCATCACCCTTTGCTCCATGGCATTGTCGATGATAGATTCATATAAAAAAGTTATCAACACATTTTGGTAGAAGTTATCACATAGTAGTAAAAAAATATCACCTCATCACCCGCTGCCGAACAGATGATAACGCCACTGTTTGCATTTGTTTTGATAATGATCTAACCACTTGAATGTCATAATTTTCCGGAGAGCTGGAATTTGTTCCTGAGTTAAGGCTGGAACATTTTTGCCATCCCACACCTCAAGGTACGTGCAGGCAAAAAATCCGCAATCAATGCTGAAACATTTGTGATGAAAAAAACAACACAAAATCAGTTTAATTGGAGTTTCGCAACCAGGTCAATAAACAGGGATAAGAAACATATAGTGGGGTGTTAAAAAGAGAGTGAATAATCCACAACTAACCCATTATCCTGTTTGAACACATCAATGTACACAAGTTCATAGTCTTGAATCTGCTTATGCGAGTCCTTGTAATTTATCAACCAAGCTTTCTTTATAGCGTTCACGTATCTTGTCGCATGCTCGAGAAGAGAAGGACTATCTTGTTCACGCAATGAATCTAGAACTTCAAACCGCTTCGCCCTAAGATTTAGTGACAACACATACCAATGCTCGTCATCTGGACCGAGCCCAACTTTTGCAAAGCAGGGAATAGCAGCTGCAAAAAATTAAAAGGCAGTAAGCATAGAAGGAGTTGGAAAAGAAACAAAATTATCAAGATAACAAATGGTCATGAAATTCACATGGGAGGCAACTAGAAAAAGAAATTATCAAGGCAGAAAGGTCAAAGTTGCCAGTGTGCATGAAAGAGGTTATCATGACATGAAGAACAAAACAATATCCCCAGATAACAGTAAGTTACATGATATTAATAGGAAGTTACCAAGACACTAACTGTAAAGTTACCAGATCCAGCAAACATAACATACCTGATCCTGGTGACTAAGAATGTAAGACTTGTCCCGTCGAAAATATTTCAATACACACTTGGATTTGAAGTCTCCTATCGACAGATACACAGATAACATCCAAGGGAAGATGAGCCTGTTTGGCGTTTCCTTATACTGGAGAATGCGAACATGTAACTCGGCAATGCTGGTTGATAGTTGCCCAACTCCCTTCACACAATCGGCAAGCTCACTGAGGGTGACCCACCTACCATCAATGTCGATAACCCTAACACTACAAAAAACAAAAAAAGATTTAAAAAAATACATTTCAAAAAATGGCACTCAAGTAATGATTTATGTTAAAAAAATGAGAAAAAGGATGGAAACATACTCTTTAATCTTAGAGTTGGAATCAGTAATATGCTTGATAACTTCATTGTAAACATACTCTTCCTCCTCGCTCGGTGTGAGGGTGGCAAAAGGCGGGAGCAGGTATTTGGACGGGTGGGTGACCCTAACTTTCCGAATAAAGGATTTAGGGGTTGAACTGCGTACTAAATGCTCTGTGCGAGGTGGTAACTCTGGTGTAACAAATGTTGGACTTTGAGGGTTGTCTGGTAAAAACAGAAAAAACATAACTAAGCTGTATAATGTAACAAGCACATGACTAAAACAAAAAGTCAAAAAAAACAAATGAAAAACATGAGTTATCAGCAGATGGGGCAAGGAATTATCAAGTGATGGGTCAAAGCTTATCAACTGCCACATGTTTTGATTATCAAGTGGTGGTCCATAGTTGAAAAACAAAGAAAGGGGTTTGTGCAAGGGTTGCAATGTTCATGGAGCAGAAAAAGAAATCACCTATTTGAACATTAGATTTCCCTTTTAATGCTGGATTGTCATGCTCAAATTCTTCCCACCACATGAGAACCTCATCATCGTCAATCTCAACATCATACACTTGCACACGACCAGCTTTCGGTGTTACTTAAATAGAAAAAGAGCGATGAGGACATGAACAGTAGTGATAAACAAGATAAATTGTTGCAAAAAAACAAGTATTGAAAATTGAGACAAGATACACAAAGTTATCAGGAACACAATATAGAAGGTACCAGGTAATTTCAATGTGGATTACCAGCACACATGTATGGGCATTTTAAGGAACAAATTAGATATCACTGGTGCACAACGAGGAACAACTGTGATATCAAAAAATCATCATAACATGTAAAAAGAAGACCAAAAAGAATTGTATAGCCCATAATTGGTAAAGAATGCATATGTGGCTGGAGTTATGGTGTCAATGGTTCGTAAATTGTCAGGATTTGAACATTTGAGTTACCAAAATAGTGTCATATAGACTTATCAGAATAAGAGTACACACCTGCTACTAAAAGTGCAGTATTGTTTTGTAAGCATGACAATCGATTAAGGAAAATAAATAGGCAATGATAGGAGATGTACGTATCACGCGCCTACTAAAAGTCAGTAACGGATAACATCGGCTTTCGGAACTGACAAAGTTACCAGGGGGAAAGAGGATGGGGTTATCGTCTATGCTAGCATCGCACAAAAAATTGTAGCGGGCACAACAGAATTATATATTCCGGGTACTGAAAGCAGAGCTATTCAATTACATCACACAAAAGCATAGAAAGTAGTATTACATTCATCCATACACATGGAATGATAGCAAGTTCCAAACACATAAATAAAAAGAGCACATTGTGGACTTGAGCCGTTGGAGTTGCTTCAGTAGATGGTGGCACTTGTGGACTCGCACCAAAGATGGCATCAAGCCCAATAGAGCAACTGGGTGGCGTAAAATTACCATCGTATTCTCCAGCTCCAGGGGTGCTCGACTCCAACGTAGGGTCAACTACTACTTCAAACACCACAAGTAACACACAAATAAGAAAAAAAATGCATCAGGAAAACATGTAGAGGACATTGTATTTGTTAGTGCTAGAACATTAACTTGAGTTATCAAGGATTAAACAGAAAAGTTATCAACATAAGAAAGTTAAGTTACCAACCTATGCCAACAGGATTATGGGCATCATTCTCTTGACCTCCAGCTGTAGCCGTATCAATAGGCATATTGACTGGGGTACCTCCCACAACTTTCTCAGTGTCACGAACGGCTACAGCGGAAAAAGATTCAACACATCGTCAACATAAAACATCATAAAATACAAGAAACAAAAAAACAAAGGCAATGGCTAACAGAAATACCTTCACCTCCATCATGCACTATATTTGGGATGACTTCATTTTCACATTCAACAGCCACAGCCACGCTGGCGATATCTTCAACAACAACAGTAACAGTTGCCGCTGCAGCAAGCTGAAAAACAACATCATCATAAACACCAGCCGATATCGCCGCAACAGCATCAGATGCGCCCTTGCTAGATCCTGCTGCTTTTTCAGATGGAGATGTCACCATGGGTGATTCATCAAGATGGATAACTTCTGTTGCCTTCGATGACGTTGTCTGCGACAATGTTGCCCTTAGTTGTGGAGAGGATCTGGTCTTGGCGAATTTCACCTTTTTCACAGCAGTTTTATCTTTTGAACGACTGAAAAAATGGGTACACAAGGGTAGTAGTGAGATTACACATGTTGTCAAACCTAAGTTACCACATGTTTCAAACAAAAAAAAGATGCCACATACTTCATGTATAAGTAGCATCTAGGGAAAAAATTACAAAGTTATCAAAGACTATAAATATAAAGTTATCAAATGATATGAACGAAAAAACCAGCAATTAGTTTTGAATAACTGCAAACTAGAAAGGTATGTGAACACCTTTTTCCTGATACACTTGGTGAACCCTTTGCAGCAGCAACTTGTTACATAGGTGCATTAAATGAAAAAAATAACCAAATATTACAAGCACATACACCTATAAAGATTAGTAACTCTAAATTATTAGGGGGGCAAAGTTGAGTTATCAATGTTCATCAAAATAAGTTATCAGACAATAATAACAAAATAACCATCTTGCTGGTATGTGTAAAACAAAAATATAGTTTCAATGCACATGAGAACAGTATAGAAAATCAGAAAAGAACTACTGAACATAAACGAAAGTAAGAATGTGAATACCTTTTCACTGGTTCAATCCTTGAATCCTTAGCAGCAACAGATTGTTTGCTGGGTGCCCTGCAAAGGAAAAAAAAGCAAGTTAATTACCAGCATGAAATTACCCAAACTACCTTACTCAAACAACTGTGTTTACCATGTTGTTTCAGGCACATAATTGATAAAAAAGACCATGGAAATAATCATTCACCTGCGTGGGGCCTCCTTCCGCACGGTGGATAGTGGGACGGATACACCGGTTCCCATTTCAGCCACAGGTATACTATAACACCCCGGATGTAATTTACCTAATATGTAATCCAACTCTTATCGTTTCCGGCATTAAGTTATTTTATTTTCTCGGGTTCAGGTTTTTGTCTCCGTGTGTTGTTGTCGTTGTCATACAGCTCATATCATGTCATTATGTGCATTGCATTTGCATACATGTTCGTCTCATGCATCCGAGCATTTTCCCCGTTGTCCGTTTTGCATTCCGGCGCTCCATTCTCCTCCGGTGGTCATTTCTACCTTCTTCTCGTGTGTGGGGATTAAACATTTCCGAATAGGACCGAGACTTGCCAAGCGGCCTTGTTTTACTACCAGTAGACCGCCTGTCAAGTTTCGTACCATTTGGATTTCGTTTGATGCTCCAACGGTTAACCGAGGGATCGAAAAGGCCTCGTGTGTGTTGCAGCCCAACACCCCTCCATTTTGGCCCAAACCCACCAAAACCTTCTCCATCATCTAGAGCGTTCGATCACGATCGCTGGCCGAAAACCGCACCTCATTTGGACTCTGCTAACTCCCTCTATACCTATAAATACACCCCCTCCGAAATTCTCGGTTCCCCTCTCCCGAAAAACCCTAGATCCACTCCATCCGCCGCCGTCGGACAAAAATCGCCGGGCCGGACATTGTCCGACCCGCGCCGCCGCCGCCACGTGTCGCCATCCGAGTGGTCGGCCGCCCCTCCACCGCGCGGCCCGGGGAGCCCGTCGCCGGCCCCCGCGACCCGGATCCGCGGCGCCGCCCGCGCCTTCGCCCCGCCGCCGCCTTCACCCGCTCCGGCGAGCCCGAGCCGGTCCAGCCCCGCCCACGCCATCGCCGGAGTCCTCGCCGGCGCAAGCTCGCCGCCACCCGAGCTCGCCGGTCCGGCCCCGCGCCGCCCCGCGTCTTCCTCCTCGACGCCGCGCCGTCCACCGCTCCTCCTCGGCCACCACCTCGCCTCTCCGGCCGCCGTCCTCTACAGTAACTCCAGCGAGCTTCCCCGATGGTCCTCGGTTTCCGCGCCTCAGATCTAAGATCTGGAGTTTAGGGTTGACTTTTTCTCAGAAAAACCCTATTTATTTTGCCATGTTCATCGTGCCGTAACTTTGCATCCGTAGATCCGTTCTGGGCATATAGCATATCAAAATGTTCGTCTCAGAGAGCACATCATTTCCTCTCATTGCATCATTTTAAATTGAGTTCATCTTGACGCCCGAAATGCTGTTGGAAGAGTGCTATTTGAGATAATTGCCAGATCTGCTGCTCCAAATAGCTATTTGTCATTTTTACCATGATTATTGTGTGCATGATATGCCCATGAGCTCTACATGTGTTTTGTCATATGCTTTGTCATCTATCCAGAGGTGCCATCCATGTATTTTTGTGATGTGTGTGGTGACTAGCACAAGCTTGCAAAGTGGTGCATTCGTTAATGCTGATTTCAGGGACTTAGCAATTCCACTAAGTCCTTGATCTATTTTTATCAATATGCCATATGTTCATGTTGTTTCCTAGTGATCCGTGCCTCTTTTGAGGATGATCAGTAAGGATGTTTTGTTAATCTTGTAGTGCTCTATCCATCCATGCCTTTGTTTGCAATTATGGAGCACCCTAGCTTGAGTCAATCGAGCTCTACTTTTGCTATTTCGTGAATCTGGGCAGATTGTCTACTTGTTAGCGATTTTGCCGAGGATGTTGTAGTTGATCCGTGCATACTATGTTGTTGTTCTTGCCATGTCTAGCTTATATAATGTGTATTCTTGATGGGTGTATGCTTAGATTGTCATGCCTTGCTCTGTAGTGAGTGCATCGAGCTCGTAAACATGCCTACTTGATATCTGATTTGCATGCTCCAGTTTTTCACTAAGTCTGTGATCTGATTATGTTTTTGCCATGTTCACATGCTTGCAATTGTATTTTCTGATCCCTTTTGACTCAAGGTCACTAAGCGACTTTTGTTAAGCTCTTTGAGTAGCTCCACGGCATGCTTTACTTTGCCATGTTCAGGCCCTGTAGCATATAGTTTTCATGCTCCAAAGTGTGCTACCTAATCTGAAATTCCAGACAAGTGTTAATTTCACTAAATCTGAGATCTGTTTACCAATTGCACTTTTGCCATGCTTGTTTGAACCTGTTAATGAATAAATTGGCCGTAGCTCAGTGTTCATCTTTTCTTAAGCATTATGAATGGATCTCTGCCATGTATTTTGTTGCCATGTTTGAGTGTTGTAGCATGTTTGTCTTGTTGCATTTAGATGGTTACTTGCTGTTTATCGCAGACCGGTGTCATATTTGTTTTGCTTGCCATTTCCAAACCATGTCTCCGATTCCGGCGTTCCTTATATCGTTTTTCAAGTGAAATCACCTCACCTTTCTAGTGGCACACTTGGTTTCCCAAGTTGAGGCCAGGTTCATTCATCTCTTGTCAAATCTTGCATATGCATCACATATCACATCCCGCATAGCATACCATGTTTGCACCATGTTGTTTGAGCTTTGCATGTGGTTGATTGTGTCATTTTTGCTTGTTTGTCTTGTTTGGGTAGAGCCGGGAGACGAGTTCGCTAACAAGGAGCCCGTTGAGTTTGCTTTCGAGGATCCAGTCAACTCTGACAACTTTGCAGGCAAGATGATCATACCCTTGAAATCACTTCTATCTTTGCTTTGCTAGATGCTCGCTCTTTTGCTATGCCTATGCTACGATGCCTACCACTTGCTTATCATGCCTCCTAAATTGCCATGTCAAACCTCTAACCCACCATGTCCTAGCAAACTGTTGATTGGCTATGTTACCGCTTTGCTCAGCCCCTCTTATAGCGTTGCTAGTTGCAGGTGAAGATTGGAGACCGTTCCTTGTTGGAACATTATTTTCTGGTTGGGATATCATTACATTATCTTGTTATCTTAATGCATCTATATACTTGGTAAAGGGTGGAAGGCTCGGCCTCTCGCCTAGTGTTTTGTTCCACTCTTTCCGCCCTAGTTTCCGTCATATCGGTGTTATGTTCCCGGATTTTGCGTTCCTTACGTGGTTGGGTGATAACGGGAACCCCTTGATAGTTCGCCTTGAATAAAGCTCTTTCAGCAATGCCCAACCTTGGTTTTACCATTTTCCACCTAGCCTCTTTTTCCCTTGGGTTTCCAGAGCCCGAGGGTCATCTTATTTAAACCC
>NC_041384.1:13420810-13427938 GCF_002162155.2 Triticum dicoccoides | reverse complement strand
CTGAGTGTTGGTCCAAACTAGAGTCCTGTGCAGCGCCCCCTCGGGGAAACTCGGGGTTTGGTTTTAGTTGTATGGAGAGCTCATCTGAGTGTGCCCTGAGAACGAGATATGTGCAGCTCCTATCGGGATTTGTCGGCACATTCGGGCGGTGTTGCTAGATTTGTTTTAACTTGTCGAAGTGTCTTGTAGAACCGGGATACCCAGTCTGATCGGAATGTCTCGGGAGAAGGTATATCCTTCGTTGACCGTGAGAGCTTGTCATGGGCTAAGTTGGGACTCCCCTCCAGGATTTGAACTTTTGAAAGTCGTGCCCGCGGTTATGGGCAAATGGAAATTTGTTAATATCCGGTTGTAGATAACTTGAACCTTAACTTAATTAAAATGAATCAACTGTGTGAGTTACCGTGATGGTATCTTCTCGGCGGAGTCCGGGAAGTGAACATAGTGTTGGAGTAATGCTTGCCGCAGGTTGTTCTCTAGTTATTTGTTCGCGCTTTGCCTTCTCTTCTCGCTCTCTTTTGCGTACATGTTAGCCACCATATATGCTAGTCGCTTGCTGCAGCTCCACATATTACCTTGCCTTACCTATAAGCTTAAATAGTCTTGATCGTGAGGGTGCGAGATTGCTGAGTCCCTGTGGCTCACAGATTACTTCCAAACCAGATGCAGGGCCAGATGACTCCGTTCCAGATGACGCGCTTGAGCTCAAGTGGGAGTTCGACGAGGACTCACGCTGTTACTATGTGTCTTTCCCTGATGATCAGTAGTGGTGCCCAGTTGGGGCGATCGGGACCGTGTCGCATGTTGGGTTGGTCTTTTATTTTGGCACCGTAGTCGGGCCATGAGTGATTGGATGATGTAATGCTATTTATGTACTTTGTTTGACATGGCGAGTTGTAAGCCAACTATGTACCTTCCCCTTTTATTATTTATATTACATGGGATGTTGTGAAGATTGCCTTACTTGCGACATTGCTTTCAATGCGGTTATGCCTCTAAGTCGTGCTTCGACACGTAGGAGATATAGCCGCATCGAGGGTGTTACAAGTTGGTAATCAGAGCCTTCCCCGACCTTAGGAGCCCCACTGCTTGATCGTCTTTAGCAGCCGTTGTTGAGTCTAGAAAAAAAATGTTTTGAGTCATTTAGGAATTATATATCGGAGAGTTTAGGAATTCTTTTTACTCCCCAGTCTCCTCGTCGCTCTGGTAAAGCTTCCTGACGTAGAGTTTTGACTCTTCTCTTCTCAAATTTCACAAAAAGAAATTTAGGATCACGCGGGTATCTTGGAATCGTTCCGATGGTTTTGTGACAAGAACATTGTTCTTGGTGACTCCTGTCATTTAGGGGTTGTGGCAGTGTCCCGGGGAGTTGAGCTCCGAGGTGTTGTCGTCACAATTTTATCGTTGCAGTTCTGGAATACCTGAGTTTAGTCGCCGACATTGAAAATCTCTTTTATGCAGTTGTTGGTGAGATAACCTCGACGCCACCCAGTACTGGGGCGGGAGTTCGGGAGTATTGCCATAACTTGTATAACGGATGCTTTTCGAAGGTTGAGGTAGATGGTTTCCGAAGTTTTTTCTTGATTATGTGTTGAAGGATGGATGCAGCTGGATGTAGGATTTGCTAGATTTGGGTGAAATATTATGCTTCCCTTGTATCCCCAACACTTGATTGCATAACCGGAAAGGTTCGGGAGTTTCATAGGTGGGAATTCTTGTAGCTCTAGCTCTTCTTCCACGGATATTTGCTTTGAGATTGGGATTTCTTACCGAGTATTTGTTCTTGATCCGTACCTTGTTGATTTATTCCTCTACCTAAATTCTAAGTGGCTTCTCAATTTATGGATATGTGACCATTTCAAGTGGAATGCATTCGTTCTTATGTTCGGATGTGAAGACTATGTTGCAAATTCTACCCGTTTGATTCAGCTTCAATTTTATCTGTCAATGTGCTAATGGATGTCACCCTCTTCAGGATGGCTCCCGCTAAGAGCAGCAATCAGAATCAGAATCAGGATCCGCCACCACCTCCTCCTCCTCCGGAGGCATGGCAAGCTGTGATGGCCGCAACCAATGCAAACACGCAGTTGATCATGCAAATTCTTCAAGAGCGCAATCAAGCGAACCAAGGCAACCAAGGCAACAATCAGAATCACTTTGCTACACTCAACCAGTTCCTTGCAAACCAGCCAAAGACCTTCAGCAATTGTGTTGAGGCAACTGATGCTGACGATTGGCTCGTGGACTTATGCAAGCATTTCGAGTGCAGTAACGTCAGGCCTGAGGACTTTGTCAAGTTCGCTTCCTTCCAACTCAAAGACCAAGCTGCAGAATGGTTCCAGCAGTACAAGGATTTCAGAGGAGGCCGTGTGATTACCTGGGATGAATTCCGTCAAGACTTCAAAGCTCATCATATTCCTCAGAGCGTGGTTGAAAGCAAGCGTGAGGAATTCCGCAACCTGAAGCAAGGCTCTTTGTCTGTCTATGACTACAACAAGTTGTTCTAGAAGCTCACCCGCTTTGCTAAGCAGGACGTCCCTGACGAGAAGAGCATGATATACCAGTTCAGGGGTGGTCTCAGAGAAGAAATCCAGGTAGCTCTTGTTCTATTTGAGCCCTCGAGGTACGATGAGTTCTACAACATGGCATTGAAGCAAGAGGCTGCTCAACTGAGGTGTGATGCTTCCAAGAAGCGAGTCGGAGATGCTACTCCTTCTTCCTCTACTCAAGTGGCCAAGCAGCAGAAGTATTGGCTTCCTCGTCCTCCGTTCCATCAGCCCTATCAGAAGAGCAAAGGTGGCAGTGGATCTTCCCACCCACCCAACCCTGGCTTTCAGAACAAGACTTCGTCTCAAGCTCCAAGATCGAGTGCTCCGTATCATCGTCCGCTTTCAGAGGTCACGTGCAACAAGTGCCAACAGAAGGGTCACTATGCCAACAAGTGCTTCAACCAGAGGCGTCTCCCTCCTCCTCCTCCTGTGAGATCGGCAAGTACAGCTGTGGTCAAACATAACCCCAAGTACACCAAAGTCAATATGGTGAATGCAGCTCAGGCAGAGGACTCGTCAGATGTCATCATGGGTAACCTTCCTGTTAATGATGTTCCTGCAAAAGTTCTTTTTGACACTGGTGCATCGCATTGTTTCATTTCCAAACCTTTTGCATCGAAGTATGAGTGCGATTATCAGTATCTGCAAAGTTCCTTCCAAATCGTGTCACCGGGCAAGCAAATGACAGCTAATTTCTGCGTCCCGGATATTACTATCACCTTGGGGGACTACAAATTTCTAGCTTCTCCTATTGTTCTGGGTGACTCGGATATTGATCTTATTCTCGGAATGGATTGGCTTTCTAAGCATAAGGCGCATCTTGATTATGCAACCAGGCAGATTCAATTGACTCATTCATCTGAGGATGTTATTGTCTTTGCCGCTCGCGATGATACAATCCGGCTGTTTTCTCTCAATGAGAAGGGTGAACTGGATGCCATCTTGCAAATTCCAGTCGTTTGCGAATATCAAGACGTCTTTCCAGAAGAGCTTCCAGGAATGCCTCCGCACCGGCCAGTTGAATTCGTCATCGATCTTGAGCCTGGCACGGAACCGGTTTGCAAGTGTCCTTACAAGCTCGGACCTGAAGAGTTGAAGGAGCTGAAGAAGCAACTCGATATTCAAGAGCGAATGGTTCTCATCCGACCTAGTTCCTCTCCATGGGGTTGTGGAGTTCTTTTCATGAAGAAGAAGGATGGAACGGACCGACTTTGTGTTGACTACCGTCCATTGAACAAGAAGACTATCAAGAACAAGTACCCACTTCCCAACATCAACGAGCTGTTCGAACAACTCAAAGGTGCCCAAGTATTCTCCAAGCTTGATCTCCGTATGGGTTATCACCAGATCCGAATCCGTGAGCAAGACATTCCCAAGACGGCTTTCAGGACAAGCTATGGTTCATATGAATACACTGTCATGTCTTTTGGCCTCGTCAACGCTCCTCCGACTTTCTCTCGCATGATGAACTTCATTTTCAATGCCTACACCAATGACTTCGTTTTGGTCTATCTCAACGACATTCTGGTCTTTTCGAAGAACAAGGAAGATCATGCCAAGCACTTGCGTTTGGTGCTCGATAAGCTTAGGGAACACCAGTTCTACGCCAAGTTCTCAAAGTGCGAATTTTGGCTCGATGAGGTTCTTTATCTTGGGCATATCATCTCTGCCAAGGGCATTGCGGTGAATCCTGAGAAGGTGTCTGCAATTGTGAATTGGGAACCACCTCAGAACGTGAAGCAACTCCGTAGCTTCCTTGGTCTTGCAAGCTACTGTCGAAGGTTCGTTGAGAACTTTTCAAAGATCGTGAAGCCTCTTTCAAATCTTCTCCAGAAGCACGTCAAGTACGTTTGGTCTCCGGAATGTGACATCGCTTTCAACACTTTGAAAGAGAAATTGGTCACTGCTCCAGTTCTGACTCCTCCTGATGAATCCAAACCGTTCGAGGTCTTCTGTGATGCCTCTCTCCAAGGTCTTGGTGTAGTATTGATGCAAGAGAAGAAGTTGTGGCTTATACCTCTCGCCAGTTGAAGCCCAACGAGAAGAACTACCCCACTCATGACCTCGAGTTGGCGGCAGTTGTGCATGCTCTTTTGACTTGGAGACATCTCTTATTGGGAAGAAAAGTGGACATCTTCACTGACCACAAGAGTCTCAAGTACATCTTCACTCAGCCTAATCTCAACCTCAGGCAGACTCGATGGGTCAAAATGATTCAAGAGTATAATCCGAGTATTGAGTATACTCCAGGCAAGGCCAATGTGATTGCTGACGCATTGAGAAGGAAGGCTTATTGCAACAGTCTGATTCTCAAGCCTTATCAACCCGAGCTTTGCGAAGCTTTCCGCAAACTCAATTTGCAAGTTGTTCCTCAAGGTTTCCTCGCCAACCTTCAAGTCTCTCCTACCTTGGAAGACCAGATTCGCCAAGCTCAGCTTCTTGATGCTATGGTGAAGAAGGTGAAGATTGGGATTGCTAAGAGTCAACCCAAGTACAAGTCCTACCGCCTTGATGACAAGGATACTCTCTTCTTCGAGGATCGTATTGTTGTGCCCAAAGGTGACCTTCGTAAAGTTATCATGAACGAGGCTCACAATTCACTCCTCTCCATCCACCCTGGGAGCACGAAGATGTATCAGGATCTCAAGCAGGCTTATTGGTGGACTTGAATGAAGCGCGGGATTGCTCAGTTCGTGAATGAGTGTGATGTCTGTAGAAGAGTGAAGGCAGAACACCAAAGGCCAGCTGGTCTCCTCCAACCTCTTGCCATTCCAGAATGGAAGTTTGACCACATTGAGATGGACTTCGTGACTGGGTTTCCAAAGTCCAAGCGTGGCAATGATGCTATATTCGTTGTCATCGACAAACTCACTAAAGTGGCTCATTTTCTGCCTATCAAAGAGTCAATCACTGCAGCTCAATTGTCGGAGCTTTATACCTCTCGGATTGTCTCACTACACGGTATTCCTCAGGTGATCTCTTCAGACCGTGGCAGCATCTTTACCTCCAAGTTTTGGGATTCTTTTCAGAAGGCCATGTGCACCAACATCCGCTTCAGCACAGCTTTCCATCCTCAAACTAGTGGTCAAGTCGAGCGTGTCAATCAGATTCTTGAAGATATGCTCGGGGCTTGTGTGATCTCCTTCGGCATGAAGTGGGAGGATTGTCTTTCATATGCTGAATTCTCCTACAACAACAGTTTTCAAGCAAGTTCGGGCAAGGCCCCATTTGAAATTCTGTATGGCAGGAAGTGTCGTACCCCTCTCAACTGGTTTGAAACCGGCGAACGTCAACTTCTGGAAAATGACTTAATCACAGAGGCGGAGGAGATGTGTAAAGTCATTCGAGATAACCTCAAAGCAGCGCAATCGCGCTAGAAGAGCTACTATGATAGTAAGCACCGTGATTTGGCTTTCGAGATCGGAGATCATGTTTACCTCTGCGTCTCTCCAATGAAAGGTACTCGTCGCTTCGGTATCAAAGGGAAGCTTGTCTCTAGATACGTGGGACCTTTCAAGATCGTCAACAAGAGAGGCGATCTCGCCTATCAACTCGAGCTTCCTTCAAACTTTGCAAATGTGCACGACGTGTTCCATGTCTCTCAGCTCCGCAAGTGCTTCATGACTCCTGAACGCACCGTCAACTTCGAAGACATTGATCTCCAAGAAGATCTCTCTTATTGCTATTCTTGAAGAGACTGAACGCAAGACTCGCAATAAGTCAATCAAATTCCTCAAAGTCAAGTGGTCACACCATTCCGACCGTGAAGCCACCTGGGAATGCGAGGATCACCTCCGTTCTGAGTATCCGGCGTTCTTCCAGTCCTAGATCTCGGGACGAGATCCTTTCGTAGTGGTGGAGTGTTGTAACACCCCGGATGTAATTTACCTAATATGTAATCCAACTCTTGCCGTTTCCGGCGTTAAGTTATTTTATTTTCTCGGGTTTAGGTTTTTGTCTCCATGTGTTGTTGTCGTGGTCATGCATCTCATATCATGTTATCATGTGCATTGCATTTGCATACGTGTTCGTCTCATGCATCCGAGCATTTTCCCCGTTGTCCGTTTTGCATTCCGGCGCTCCGTTCTCCTCCGGTGGTCATTTCTACCTTCTTCTCGTGTGTGGGGATTAAACATTTCCGGATTGGACCAAGACTTTCCAAGCGGCCTTGTTTTACAACCGGTAGACCGCCTGTCAAGTTTCGTACCATTTGGACTTCGTTTGATACTCCAACGGTTAACCGAGGGACCGAAAAGGCCTCATGTATGTTGCAGCCCAACACCCCTCCATTTTGGCCCAAAACCCACCAAAACCTTCTCCATCATCTAGAGCGTTCGATCATGATCGCGTGGCCGAAAATCGCACCTCATTTGGACTCTCCTATCTCCCTCTATGCCTATAAATACACCCCCTCCGAAATTCTCGGTTCCCCTCTCCCGAAAAGCCCTAGATCCACTCCATCCGCCGCCGCCGGACAAAAATCGCTGGGCCGGACATTGTCCGACCCGCGCCGCCGCCACCACATGTCGCCGTCCGAGTGGTCGGCCGCCCCCTCCACCGCGCGGCCCGGGGAGCCCGT
>NC_041384.1:13374497-13420380 GCF_002162155.2 Triticum dicoccoides | reverse complement strand
CGCCACCCGAGCTCGCCGGTCCGGCCCCGCGCCGCCCCGCGTCTTCCTCCTCGACGCCGCGCCGTCCACCGCTCCTCCTCGGCCACCACCTCGCCTCTCCGGCCGCCGTCGTCTACAGTAACTCCGGCGAGCTTCCCCGATGGTCCTCGGTTTCCGCGCCTCAGATCTGAGATCTGGAGTTTAGGGTTGACTTTTTCTCAGAAAAAACCCTATTTATTTTGCCATGTTCATCGTGCCGTAACTTTGCATCCGTAGATCCGTTCTGGGCATATAGCATATCAAAATGTTCGTCTCAGAGAGCACATCATTTCCTCTCATTGCATCATTTTCAATTGAGTTCATCTTGATGCCCGAAATGCTGTTGGAAGAGTGCTATTTGAGATAATTGCCAGATCTGCTGCTCCAAATAGCTATTTGTCATTTTTACCATGATTATTGTGTGCATGATATGCCCATGAGCTCTACATGTGTTTTGTCATATGCTTTGTCATCTATCCAGAGGTGTCATCCATGTATTTTTGTGATGTGTGTGGTGACTAGCACAAGCTTGCAAAGTGGTGCATTCGTTAATGCTGATTTCAGAGACTTAGCAATTCCACTAAGTCCTTGATCTATTTTTATCAATATGCCATATGTTCATGTTGTTTCCTAGTGATCCGTGCCTCTTTTGAGGATGATCAGTAAGGATGTTTTGTTAATCTTGTAGTGCTCTATCCATCCATGCCTTTGTTTGCAATTATGGAGCACCCTAGCTTGAGTCAATCGAGCTCTACTTTTGCTATTTCGTGAATCTGGGCAGATTGTCTACTTGTTAGCGATTTTGCCGAGGATGTTGTAGTTGATCCGTGCATGCTATGTTGTTGTTCTTGCCATGTCTAGCTTATATAATGTGTATTCTTGATGGGTGTATGCTTAGATTGTCATGCCTTGCTCTGTAGTGAGTGCATCGAGCTCGTAAACATGCCTACTTGATATCTGATTTGCATGCTCCAGTTTTTAACTAAGTCTATGATCTGATTATGTTTTTACCATGTTCACATGCTTGCAATTGTATTTTCTGATCCCTTTTGACTCAAGGTCACTAAGCGACTTTTGTTAAGCTCTTTGAGTGCTGTAGCATGTTTGTCGCTGCCATGTATTTTGTTGCCATGTTTGAGTGCTGTAGCATGTTTGTCTTGTTGCATTTAGATGGTTACTTGCTGTTTATCGCAGACCGGTGCCATATTTGTTTTGCTTGCCATTTCCAAACCGTGTCTTTGATTCCGGCGTTCCTTATATCGTTTTTCAAGCGAAATCACCTCACCTTTTTAGTGGCACACTTGGTTCTCCAAGTTGAGGCCAGGTTCATTCATCTCTTGTCAAATCTTGCATATGCATCACATATCACATCCCGCATAGCATACCATGTTTGCATCATGTTGTTTGAGCTTTGCACGTGGTTGATTGTGTCCTTTTTGCTTCTTTGTCTTGTTTGGGTAGAGCCGGGAGACGAGTTCGCTAACGAGGAGCCCGTTGAGTTTGCTTTCGAGGATCCAGTCAACTCTGACAACTTTGCAGGCAAGATGATCATACCCTCGAAATCACTTCTATCTTTGCTTTGCTAGATGCTCGCTCTTTTACTATGCCTATGCTACGATGCCTGCCACTTGCTTATCATGCCTCCCAAATTGCCATGTCAAACCTCTAACCCACCATGTCCTAGCAAACCGTTGATTGGCTATGTTACCTCTTTGCTCAGCCCCTCTTATAGCGTTGCTAGTTGCAGGTGAAGATTGGAGACCGTTCCTTGTTGGAACATTATTTTCTGGTTGGGATATCATTATATTATCTTGTTATCTTAATGCATCTATATACTTGGTAAAGGGTGGAAGGCTCGGCCTCTTGCCTAGTGTTTTGTTCCACTCTTTCCGCCCTAGTTTCCGTCATATCGGTGTTATGTTCCTGGATTTTGCGTTCCTTACGCGGTTGGGTGATAATGGGAACCCCTTGACAGTTCGCCTTGAATAAAGCTCTTCTAGCAATGCCCAACCTTGGTTTTACCATTTGCCACCTAGCCTCTTTTTCCCTTGGGTTTCCAGAGCCCGAGGGTCATCTTATTTAAACCCCCCGGGCCAGTGCTCCTCTGAGTGTTGGTCCAAACTAGAGTCCTGTGCAGCACCCCCTCGGGGAAACTCGGGGTTTGGTTTTAGTTGTATGGAGAGCTCATCTGAGTGTGCCCTGAGAACGAGATATGTGCAGCTCCTATCGGGATTTGTCGGCACATTCGGGCGGTGTTGCTGGATTTGTTTTAACTTGTCGAAGTGTCTTGTAGAACCGGGATACCGAGTCTGATCGGAATGTCTCGGGAGAAGGTATATCCTTCGTTGACCATGAGAGCTTGTCATGGGCTAAGTTGGGACTCCCCTGCAGGGATTTGAACTTTTGAAAGCCGTGCCCGCGATTATGGGCAGATGGGAATTTGTTAATGTCCGGTTGTAGATAACTTGAACCTTAACTTAATTAAAATGAATCAACTATGTGAGTTACCGTGATGGTCTCTTCTCGGTGGAGTCCGGGAAGTGAACATGGTGTTGGAGTAATGCTTGCCGCAGGTTGTTCTCTAGTTATTCATTCGCGCTTTGCCTTCTCTTCTCGCTCTCTTTTGCGTACAGGTTAGCCAGCATATATGCTAGTCGCTTGCTGCAGCTCCACATATTACCTTGCCTTACCTATAAGCTTAAATAGTCTTGATCGCGAGGGTGCGAGATTGCTGAGTCCCTGTGGCTCACAGATTACTTCCAAACCAGATGCAGGGCCTGATGACTCAGTTCCATATGACGCGCTTGAGCTCAAGTGGGAGTTCGACGAGGACTCACGCCGTTACTATGTGTCTTTCCCTGATGATCAGTAGTGGTGCCCAGTTGGGGCGATCGGGACCGTGTCGCATGTTGGGTTGGTCTTTTATTTTGGCACCGTAGTCGGGCCATGAGTGATTGGATGATGTAATGCTATTTATGTACTTTGTTTGACGTGGCGAGTGTAAGTCAACTATGTACCTTCCCCTTTTATTATTTATATTACATGGGATGTTGTGAAGATTGCCTTATTTGCGACATTGCTTTCAATGCGGTTATGCCTCTAAGTCATGCTTCGACACGTAGGAGATATAGCCGCATCGAGGGCGTTACATATAACAAGCTCCTGGACCACAACTTTCTTCACATCTAAATGAATCTCATATGCTGACAGTGCAATTGGTGAACACGGCCTTTGTGATGGGCTGGGAGGCACGACTGGTGAAGTTGGACGGGGGGTGATGGCACAGTTGGTGAAGCTGAACGGGAGGGTGATGGCAGCCTCAGTTTGTTGCGCCTCTGATAAGCCAAATTTTTCACAAGCTGAGTACCACACCGCTTGACAGAAGATTCAGTGGCCGCCTCAGCTTGCGTATCTGTCAGACCTTGCTGGCTAAGCCCTCCATCACCTGATTCGACGGATGCTGCATGAGATGTGCCAGTGAGTATGATCTGAGACTCATTGAGGTTATCATCGACAGGGCGGACAGGCGTGTCTTCAACATCTGCTCCTGTGCCATCATGAGCTTTGACAGTTGCACCATCTAGATGTGTGGTGTCATCATCAGCTGGACCGCTGCCCGTATCTACATCCATGGTACCACTTCCCAAAGCAACAAAAGGATCTTTACTACGACGACGAACAACTCGATAGTCCATATCATCATCATCATCATCATCATCATCATCATCGGAGTCAGCGTCAGAATCAGAATCATTGCCTCCGTGATACTCGTCATCACTGTCAGAATCTTCAGCAACATTCTTTCCAGGGCTTTCTGGCCGCCTGCCTTGCGATGAGCGCGTAGTCCTTGACGTCGTACGGGTGGCAGAAGAGAGAACGTTCAATCCAGCGTCTAGCTGACGGGATGCATCTGAATGGCCCTCATCATCTAAAGCGGTGAATGATTGCACAAGATTGCCTATGATGCCAGCCATGGCGGACGTGAACCGAGCAACTATTTGAGTTGATTTGACAAATTTCTGTTCAGCATAAAAATACAAAAAAAAATATAAATAACTAGTAAATTATCACCAAAATGCAACAAAAGTTATAGTGAGTTAATAAAAAAGCACACACAAAAGAACAATACCAAAAACAAATGTGTGGTGTCGTTGCAGTAAACAAATGAATGTATTCATGATTTAGCAAAAATTGAGTCACCATGAAAATGAAGATCAATATACGAGAAAGCTAAAACAACACAGTTAGATATCAGCAAAAAAAAATTAAGTTATCTAAGAATCATAACAAGAAATGCAACCAAAGTTATCATGATATCAAGTTATCATAGGAATGCAACAAAGTTATCAAGGCATTACACTAAGAATTATCACATGGTTGCATCATAATTATTATCCTTTATAGAGGATATGACACATTGGAAACAAACAAATTAGTAAAGAGTGTCAAGTTGGCATCAAAAGAGGGTCACATATTTAGTGCAACAAATAAGTTACCAGCCAATGAAAGATCATAAAACAGCAGAAAAAATCAAGAAACTAGGTTGCATGCTCACCTCCTGACTGCAGCTTGGGGCAGTATGAACACGCATAAACTTGTCAAGACCTTCCAGACCACCAAACAGACAGAAATTCATGCCAAACTCAGGCTTCAACTGGAAAAAAATGTAGCGACATGTCAGATAAGTAACAACAAAAAACAATGAAAAGAAAATGCAGTTGCAAAGCAGTGTGTGAACTGAAAAACATAGATATAGATTACCGGTAGTTTCCCGAAAGAAACTTTGTCAGCCTGAGCATCCTTGTTGAGGACAAGAGTTATCAGCTTCTTTGTCCAGACATTGATGGGAAAAGGACCATCAGGAAATACGATGCCAAGTCCAGAAAGATCAATCGCATGAATGTACAGTAGCTGACAAGAAAAATACAAGCGTCATGGTAAACACAAACAAAAATCAGACACAATATGACAAAGAAATGACAAATGACAGAAGAGAAGGTAAGAGGAAAGCATCATCACTTACATTGTAGAAGAGAAGGCAACCCCTGGTAGGCTTGCGTTTCAGCAACGCCTTGTGTAGTTCATCAGCAATAAATTTGGACCAATTGAGGTTTTTAATACCATCGATGTCCCACTGCAAGTTACAAAACAAAAAGAAACTGAAGTTCACCGAATGCACCACAAAAAAATATGAAAGTTACCACACTAACATATAGTAAAGTTATCAGGCACACAAGAAAGAAAATGACATGATTACAAAAAAACTTACCAGCACAGCATACCATTGGGGGCTAATTTTGTTGGAGGTGGTAGGGGCAATGACTGTATTCCCCGCAAGCAGAAGCCACATACGCTTGAAAGTATCATCAGAATTTTCAGAACCCTTTATGAGATCAACGAGATCAGTCATTTTAGGGGCATATCCAAGCTCGCCAAACAACTCAAGCCCTAACTCAATATCAGCTTCAGTAGGGAGGTTGTAAGGGACATCCTTCCCTCCACGCGGCACGCCCATAACACGATGCACATATTCCTCATTGATTGGAAGCCTGCCTCGGCCTGGTACGACCACCTCACGCGAATTGGGTTCGTAGAGATCAGCAAGCCACACATTGAGATTGTTGAATAGATGGTCACACTGGATATTCCGAAGGCTAGTTAAATCCATATCATCAATGGCAGCCTTCCTGTCATCATTCATGTCCTTGCATGCTAGAAGAAGCGAACTGGGTGAGGCTCTGTTCCACGGAGGAGGGCGTTTCGCCTTTTTCGAAGGAACCTCATCGATTCCGTCACCATCTCCTTTGCGCTTCCTCGGCATTGTCTCCCTGACACATAGGGAAAAAAAGAAAGTGAATGAAACCATTAGATGACTTTGAAACATTGATAACACATTTAACTGCAACATTTATAAAACTGGTGTTTGACAAAGCAATAATACAACTGATAAAAGAAAACAAACAAACTGCAATTGATTCATCACACCTGCTAAAAAAATTAAAACAGATGACACAGGTATACAAAAGCATGTGTGACTGATAATTGAGGCACAATGCAATTGGCAAGTTACAACCAAATTACCACTGATAAAAAATAGCATTCACACATGTTCATTAATAAAACAACCAGACAAATGAATGAGAAATGAGCATTGTGCTGCATGTAGTTAGACTAGAAAACTACTGGTAACTACAGTAACATGACAGTGGTAAGTGTAATACAATCATCATGATAATTTAACCATAACAAAGACATCACCGATAAATAGCAGTGTTTCAGCATCTGGTAATTTGAGTGCAATGTCATTGGCAAGTTCAAATATAAACATCATGATATTTGAACATAACAAGACATCACAAGAAAATCAAGCATTGTAAACATGCTAATTGGAGCACCACAAAGCCTAATCAATAGACACACCACATCAAACAAAAACCAACATAAAACAACATTATGTGAAAAAACTTAGGGTTACTTTTCAAATACTCAGCCACTGATGCACAACTTGAAATCCATAAACACCAAACACTATTGGATGTCCTAAACATCCACATCCACAACACTAACACCAGACCAAAAACCTTATTAGAACCGACCACGCTTGCCACCACTAACACCTATCCACACCCACGCTTACCACAAATTAAACGAGATGTCCGGGCCATATTGAACTGGAAATAGAAGGCGACCTAATCTAACCTAATAGCAACAACAACGGCCAGAATCGAAGGATCCGAGCACCAAAAATCAACGGCGAAGCATGAAGCCGGAGCAACAGGAAAAACAGAGCGGGGCGGGTGTGTGGGTGGGGGGAGGCGCTGCTCAACGCCGACTCAGAAACTAGAAGCCGACCTTAATCTAACCTAATGGGAACAACAAACCACCGGATTCGAAGGCTCCGTGCACCCTAAATCAATGGCGGACCGGCGGCAGAGCAAAACAGGAAGGAAACATAGGTGGGGAATGCATTCCTCACCGCAGATTCAGACGCCGTCCGCCGCGAACCGGAACGCGCCACCACCAGGAACCGTCGCGGACGAGGGGGAGGGGGGGCGAGAGGGGACTGGAATGGAAACCGCAGCAGCAGAGGAGGAAGAAATAGATGCGGGCGAGGAGGGAGAGGGGGCGAGTGGGGATCGTGCGCATTGGGTGAGACGGGCGGTTTCGGACGGGCCCACCTGTCATCGACTGAGCACAGGCGTAACGGCTAGCGCCACGCGCGCTGCGCGCAACAGGGACGACGCGGGGCGTTGGATGCGGATCGAACGGCTATCACGTCGTGCGGATTTGTTGCAAACCACCAGTCGACTGGTGGATAGATTTCTCGTATATATATTTGTTGTACCTACGAATATTTGAGGCTGAAATATTGTTTGCAAATATTGTTGTGTAACCATTTTGTGTTGTTGTGATTCATTTCTAGAATATTTGTTATCTTTACTGCTGTATATTCATTTAATTATAGTCACATGCGAGCAGATTTCCCTTTTCAGTCATGTGAAACACAAGGTATAATCTTCATGGTAACGTGGCTATGCAATTCCAAAGTTGTCATCCAAACAAGATTTGGTGTTGAAACCTCGTGGCCATTTCGATGGTCAATTCAGTGAACAAGCAAGCAAGCGAATTCGTATTTGTGCTTTTTCAGTTTTCTCACCGAATTGAAATTCTAATCCAACTCAACGCGGAGCTTTCCAATACGGACGTACAAACAAAGCATTAGGGGGAACAAGAACCCTTAGAATGCCAAGCAAACATGCCTTAAAACTTAATTCCGGTTTCATTGCTGTTCCATGAGTTCCATTAGCTCACGGTGCTGGAAAAGCAAGCCTTGGCAAAACAATACAACAAAAACTTGCTAGCGGTTTTCCTCCGACTCCTTAATGCCTCGACTACCAATGATGGAAAAGCTTGAAATCCACCGCCACTGTCGCCAGAGCATATTGTTGCCACCATCGTCGCCTCAAATGTTCGCGGTTCACCATCACCGTTGTGAGAGCATGCCATTTGCTCGTCACAACCCTCCATCTCAGAGTCTTGTGCCATTTGTTCTAAGTCAAATTTGTAATTTTTGACCAAGATTACAAAAAGAATATAACAACATATACACTACAGAATCAATATGTTCACATCCATGGGGAGTTCTATTGTCATTTTCGTATTTATTTGTGGGATTATTTGAGTGCTACTAGCAGCAAATTCTAGTCTAAAAATAATAATTAAAAATCGGTATAGCAAATTCCAAAACCTTATCCCAAAGCTGGTCGTCTTCTTCCCGCAGCGACCTCTCGCTCCCTCCACTTCATCTTTCTCCACACCCGGCTCCCGCTCCCACCCCACCCCACCCCGATGGCTCTCACGACGCACCCGCCGCTCCAGCTCCGCGCGCGCCCCCCCGCGCTCGCCGCCGCACACCGGCGCCGCGCGCACCTCCCGCCGCGCCGAGCCCGCTCCTGCCGCTGCTGCGCCGGCGCCGACGCGGGTAAGGCGCAGGCGAGGAGGGCGTACCCGTACGACGAGATCGAGCCGAGGTGGCAGGCGCACTGGGAGGAGCGCCGCACGTTCCGCACCCCGGACATTGGCGACGGCCTCGACACCTCCAGGCCCAAGTGCTACATCCTCGACATGTTCCCCTACCCCAGGTACCCGCCCCTCTCCTCTCCGGCTCTCCGTATGGCATTCGTGACCGATTTGTTCGAGTTCACTATGAATATGTAGCTACCGCGCCACGAATTCGTGCTTGAATTGTGTAATTTAAGAATAATGGATGGTTCTGCAGTTTCAGTTTCTCCACCAGTGCTCGAGCTGTTGGAGTTTATCATGAGTTTCTGTAGTGTTGTAGTGCAATTGCACACGGTGGTGTAATTGGGCTGTGCTTGTCCTGAGTCGTGCACTAGGATACGAGGCTCTAGTTTAGTTTTCTCTAGAATAATAATATGGAAGTATCCTCCTCTGTTATGCGACTGCATGCATAGAGCCGAATATTATGCAGGAAGGCATCAATGCTGAAATTTATTCTTCAAGGATGCATCAACTCGTCCTGAATTGAATCCTAGTCCTACCCTGCAAGTAGATACATGTTGTTCCTACTTCACATGATTTCGCAAATTGCTGTGCAGTGGGGCTGGGCTGCATGTTGGTCACCCCCTTGGGTACACGGCGACTGACATTTTGTCGAGATTCAAGCGTATGAAAGGCTTCAATGTCCTGCATCCGATGGGATGGGATGCGTTTGGTCTTCCCGCCGAGCAGTATGCTATCCAGGTCAGTTGAAATCTCCTCTCCTCTGGGGGTCTCTTTATATTGGGATAGTTATTTTTTTGTTGTTGTTGTTGGTAAGTTTGGTGTCTTGCTGTGTTTCTGAATGAATGATGTAAAATGTAACTTTGTGCGCAGACGGGAACCCACCCCAAGACTACAACTGCACGCAACATTGACCGCTTCCGCACACAGGTAATGCCTTTAATTTATATATATACTTCATGGCTTCATGCTATGTTGCATCTTTTGCTTCTAAGGTCTAGTAGATATTACAAATTTACAGTAGCAAGTCAAGTGTGCTCTCACGCATCATTTTCGGGCTGCCAATTAGATGTGCTTTGCACTTGCATTCCCAGTATACACAAAACAGAAAAATAGTTCTGCTACTAAGTAAGCTTCGGTAATTGAGCTACATTGCCAATATGGCAATATGTTTTAGCCAAACAAGATCTTGGTAATGGTCTAACCATGGATGCAACTGTTATAACTTATGACTGGCACAAGTTATCATAGATGAGACTTCCCCTAGATGCTTTGTAGGGTGCTTGTTTTGACTGATCAGTGCGAAACCATGGGTATTAGTTGTACCCCTGCCATACATGTTCCATGACTCATAGCCTGAAACTTTTTCATGTACCATTGAAGCAACGCCTGCTTTATATAAGTCCAGTTTACAATGAATGTACTCCTCTATTTCACGAACCATGGATAGAATGTTGGTATAAGAACGTGGTTGTTTCTGTGGAAACGAAAGTGAAAATGTTCTGTGTAGTACTTTGATTACTACTGGTTCATTAGGAGGATGCTTTCTTGTGTTGCAGCTTAAATCATTAGGTTTTTCATATGACTGGGATCGTGAAATCTCCACAACAGAACCAGCCTACTATAAATGGACGCAATGGATTTTTCTTCAACTACTGAAAAGAGGATTGGCTTACCAGGTCAGAGCTACTAGTGTCCTTTCTTACTGCATCGTTCGAGTTCCAAAGCCTATCATTTGACTTGACATGCTCTGTATTTACTTTGTTTCAACTGATCATCTGCTTTGCACGATTCATTTTTAGGGTTCTGTTTTTATGTGCTTAGTGTTGTATCTGTGGTTTTCAATGATTTTTAGGCTGGCATTGCTATCTTACAATCAGGCTGAGGTACCGGTCAATTGGTGCCCTGCTCTTGGGACTGTTTTGGCGAATGAAGAAGTAATTGATGGTGTCAGTGAACGTGGTGGTTATCCTGTTATAAGAAAGGTAAGCTGTAGAAACTGTGTAACTCTTTCTGTTGCGGGTTTTGCTTATCCTTTTTTATCTATGTTCTGCCATGTCAATGAACCTGTTGCTCAGTACCTATCTGCTAAAAGGCATATTATCCACTTTATCTTTTGCTGTGTAGCCAATGCGCCAGTGGATGCTGAGGATAACATCTTATGCTGATCGACTTCTTGAAGATTTGGATGATCTTGATTGGCCTGAGAGCATAAAAGAAATGCAAAGAAATTGGATAGGGAGATCGGAAGGTGCTGAGCTTGAATTTTGTGCAGTTGACCAGGAAGGACATGATCTAGGTGCAAAATTGACAGTTTATACAACAAGGCCTGACACCATTTTTGGTGCAACGTGAGTATTCTGCCTTATTTTTTAATCTTTATCAGCTAGTGCAGTTTCTAGAACAAGATGGACAATATTGAATTGCCTTCTGTTTGCTGCAGATATCTTGTTGTAGCACCTGAGCATGTTTTGTTGCCATCTCTAACATCTGAGGAACAGCGTGCGCATGTATGTTCTTTTTTGTTGTTTTGATAACTTTAGCATCATTCAACGTCAATATGGACTAATTCGAAAAGCAGGTAGAGGAATACACAGAAGTTGCAGCAAGGAAGAGTGAACTTGAGAGAACTGAACTCCAGAAGGAAAAAACTGGAGTTTTCAGTGGTTCTTATGCTAAGAACCCAGCAACCGGGGAGATAATTCCAATTTGGGTGGCAGATTATGTCTTAGCAAGGTTTGTAAACTTATCTTTATCTTCTGTGTCTTTTAATGTTGGGTTTTGCATCATCATTGTCGCTCTCGCGTTCATCCTCTTAAGTACTCCCTCCGTTCCAAAATAGAGGACTCAACTTTGTACTAAACTTAGTATAAAGTTGGGTTATCTATTTTGGAACGGAGGGAGTAGAACTCAAGTGAAGGGGAGCCTTGGCGCAGTGGTAAAGCTGCTGCCTTGTGACCATGAGGTCATGGGTTCAAGTCCTGGAAACAGCCTCTTACAGAAATGTAGGGAAAGGCTGCGTACTATAGACCCAAAGTGGTCGGACCCTTCCCTGGACCCTGCGCAAGCGGGAGCTACATGCACCAGGTTGCCCTTAGGGAGTAGAACTCAAGTGCTACAAAGTCTAGACTTCATTATAGTAGAAAACCTAGTATTCTACATGTAATGAATAGGCAGAATACACTGCTTATTGTGACTTTGCTAATGTTCAGCTGCCGTATCCAATTTCTCTACTTCAGTTTCCTTATTGTTGTCATTATCCACCTTTTCCCCATTTCAGAGTTGCTTTATTCAGATACACGTAAAGGGGCATGGTAGAATATTCAGCAAATTGGCCAATGAAGTTTGGGTTGTTATCTCTGCATATTTTACTAATAATGAGAAAAATGAAACCTAGTTTACACCTGTATTTACCTTTGCTCTTCCAAAGCTAACCTTAACAACCTTGCAGCTATGGCACTGGGGCTATCATGGCGGTGCCTGCACATGATTCCCGTGACCATGAATTTGCCTTGAAATATGAACTTCCAATCATTAAGGTTGTAAGTCCACCCAATGGCAATTGTGATCCCGAGGAGGCTTATGCAGATTATGGTATCATGATAAACTCATCCAGTTCTTCATCTGGGTTAAATATCAATGGTATGCTTTCACAAGATGCTGCTTTAGAAGTTACTGCTTGGGTAGAGAGTAATGGATTTGGAAAGAAAAAGGTGCATTCTTTCCCCCACTTGATCCTACAGCAATGTTGTGCACAGATTTTTCTGATGGACTAATTGAGCACACCTAACTACCAGGTAAACTACAAGCTTCGAGATTGGCTTTTTGCTAGACAACGTTATTGGGGCGAACCTTTCCCTGTTATTTACCTTGATGATACGAATGAAATGGTGCCTCTTACAGAAAACCAGTTGCCTTTAACTCTTCCTGAATTGGATGACTTCACTCCTACTGGTACTGGGGAGCCCCCTTTGACCACAGCAGCAGATTGGGTATGTGTTCTCAACAATTTCTTGTGCAGAGAGTTTCTTATATCTTTGTGTAATGCTAAGAACACCCCCTTCTGAAAATCTTCTCAAGTTGTTGCATGTCCATCAATCATATATTCATATTGGAACAAAGAGAAGAAACATAGTGTGTGAAGGTTGGAAAAAAGGGAAAACTGCAGAGGCAAAAGAGTTAATCCCACTTCTATAATTTGTGAAGTTAAAAACATACATGAGGAAATCTATAAACCGCAAAGATGACACAGAGAAACACAATTTCTGAAAGCTGCATGTCACCTCCTTTAGTTGGACTGCTCTGCATCATTTATACATGTGTTTTTGAATGAGCAAACCGGAAAGAACTGGATAATGTTAGCATTATTTGCTTGATTTTTTTAATACCATTTCAACTTGAGGGTCATGAGATGTAATGTAAGCTACTGCTCTTAGTAAATTTGCATGAAAATATGTATTGAGTTTCATTTAGTTTTGCCTATATATAGTATTAAAGTGTTTTGCTGCCTTTTCAGGTTAGAACCACCGATCTTTTAACTGGGAAGCCTGCAAGAAGAGAAACAAGCACCATGCCACAATGGGCCGGTTCATGCTGGTAAATTTTTCGACGTTGTAATTTCAGCAATTTACACGGATTTAATACTCCATAAATACTTGTAGAAGTTCTGTTTTATGTTAGGAACCTTTTTGTGTTGTACACAATTTGCAATTTGCTCTGAAACGATATGTTTTTTTAATATTGCAATTGCTCATCATTGTTCATCGATAGACTGCTGTGCCCTTGCTGTTAAGTGAGTCCTTTCTGTGTTTGCCAGTGACTTCTAAACCCTTACATTTTCCTATTTTTAAATTGTTATGCAGGTACTATTTGAGATTCATGGATCCAAAAAATTCCAGCACATTGGTTGACAAGGCTAAAGAAAGGTGCATCCTTCTTTCACAATTGATCTTCAGTAAGAGATGTGTGTGTAACTTCTTTTCTATATCATGCAGTTATTGGGGTCCAGTAGACATCTATGTCGGTGGTGCTGAACATTCTGTCTTGCATTTGCTGTATGCAAGATTTTGGCATAAGGTCCGATTCTTATTCAATACAAAAATCTCCCCTTCTACAAACCAATTGAAGGCTATGGGAAAGTTCCTGGTCTATCTCATGTGATGTATACTATGGGAAACATATTTGAATTTGTTAATGCTGTTGTTAACTTGTTATCAGCTTGTCACCTGCGTATTGTATGAGATTTTGTTAAAGGTGTGTTTGGTCTTTTGTACATGAAATCTAAAAACAACCTGAGAGGCCTGAATCTGTATGTGCCCAACTAACATAATAACATTGCACAGTGGAATTTCAGCTCTTGTTATCCGGATTCAGCTCTTAGGATACTCAGGGACCAATGATTGGTTCACTATGCCTTTTCTCCCTGCTTGTATATCACGTAGGCCTGTAGTACACAAATCTAGTAATATCTTTTGGCCGTATGTTTCTTTAACCAAATGATCTCTACTTCTCTAGGTTCTGTATGATATTGGTGTGGTCTCCACTAAAGAGCCCTTCAAGTGCCTGATAAATCAAGGATTAATACTGGGAGAAGTAGGTGGAGCCATTTCCTTTAAGGCATTCTACATCTTTGTCATGCATTTTTCCGTTCCTAAGTAATGGTTGTCGTAACAGGTTGAGTATACTGCATATAGAGACAACGAAGGCAAATGGGTTTCTGCAGACTCAGATTCAAGTCTGAGTGATTGCATCCAAGAAAAAGTACCAGCAGATAAGGTGTGTTCTGATCCTCTATATTCATTTGGGTATACAAGTTTGGAGATTGACGCTTGCTTCTATGTTCTTAAGATCACAAAAGTTGGAGATCATTATGTGCTGAAGGATGATCCAAAGATACGTCTAAATGCCCGCGCATACAAAATGAGTAAAAGTCGAGGAAATGTCATCAACCCCGATGACGTGGTTTCAGAATATGGTGCCGATTCTCTCCGCTTATATGAGATGTTCATGGGACCGTTGAGGTACATCATTTCTTTTACTAAAGAAAGCTGCATTAAATTTTACAGATGAAATAGAGCCATTTTCAGTAAGTTAACAGAAAATTTGATACATATAGAGATTCAAAAACATGGAGCACTGGTGGAATTGAAGGTGTGCATCGGTTTCTAGGTAGGACTTGGAGACTCGTGGTTGGCACACCATTACCGGATGGATCATATAAAGATGGAACTATGGCCACTGATGTCGAACCAACCTTTGAGCAGCTCCGTGTTCTTCACAAATGCATTGCAAGGGTAGGTCACACAGTCACAGTTGTCACAAGGGTGAAATATCATTTTTTGCACTTATGCTCTCTGAAATGAAAACCATGTAACTTGTTTGGTTTATTAGAGTTGCCTGTCTGGTTGGGAAACTTCTACCATGTTTCAGCTAACAAGTAAAAGATAACAGAGGTGTTTGGTTTGGTGTGGAGAAAGAATTTATAAACTCATTCCACAAACCATACTGCCTTCTGTTGGAAATATTTCAAATCTCATGATGATTGCAGCATGGAGGTGGCTGAATGGGACAAAACCTTACTACCTTAATTGCACATTGATCTTTTTTCCTCAAGTTTTGTTGTTGTGATGATTACTTCACTCCTGGATAATGTCTATTATTCTGTTTGTAGGTTTCAGAGGAGATTCAGGAAACAAGGTTTAACACTGCAATTTCTGCAATGATGGAGTTTGTGAATGCCGCATACAAGGTAAATTCAGACATGCTGTGCATGCCCCCTTGAAGGATTAAGTTGCCAGTGTTCATATTACACATCATTTTTTCTAGTCCCAGAGATGGGAGAGCAGAGTTTTTCTGTTGCACCAGTTATGTGCCGAAACACAAAGTTATTCAAATCTGTGCAAGCTTTTCATGCAGATTGCTGTAACGAGCAACTGTGCACAAGTGCATATTTTTCGAGAAAACGCGAAGGACCTTTGCGTTTCATTTCATATTCACTTTAATGCATGCAGTATTTCTTCGTTAATGCATTCAGGTCATACTTTGGTAAAGTATTGGTAGGCACAGAATCTCTCGTAAAGCTGGCATTAGTAATTTCCATAGTTTTTTTATGCCAGAATATTCAATTTTAGCGTAAGTGGAACTAGAGGTTGCTTGGTTTAACACCCAACCGTGTAGCTTCTAGTAAACATGCTTTTTAGCTTATCTGATTGTACAACCACATAATTTCTAGAAGAATCTGATGTGATGTTCACTTTATTTACAGTGGGACACTCAACCGAAATCTGTTATAGACTCCTTTGTTCTGTTGCTAGCACCTTTTGCACCACACTTGGCTGAGGAGCTTTGGTTTCGTCTTGGACACTCACAATCATTGGCCCATGAACAGTTTCCAGAGGTAAACTCAAACCTGTCCTGCTTTCCTTTGGTACCAAGCGAGCATACATTGCTGATGCATTTAAGATGAAGATTATTAGATTTACTGCTTTGATTTTAATAGTTATTAGGTGGGATAATTATACCTTTTTTTAGGAATAATAGTTGTACATTTAAATAAACAAGATTTCATAAATGTTAGATAGCAGTTACTAACAAATTACCTTAGTCAAGATAATAAGGGTATCTTTTGGATCGCTAGTCTGGTATATGTCTATGGATTGAAATTTCATGTCAATGAACTTTTTTTAACTTTAGCATAAAGTATTTTGATCTCTTTCTATTCTGTGCAGGCAAAGAATGAGTATTTGAAGGAATCAGAGATTGTGCTCCCCGTGCAAATCAATGGGAAGACCAGGGGTACAATCCTTGTTGACAAGGAGTGCTCCGAGGATGATGTGTTCCAAATAGCAGCCTCAGACGAGAGACTCTCCAAATATTTGGATGGGAAGGCCATAAGGAAGAGAATTTATGTGCCTGGAAGGATCTTGAATGTTATACTAGATCAACAAAAGGCAAGGACGTGATTATTGCTCTGGTTTTTTCCATCGATCTTCCCCAGAGTCCTGGCAGAGTAGTTGATAGAGTCTCGAGATCTGTAAATTTCCATTCTTTTGTAGTAACATTTTCTGCTATTGGTATGTATCTTTTGTGATACTCCTATGTTTAACATTATAATTTTATGATGGCCTCTCTTTGAATATATTTTCCACTTAAGATCTGTAGAAGCTTTTTGAAGAAGTGAAATGCAAGATTTCTCTTGTGGGCTACGAAAAAGTCTAAAAGTACCACTGAACCTAGCTCAAAGGTTGCCTGATTATTTTCCAAGTTTCTGAATTTCTTTTGTTGCTTCACATGTTGGCAAGGAGGATTTGACCATGAGCAGAATCCTCCTTGTCGTTATTCTACCAAAGGGGTTGGACCAACTAACTGAAACAGTATTTTCTTTAGTCTAACACCTAACATGTCCACTGTTGCACTGTAGAACTTTACCCTGACCTGGGGTATCAGTGTCCACCAGCACCAAGTTTTCTGATGGACTGATGCAACTAAGCTTTATGTTTCACTATTATGTTCATCTCATTTGTTTGAAAATCATGCTCTGTTTTCTGCACTAGATTTCCTTTGGGCGTGTCGAATTGTGACGAGTTATGAAAAGGTATGTTCTCCATGATTGAGTGAGTCATCTCCTTTGGAATATTTATGTGCTACTTTTTTGTCTCTGGATACACTTTACACAACACCCCCCAATCTATTCTAGGGCGTAGCTGCTTATTCTGTTGGTGATCCCTAAGAGATCTTCCCAACAAACATTACCTGTTTAATGAGATGTTTGAACTAACAGAGCAGGTTAGAATATAAGCATAGAAGCAACTCAGGGAGTATCATTGCTACTCCTCTGAGGATCTCAGCATTGCAAGATGGTGACTGATAAGAAAATAATCAGTCTTACTGTCAAGGTTGGATTGGTGCTGTTTGCAGTATGCATTCTTGCGCCGATTTCGCTCATGGTGCTATTCAGGCATGCAGTTCCTCTGCAGACATGTAAGTTATGGTTGCTTTGACATTTTGGCCTGTCGATGAATAGAGAGTGCTCCTGCCGGTTGCTCTAGGAAAAACACATTTTGGGGTCTTGTTTCTGCCAGTTTTACGTTCATTTACTCTATTTTGTGTTTGCAGTGAGGTTGCTGTTTTCAGCTGGTCCAACATCTTCAGTGATGTGGGAAGAAGAAAAGATGGACTCTGCAAACAAAGGGGAGCTGCTGTGTGAGTGTGACATGTCGAGCCTAAGATCAGATGTATGCGAGCTGAAGGGCGATGTCCGGGTAATCCTCTCCAACGTCACCATCATTGCCCTCCTCCATCCCTCTGTCTCTGTGAGGCGCCGGTCATGGAGGATGAAGCCGCACGCGAGGAAGAATGATGGCCACACGCTCGCCAATGTCACAGAGGTGTTGGTGTCGGTCACCCCTTCATCACCTTACGCTCCGGGATGCACGGCCGAGAGTGCCGCCCCTGCGGTGGTCTTCTCAGTCGGCGGCTACGCAGGCAACATGTTCCATGACTTCACCGACGTACTCATCCCGCTCTTCATCACCGCCAGCCGGTTCCGCAGCGACGCGCACCTCCTTGTCAGCGACGCCCCACCGTGGTGGCTTGACAAGTACCGACCGCTGCTCCGGGGGCTCTCCCGCCACGCTGTCATTGACATGGACAGGCAAAGCGCAGAAGTGCTCTGCTACCCTCATGTGGTCGTCGGCCTCAGCTTCCACAAGGAGATGAGTATCGACACCGCGAAGACTCTCGGTGGGCACTACTCCATGGCCGGCTTTGCCCACCTTGTCCGGAGATCCTATGGCCTCGAGAGGGATACTGCCATCCGGCTGCTACATGGCAGTGACAATATCGAGAGCCCGCGACGCCCCAGGCTGCTCATCATTTCCCGGAAGACAACCAGGGCGTTCACCAACATGGGGGCTGTTGCACAGGCGGCAGCCATGCTTGGCTACGAGGTGATCGTCGGCGAGGCGGAGCAGCACTCGGACCTGCCCGCCTTTGCACGGCTGGTGAACTCGTGCGACGTGCTGGTGGGCGTTCATGGTGCTGGGCTCACCAACCTGGTGTTCCTCCCGCCAGGGGCTGTGGTGGTACAGGTGGTGCCGCTGGGTGGGCTGGAGGCCATGGCGAGGGACGACTTCGGGGAGCCGGCTGGCGACATGGGGCTCAGTTACGTGCAGTACCGCATCGCCGTCGGGGAGAGCACACTGGCGGAGCTGTACCCACGTGACCACCGTGTGCTGAGGGACCTGGCGCTCCGGTCGGAGTACCTGGTCGGCCAGAACGTCACGCTCGATGTCGCTCGGTTCAGTGGCGCCTTGTCCCGTGCTCTGGAGCTTCTTCACCATTAGAAGACACTCCACAGGGCGTAGATTGTTTACAAGATAATTAGTCAAGTGTTTTACTACTGCAGTAAAATAAAGGGTCTGGCTAAATCATGTGTGAGCTGTTGGATCGCTGTCACACGGTCAGAAGGCAAATTCGAAGGCTAATCTAGGGACTAAACTCTCTCACTCAACTAAGGATTAGCAATTCCATAAGATATAGTGAAACATAACACAAATTGGAACAACCAAGGTTGAATCAGGTATCTCTTCAGATTTTAGTATTGTGTCGGACTTGAAAAAAAAAATTGTGCACCATGCTCTGTTCTCTGCATAATTTTATTTTGGCATGGGCAGTTATTATGATCTGTGAAAAAGGTGTGTAAACCGTAATTCGGTTAGAAAGATTTCTCTGCTGTTTCTGTCAGAGGATACACTTCAATATGTAACCATGCTGTTTTCGCTTTTCACTGTAAATAATGGATCATTTAAGATTTCTGGTACGCCGTACTTCACTTTTTATATTCAACCGCAAATGCACAATAATGCTACTCATAGTTCCTACCAACCCAGAAGGTGGGTGAGACACATAATTTGCTTCATTTGTTACTTTCCCTGGTGGTGTTTGATCATCCAATTTTACACTGAGAATCTGAGATGCATAATCTATTCTAGGCCTTAGTTTATTATCCTGTTGTTGACTCCTACGTACAACGATAGGTGGGCTGTTGGATCTCTATCGCACGGTAAAAATCTGGGGCTAATCCAGTGGCTAAGCTCTTACTCAACTGAGAATAGCAATTCCATAAGGTAACTCTTCATATTTTACTATCGTGTTGTTTTGATTTTATTTTTCTGCGCATCATGCTTTGTTTTCTGCTATAGACTTTATGTTGGCATGTGCAATTGTTATGAGTTGTGGAAAAAAGGAGTGTAAGCCATAATTCGATTAGAAAGATTTCATTTCACTGCTAATTTTGTCCAAGGATACGCCTCAACATATATAACCAGGCCGCTTTTGCTTTTAACTGTAAATAATGGAATTCTGGCACTTCACTTTATACCATAACAAACTTGGGGACTTTCAACTGCAAAGGCCAAATAGTGCTACCCAAAAGGTGAGCCAGACACACAGCTTGCTACTTTTGTTACTTTCCCTGGTTGGTGGTGTTTTCTCATCCAACTTTACACTGACATGCATAATTTATTCTAGGCCTTAGTTTCCTCTCCTGCTGTTGAATCCTAAAAGATCTCCCAACAAATATTACTTGTTCAGTGAGATGTTTGGACTAACAGAGCAGTGGGTAGTGGTGCTGTTTGGAGGATGCATTATTGTACACCATTTTGCTTGTGAAGATGTTCAGGCACAATGCACTTCTTCTGTGAACATGTAATTGTCTATTGCCGTTTTGGAGGTTTAACAAATAGGCAGTACTCCATCCCGGCATAAAAAAATGGAACATTTTGGGGTCTTATTCCTGCCAATGATGTTATTTTACTTGCTTGACATTTTGTGTTCTCAACACTAGAAGTAGGCATGCAAATGTACATTTCAACCAAGTATATAGGTATTACATGAGATTCTAGTTGTTCTTAGCCTTGTATTCTTGTACCCTTGAAAGGCTTGACAGTAATAATCTGTATCAATTTAAGTCTCAAAACTAACTTTCTATATATGAAGTCTTTTGCTCACAAGTACAATCTTCACGGGTAATCGATTTCCACCATTGCTATTACTTGCTCGCATCCAACCACAACCCTACATAAATCAGTCAGTATGTTGTATGATATAAATTTCAACCCGTCCGGCCCGGGAGCCTTGTCGCTTGGCATTTGGTTTATGGCGTCTTGCACTTCCTCCAAAGAAATGCGCTCTGCAAGGGAAGCCAAGTGGTCTCAAGTCCAAGCTCCTCCCAGTTGAAGTCCACAGTTCTGTTGTTGCCTCGCCCCATGACCGCGGAGAAGTGGTCATGGATGATGCCCTCTTTATGATCATTCTTGCACTTTCATCGTTGCTCTCCAACCACTGTCCCCTCCTGCTCGCCGATGACAAGGGCCGCGGAGGCTTAGGAGCTTCAATTTCGAATTTTTTTAAGTCTCCCTGCCTGGGTTCACCAAAGTTGTCTCCAAGGCTTGCCCCGAGCACACTGGCCATGTTGAACCATTCCAAGTCTTGCACCATAAGCTGAAGAAGACCGGCATTCGCCTCTCCTCTTGGAGTAGAGGCTTGTTCTCTAAAGCCAAACTCCATCATCATGCCGCCCTGCTTGTTACCCTCCATCTTGACATGACCCAGGAGGCGCGTTCCCTCTCCTGCGGAGTTGGACCTTCATGCTAGACTTAAAAGGAGGGTCATTGGCTTCACGGTCCTTGACAGAGCCAGAAAAAGGCAGTGTGCGTGTCTCGCCAACCTTAAAAGAAGGTGATGCCAACACCAAGTTTTTCCACCGCCGGCTCAAAGCTAGAAGGAGAAAGAAGAACATTCATCAGATCTTACATCCGATTAATAGATCCAGACAGCCACTCCTAAAAAAAAAAAATCCAAACACGCGTTGGGGTTCCATCAGCGATATCCACATGACTGGAACTTCCATAAGTTTCAGTGACTTCTGTTTGCAGGAATAACATAAAACAGAAAGAAACGAACACTGGCACATGATCAAAATCCGACACACAGATCAGAAGTGACTGGAATCTATTTGTGTTTTCAGTCGCCCGTACAATAGACGAACAGAAGTGCTACAAATATCATAAAATCCGAGTTTCAACACGACTTATATAAGTACAAATACAAGTGGCATCCCACCATAATAATAGCATAGTATTACAACATTATGGCACACAGCTGGTGGGCAGCAAAATGCAGCTTAACGAAACCCATAAATAACTTTTATTTCTTGGAAACTCATAATCCGCAACACTCCAATGCTCTAGGGGGACTAGACAGCAGGTATGTCGTTACCATTCGTCGAAGGTTGTGCCTCGCCATCACTAGCAGCAGCAGCTTTTCTTTTGGCAGTGAATTTTGCATATGCGTACCTCGAGCAGTTTATGAGAAACATCAAACCTAAAATGCATCCATTGATGATGAATAGACCTTTGAAGCTTCGTGAACTGAGTCGTGAGAAGCTAGTGTCTGGACTGCCATAATCCAGTGACAAAATCCGATCCCCAAACCATTTCCTCTCAATATCAGAACCTTCAGACCCTTCTATTAAATTGAGCATGGCCTTGGAAAGATCCTCCACCAACGGAGAGCCTTTAGGAAAAGCCTGACCAAGAGTACAACATATTATTAGGTGAAGCCAAGTTAGGACGCTCCAAAACTTGAGCATAAGTTTCAAGGAACTTACAAAACCAAAACCGACCGTCCTGTCAATGGGGCCAACCTTCTGGAAATCTTTTCCGTACAGCAAGAGGAAAGAGTTTATGTATGGTGTCTCATCAAAGATGGCAGATACCCCTCCTTCCTTAGACCCCTTCCTCAATGCGTCTGCATATTCCTCCCGAGTGCTAAAAGACATCATCTGGCGGTCCTCAAAATGGAGCCTCCTCAGCATCGAGTGCACAAATGATCCGTTCTGGTATCCAACATAGTCACCTTTGTGCAAAAGTTGCATTGGGTCAGTCACCAAAGGTTGGAGCCTCTTTGCAGTTAACATTGACGACAAGCTGGCTGTGTAGCTCTGCACTACAACTAGCAGTACAAAGCACCAGGACACCATAATAACTTTTGACTGAAGGCTTTTGAACTTTTGATCTGTCATGGAATTATCAATTACAGTGAAAGAAATGATGTTGTCAGTGAACTATACTACAAATCTATGCAGGGTTCATGATTTTGCATAGAATAAGGTTGACTGTAAGGACATACCATGCGTAGAAGTCCCAGTGGAGAATGCAAAGTAAAAATAAGTGTTGAGCTGTTTCCATTTGGAACCCTGGACTTGATCATTTACAGGCTTTTCAATCGTGCATACAACTAGGCCAGTGAATACAATAAACACTACCATAGCAATCCAAAGGTCAGTCGTCAGTGGCTTTAAGAAGATCCACATCGTTGGTTCATCCTCATCTTTCCTAGCTAGGACAAGCATAGACACACCGGACTCTGTGTATGGCACTGTGAAGTCTACATACCTAGTCCGATTGGCAATAATTGTCACATCACCCACTGCTCCATCATATGTCTACCACCAAACAATGAAAACAAAATAAATTAGTGAATAAAATAAATAATGATTGGAATTCAATGGCAAGGAAATTAGTTATAAAATAATTAGCGCCAACCTTGAAGTAAACCTGTGATACCAGTTTATCATATGAATTTGCACAGTCGTAGGGCATGTACTTGAAGGGTAGTGCATATGGTAGTTTCTTCACAGCAGCCTCAAAGACATCAATGCAGTAGCCAGTGACACTTTGCATACTAGAGTTAGGATTCTCAACTTTGACAAAAACCTTAAAATCCCGTCTCACGGGCACAGCAATCTGCAGTATCTTGCCATTTGCTGGGAAGTCCCAACCTCTAGGCACTGTAATTGAATCACCTGGCCAAATGACAGCTCTCAGGACTTGACCAGCTTTTGCCCTACGTCTAGCTTGGCCTGGTCTAGTGCTAGAGTTGAGAAAAGCTGAGAGTCCATAACCAGGGCTCCAAAACCCAATGCGTCTAATCTTCTCTTCAATCACATTGACGATCTCATATTGTGGAACCGGCAAATGCCTATCAACAAACCTGAATCTCCCAGCCAATCCATAAAACTCCCCACCTATTATGGAAGCTAGGAGTTCTGGGCCAGCAGGAGATGGTTGCAGATCATCTACTAACTTGCCCATATAACCTGTGGTAGATCCTAGATTTAAGGATCTGGGCCTCTTGGATTTCTCTGTTGCAGATGCAATTGCCCATACCACATCATATGCCCAATACTGGAACATGGTCGGTTTTGCCACCCTAACATCAGGATCTTGATGGTATTTGGCTCTGTATCGAGTGACAAACCGATCCATGAAACCAGTAATCCTTGTAGACTTTGCTACATATGGACGGAAACCAACAACACCCAGCATGGTTTCAGTGGTATGTTGGGGGAGCACATCAAGGGCAATGCCGATGTCATCCGTGACCATCCAGACATAGCCTTCAGTCAGCATACCGATTGCTGAAGCCCGAGCAAATAGGCGGGCAGCGTCGGCTGGCAACATATGGACGATGAAGACACGCGTCTGCATGGTCATGAGCTTGTATAGTTCCGCATCAATGCGGTCACCGGGGCAAGAAGTAGGGATGGCAGAGCGGTTAATGACATGGACATCAACGGCTTCAAGGGCGTCGGTAATGGAAGGGAGAATGCCAGCACCGTAGTTGTTGTCCTCATAGACAAGAACAACATTTTTCCAGCCGTAGGACTTGACAAAGGCAGCAATCGAAGCTGCTTGGAAGGAGCCCTTGACACAAGCACGAAGGAAGTATGGGACATGATATTGAGTAACTGTATCACCTGTTGCAGAGGAAGTGATGACGGGAACCTTGGTGGTATTTGCTAGGTAGGTCAGGAATTCTGCTTGTAAAGTATTCTGCGGACCGATGACAATCCCAACCTTTTTGTTATTGATGAGATCTAGTGCTGCAAGACAAAATGATGATCAACTCAGTTCAGAAAAGAATTCATCACATCTGGCTTATTTGGTAAAAGTAAAGTGAAAGCATGCACTTAAAAATAGCATGCGAAATTAAGAGTCAATAACAGCATGTGTTTTCTAGATGTTTGATTCTACATGGCTTCTCGTACGCTAGAAATTAAGAGTCCCTTAGAAGAACATAGACCGGTATAATTTTCCAGCTTTAGTAGTACTTGTTTTTCTGCTAGTGAACATTGGTTCTGCAGCATTCCCTTAGAAGAAATGCCATCAAAGAACATGATGATCAACTCAGTTAAAAAAAGAAGCATTCATCACATCTGGCTTGTTTGGTGAAAGTAAAGCGAAAACATGAACTTGCGAAAAAACATGTGAAATTAAGAGTCAATAGCAGCATGTGTAGATTTCCTGCTTTAGTACTTGTATTTTTCGGTTAGTTATAAAATTGGTTCTGCGGCATTCCCTCAGAAGAACTGCCATCAAAGATCAGGGGACATGTCTTTAAACTTATAATATACCCTGCTAAGAATTGCAATTAAACTGGTTCTTCATGAATAAATTTGTGTATAGTCTGGCCATTTGCCCTGTATCTGTAATCTGTATGTAATGCACCAGCCTGGGCTGAGCGTGCGGCCACGCAAAGAGGAACAAACGGGGGAGACTGCTTGCCGGGACGCACGGAACATGCTCGACGAAATGTGGAACCTAACCTGAGAAAGCTTATGACGAGGCACCTGGCAGCGAGGACCGAGGAAGGGAAGCGGAGGTCGTTGAGGCAGACGTCGAGCAGATGGGGCTTCACCGACGTGGCCGCGCTCGCGCCGCGCGCAGACACTCCGACGCCTCCGCCGTCATCGTGACCGGCCGCCACTGACACGCCTTATCGCCTATTCGGCTGGGATTCTGCTGCTGCGGTGGCGCGAGGGGAAGAGGCCGGCACAGGTGGCCTCCGGCGGCGGGGAGCTGCCGCACCGCCCGGCACAGTGGCGCGGGCCGCCCCAGGTAGGAGGCCGAGCACGGCAAGCGAGCAGCGTTAGGGTACTACGGGCGCGCGGCGGAGCAGCCGAGTACGGCAAGCGAGCGGTGCGGGCTGGCAGCCGGAGGGAGGTCTCAGGAACGCCCCGCCTGTCCGAGCGGTGGCGGCCATGGCCCATGGGCCGGGACTGGTGCGCGTCTGCCCGAGGGTCAGTTCTTTTCGGCGATTCTTCCGTTATCGCCTCTCTCCCCAGCTTCTCCAGAATCGTCACTCCATAGACTTTTTACAATTCTATCTACTCCCTCCGTTTAGAATTACTTGTCTCGGATATGGATGTATCTAGAACTAAAATACATCTAGATATATCTATTTCTATGACAAGTAATTCCGAACGAAAGAAGTAGTTAAAGTCTAATTAGCTAGGATTGTAAAAAACATATGAAGTAACGATTCTGAGAGAAGCTGGGCGCCCAAAAGAACTGGCCTTAGATGTGCTTTGGTAAAGCTGATATTTCTTTTCTTATACTCCATCTCGTTTCTAAATATTTGTATCTATAAAGATTTTGACAAGTGACTACATACACAGTAAAATAAATGAATCTACACTTTAAAATATGTTTATATACATATGTATATGGTACTTATTTGGAATATTAAAACAACAAATATTTAGGAACAGAGGGAGTAATATTTATAATCTTTCATAACTACTCCTTCCGTCCTATAATGTAAGGCGTTTTTTGCCTTTAAACCATACTCCCTCCATTTCAGAATATAATGCGCCCGCGCTTCCCGAGGTCCAACTTTGACCATAAATTTAATCAACGAGACCAACTGTGGCGGGAGAAAAAAATTATATAATTGGAAACTTCTTTTGAATACGAATTCACTGATATAGTTTTTGCTCCCGCCGCAATCGGTCTTTATAGTTAAATTTACGGTCAAAGTTAAAGCACGAGGATAGAGAAAGCATTACATTGTGGAATGAAGGGAGTATTACCTTATGAGACCGAGGAAGTACTAGATTTTCCTTTAATTTTATTATTATTGAGGTAATTGTGTGCAAAAGTTGACCATAGCTGTCAATTGAATCGGTACTTATTTAATTATCAGGAAAACATGATTTTATTTGGTTAACCAATAATGTGGGGTAGTTGTGGAGAGGTTTTAAAGCAAATCCGTGAGATAAATCCACAAAAACCTTAGTTATTTTTTGGGTACAAGCGACATTCATCATCTAACCTCTCTCTCCCCACCTGCCCCCACTTCTTTTTTTTGGTTTTTTCAAAATAAATTGCCGGTTTTCCTTTAGAAACGCCTCAAACGGCCCATCTCTTTAAGTTAATAAGTACTGACCAAATTGCCCTTTCTGGGTTTACATGGCTCACTTATTTCGACGTTCACCTTTGCCCATAATATTTGAACACAAAAACTTGCGTATGTCACCAAAAATCGCACCATTCGATTCGTGTTAAAATGTAGTTCAAACATAATCTTCTCTCCTATTTAAAAATTACATGAGGTTTTGTTGCCCGTAATTTCTTACGTCCTCTCTTCGCACCCTATCTTCTCTGTTTTCGGTTTTTGTAGATTTTCCCACCTATTTTTTTAGTCCGCTTCAAGTGGCCCACGTCTTATTTACTTATAAAAATAAAATCATGTTTTTTGTAAGTCAATGAGTACTATCCAATTACCATTTTTGGTAAGCAATCACATTGACAATAAATGACTGGTAGATTACAATGATTGCCAACAAATTATTAATTCAACCGTTATATCTCGCGGGCCATTATCTAGTCAAAATATTAATCTTCTAACTACATTTTTCCTTTAACTATATTTTGCCTTTTTTTGTTTCTTTCTTGTGTTGATTGAAACTATATTTTGCTTAACATATGGTTTTAAAATACTAGCGCCTTCATCCATATTTTCAATTCTGAAGTTCAACACATCGGTCCAACTCAATGGGCCTAAGAGCAGTACAATGGTAGATAAGCCGGTATTTTTCATATGCATTATATGTCATCTAGATAATCCAAAACATGCTCTATAATAGATTGTCTCTTTCATATACTATCTGTAGCAATTGTTGTTTTTCATGATTTAAAATCAATAATATTGATCCAGAAATATGTCAAGGTGGTTAGTTTGGATTGTTCAAGGTTTATGTCTCACTTTAATAAAGCCGGCCATGATGTTTGAATTTTTAATAAAGCTAGCCATGATGGCCTTCTCCTAAAAAAGCAGGAAACTACTCCCTCTGTCCCAGAATATAAGAACGTTTTTGACACTATGCTAGTGTTAAAAACGTTCTTATATTTTGGGACGGAGGGAGTAAAAAATAAGACCAGTCCCATAATTCATATTAAAAATTAACTATTGGCCCACCATTGCCCAAAATTCTAGATCCGCCCCTGGCTCTATCCTCATCCTCGCGTGGCCATCGTCTGGAAGCATGTGATGTTTATGTCTCACTTTAAGTTTTTTGTTCCCCAACCCCACAACATGGCAACAAAGTAGCGGCAGGATATATAATCAGCCTTGCACTTTGATATGTTGGCTTTTGTATATCCAGTGCTAGTACATAAATAAGAAAGGTTAACTGATTCGCAAAATAACAAAATAAAAAAGGATAACCAGCCTTGCAAGGTTTTTTCTTTTCTTTGCGGGTGAGCCTTGCATGTTGTTTATCCTGGAATCAAGTGGAATAGTGGATTGTAATTGATGCTTTGATAAAGTACGAGTACGTACCTGCGGATGCGGCGGCGACGACGCTGCGGTTGGAGTCCCTGACGTGGAGCTTCACCCTGGTGGTGTACCCGGGGTGCGCGGCATAGAAGTCGTGCACCGCCATCTCCATGCCGAGGAGGCTCTTCTTCCCCAGCCCAGTCGCCAGGTCCAGTATCACCCCGACGTCCAACGGAACGCTCGCCACTACCGGCGCCGTTCCAGTCGTTGCCACCGCCGCGGCAGCAGCGGCGCAGTGACCGGCGAGGAGCGGGAGGAAGAGGAGCTGGTGGAAGACGCTCGTTGATGCTACACGGGAAGCCATGGTGATGCGCATGGTGAGAGGAGAGCACGTAGGGTGGTAGTACGCCGTGGTACTAGATGAAAGCAGGCTCTTATAAGGTTGGTTAAGTACGTAAGCTAGTAGCAGCAAAGTTACTACACGCACGCGTTATTGCCGGCCGGCCGGGCTTCTTCGCGCTTGCTTCTCTTCCTCGTGCACGACCGTTGGCTCCTCCAGTACACTAGTAAACTGCGTGCACTGCACTCCAATGAGAGAGAGTGCAGCGTTACCTAATGGATAAGATGTACAGTGCCTAACCTAGCTACGGTTGCATCGAAAAGAATACTCATACTCCACTAATATAAGACTCATGTTGTTTAGTTTAGCCGATGAAATGGGGAGGGAGGCACGAGCAGGCGCAGCAGCAACTCCCAGGCTACTTCACCGAACCGGCACTGTAGCTACTCTCGCACGCGGCATGCACACGGAAAACACATGGCCCGCCTGCAAACCAAACCACCACTCCCCAAACAGGCCCGGTGGAGGTCACGCGAGGGGCTGTGCCGCGTATTTGTTTATTTGTTTTAGCAGAGAAGGGGCCCCGGAGGAGCCAGGCAAGAAAACCTCAAAGTACAGAGCAGTCCTTGGTGTTGGGAGAGAGAAAGAGAATTGTGCAACACATAATTTGATTGATCGTACTCCCTCCTTCCATTTATATAGGGCCTAATGCGTTTTTCGAAACTAACTTTGACCAAATATTAGAGCAATAATATATGACATGCAACTTACACAAAGCACATTATCAAATTCGTATGTGAAAGAAGCTTTCAATGATATAGTTTTCACATTATGCATGTCATGTAGTATTAATTTTATCAATAGTCAAAAGCGGTCTTGAAAAACGCATTAGGCCCTATATAGATGGAAGGAGGGAGTATGCCGCAGCATATATACAGTACACGAGGCATCCAATATCTCAACCATATCCTCAGTACAAGGAAGGGGTCGAGAGATATGGCGCATAGACTGGACCGAAACTCTTCGAAGGTGGGCGTCGGTACGGAACCCCTTGGTCATAACATTGGCAAACTGCTGAACGGTAGGGACATGCAGGACGCGGATGCGCCCGAGAGCCACCTGCTCATGCACGAAGTGTATGTCGAGCTCGACGTGCTTCGTGCGATAATGATGAATGGGGTTGGCAGAGACGTTGTCACGGCACACAACGGTATAGTCTTGGGCACATCAAGATGCAACTCCTGAAGAAGCTGGCGTAGGCATGAGCACTCGGTGACAGCGTTGGCCATGGCCCTGTACTCCGCCTCAAGACTAGAGCGTGGCACAACGGGTTATCGTTTAGGCGACCACGATATGAGCGAGGGCCCGAGGTAGACACAGTAGCCGAAGGTGGAGCGATGAGTGTCAGGACAGCCGGCCTAGTCGGCATCGGAGTATGCAATCATGGCGGTTGATGGTGGCAGGCCTGAGCAGGCATATGGCCACAACCTTGGCCCTAGGCCAGGCAGCCTGATCGGGCTGCCCGCTACCACCAGACCCACCGCCAGTACCGGATCCGGAGGGCGGAGCGGTGCCAGGTGCGGCCGATGGGAACCACCATGGTCCCGAGTCATGGGCGAGCGTCGCCACAGAAAGGGGATCGAAGGTGGCCCAGACGGCGACTAGGGAGTGACAGGGCCTATCCAGCCAAGATGGCGCGAGGGGGAGCCCCGCCGCCGCCTACGACGGCCACCGGAGGTGGGGGAGGGGAGAGCAGGAGGTGGGGGCTAGTTGCGGCGGCTAAGGTATCGCCCCAAGTCGCCCAGGGAGGACGACGTGGGGGTGAGGGGGTCCGTCTTCCATGGGCAACTCTGTAGTGCGCCACATGGCAGTCTGCCGCGAACATGCTGGACGTTGCGAAGCTGGCATCTCCTCCCATTGTGGGCATGGAGGCCTTCACGTCGAACCGGTTCAAGTAATCGGAGTGGTAGGTCTGCCAAACCACGCCGTGGACATCCTCCGTGAGCGCCTCGAACTTGAAGGTCAGCTCGAGGTGCGTGATGCAGTCATTGGCGGTGATGCCGTAGTGATGCACCCTCGAGTCCTCCTAGGTGATGGGCACGATGTTCGCCCTGATGCTAAACTTTCCGTCAAGGGCGATCAACACGCCATTGGCCGCCTTTGTGTGAGTGACAGACAACTCGGGGACGAGGCTGGACATGCACTTGTTGGCACCATCGGTGGGGGGGTGCACAGGCTCACCGTACAGGGTGATATCTGAAGGAAATATGCCCTAGAGGCAATAATAAAGTTATTATTTATTTCCTTATTTCATGATAAATGTTTATCATTCATGCTAGAATTGTATTAACCGGAAATGTAATACATGTGTGAATACATAGACAAACAGAGTGTCACTAGTATGCCTCTACTTGACTAGCTCGTTAATCAAAGATGGTTATGTTCTCTAACCATAGACATGAGTTGTCATTTGATAAACAGGATCACATCATTAGGAGAATGATGTGATTGACTTGACCCATTCCGTTAGCTTAGCACTTGATCGTTTTAGTTTACTGCTATTGCTTTCTTCATGACTTATACATGTCCCTATGACTATGAGATTATGCAACTCCCGATTACCGGAGGAACACTTTGTGTGCTACTAAACGTCACAACATAACTTAAAGGTGCTCTACATGTGTCTCCGATGGTACTTGTTGAGTTGGCATAGATCGAGATTAGGATTTGTCACTCCAATTGTCAGAGAGGTATCCCTGGGCCCTCTCGGTAATGCACATCACTATAAGCCTTACAAGCAATGCAACTAATGAGTTAGTTGTGGAATAGTGCATTACGGAACGAGTAAAGAGACTTGCTGGTGACGAGATTGAACTAGGTATGGAGATACTGACGATCAAATCTCGGGCAAATAACATACCGATGACAAAGGGAACAACGTATGTTGTTATGCGGTTTGACCAATAAAGATCTTCGTAGAATATGTAGGAGCCAATATGAACATCCAGGTTCCGCTATTGGTTATTGACCGGAGACATGTCTCGGTCATGTCTACATAGTTCTCAAACCCGTAGGGTCCACACGCTTAACGTTCGGTGACGATCGGTATTATAAGTTTATGTGATTTGATGTACCGAAGGTAGTTCGGAGTCCCGGATGAGATCGGGGACATGACGAGGAGTCTCGAAATGGTCGAGATGTAAAGATCGATATATTGAACGACTATATTCGGACATCGGAAAGGTTCCGAGTGATTCGGGTTTTTTTTAAGTACCGAGGAGTTACGGGAATACAGGGAAGAAGTATTGGCCTCATGGGCCAAGTGGTGGAAGAGAGGAGGCAGGGCGCCCCCCCTAGCCGAAACCAAATTGGATTAGGGGGTCGCCCCTCCTTTCCTCCTTTCCTCCCTCTCCTTCCTTCTCCCCTTCCCCCTTCCTTTCCTCCTCCTAGTAGGAGTAGGAAAGGGGAGTCCTACTCCTACTAGGAGGAGGACTCCTCCTCCTGGCGCGCCCTACAGGGGCCGGCCGGCCTCCCCCCTTACTCCTTTATATATGGGGGCAGGGGGCACCCTAGAACACACAAGTTGATCATTGATCCCTTAGCCGTGTGCGGTGCCCCCCTCCATCATAATCCACCTCGATCATATCGTAGCGGTGCTTAGGCGAAGCCCTGCGTCGGTAGCAACATCATCACCGTCATCACGCCATCGTGCTGACGGAACTCTCCCATGAAGCTCTGCTGGATCGGAGTTCGTGGGATGTCATCGAGCTGAACGTGTGCTGAACTCGGAGGTGCCGTGCGTTTGATACTTGGATCGGTCAGATCGTGAAGACATTCGACTACTTCAACCGCGTTCTCATAACGCTTCCGCTTATGGTCTACGAGAGTACGTGGACGATACTCTTCCCTCTCGTTGCTATGCATCACCATGATCTTGCGTGTGCATTGGAATTTTTTTGAAATTACTACGTTCCTCAACAATCTCGAGGTGCTCGACAGTGTCGTCCCAGGTGACGGTCTTCCTGGCGTCGACGTAGAGGTGGTGGCCACCGTCGAAGAGAACGGCGATGGCCTGCATCCAGGTGAAGTCTCGAGACATGCTGTTGTGGCCACTCTTGCCGATGAAGTGCGCGTTGATGTGAAGATCATGGTCGAAGACGACGCAGAAGTCAGCATCCCTGCGGCCGTGGAAGTAGAAGGTGTTGCTGTCACCGCCGATGAACCGTGGGTCGCCGCACGCCCCTGGCGTGTTGCACACTGCACACTGCACACACGCACATATAGCCATGAACCAGCACAGTCGGTCAATGCTACAATGTACTCCCTTAGTGTTAAAGAAATACTTTTATATTATGAGACGGAGGGAGTATATTTTACTAATTACGTAAGAGACTCCATTGGTTGTTGGTAGATGGAAATGCTCATCGCAGACGGGTTTGCACGTGTTGCTCCCATTGTAGGTAGTAGGAAGGGCAGTCCATGTTCCGGTTAAAGCAGTAGGGGTTCTCCTTGCGGCTCTCGATGCACTTTGACGCTCATCGGCTTCGGTTTTGGCTTCGGCCCCTGCACCTTGGGTGGGCTCTCCGGCGAACCCCGGGCCTTGGGCGGGCTCTCAGGCGGACCCTGGCCTTGGGTGGGCTCTGAGGCGGGCTCTCAGGAGGCCCTTGTGCCTTGGGTGGGCTCTCAGGTGGACCCTGGGCCTTGCGAGGGCTTTGAGGCGGGCTCACTGGAGGGCCCTAGGCCTTGGGTGGGCTCTCCGGAGGGCCCTTGGGCTTGTCTTCCTTGGGCTGGGGCCATGGCCCGGACTGCGCGGTGGCGGCGGTGAGCAGGAGGACGGCAGCCGCCAAAGCGAGCAAGACTCCGAGGTGCCTCGCCATTGCCAAGGCCCTCAAGCTGTTACTACAGTGTAGCCTTGGTAGTGTCTTTGATGCTGGTGATCTATGTAAATGGGTACATTTGCATGCATGGTTCCTGGGTAATTTATAGGCGACCCATGGAGATCCAGCTAGCTCCCATCGTACGCGCCGCTCGCTTGTCAACGCCGGTATATCTCCACCCGAACGATATACGGCGCTTTATTTCACCCGAACGATATATGGTGCTTTATGCTGGCCACTACACATCCGTGCTAGTTTATATAAGTCCTCTTTATATATTATGCCAAAATTTGACTAGAGATTTAACTAATAAAATATTAATGCATGTCATAAAAAATTGCATCGTTGAATTCATATTTAAACATAGTTTTTAATTATATTATTTTTCATGATATGCATTAACATTTTGTTAGTTAATTTTAGGGAAAAGTTTCCCATCAAACGGTGGATTACAGGCACCGCGTCCGCGTCTCGTACATTTACCACGTGTCCTTATCCTTATCCACTCTTCATGCTTCTTATCCATTTGTTATTTTTCCCTTCCTCTCAATGTCGCTCACCCTCTCGCCTGCAGTCGTGCTCCAGGACCGCCATCGCAAGGCCGCCGCCGGTGATCGTCGGAGGACGCCGCTGGTCGTCCTTTCTCCTCTCCTAGCGCTCCCTATGCTCGCAGCCATGGCCGCCGCTCGAGTGCGCAAGCACGAGCTCCACTCCGGCCATCATCGGTCCATCTGTGCCGCTTCGGCCTCCCCTCTCGCCCTCCATCGTCGCTTCAGTTGGAGATGCTTTTTTATACTTTCCGCAACAAAGGCCTTGTTGCAAAAATCCTCCCGCAACATCACCTTTGTTTCAGAAATTCCTCAATGTACACCGCAGACGACATCGTCATTTTCAGTGAATTCTTTTTCTGCAACATGCTTCATGTTGCAAATGTCCTCCCACAACATCATCTATGTTGCAAAAAAGGTGAAAGATAAAAACAATAATTCTGCAACACCATTGCTGTTGCAAAAAAGGTGAAAGACAAAAATAATAATTCCACAACACCATCTCTGTTGCAAAAGTCCTCCCACAACATCATCTATGTTGCAAAAAAAGTGAAGATAAAATCAATTTTTCGGGCAAAAATGACGAGTCGGTGGTTTCGCAACAAAGCAGTTGTTGCAGTGCGAGCTCTGCAACATCTACCTTGTTGCAATTCACGACAAGCCTCATTGTGAAGATCTGACGGCTATTTATGGCTCAATCCAGCGGCGTTGGAGGCGGCGGATGTTTTCAATAAATCCACCGGCAGACGCGTAGCGTCACCCTTAATTTTAAGGTCAAAATTCAGCACAGAATATAAGAGAACTAATAAACCAGAACGGAGGTAGTACCTGCTAAAGTAATTTTAACTTAGCCCTCAGGCATGCACATGCAAATATAATAATGCTCATCGTGATGTTAATTCCAATATGGCTGGATTACTGTCAGGATGCGACGTAATCTTCGAGGAAAAAATGCTAAGACTGCTCACAGTGGGGAGTAACATTGAGTAGTAACTTGCCGATGTTACTAGTCTATGTTATTACCTCCATAGTGGGTAGTAACATATGAGTGGTATCATGAAAGAGTTTATTTATTAGGCTATAGACTCATGATGTCTTGAAATATGTGATGTTATAGTAACTATCTAAGTTACCATAAACCCTTCTCTCCTCATTAATTAGCTGCCACATAAACAATCTTATATTGAGATGTGTGATGTTACTAGTTAAGTTACTCCCATTGTGGCTAGTCTAATGTGTGTGTTTAACTTGCCCGCTAGAGGAAGCGACTTACTCCATCCGCTTTGTCTTACATTTCGTTCTATCATTAATTAACTCTGAGGTCAATGCAGGCATGCAACGCTTTGGTTTTTTTTTTCGAAAAGGCATGCAACGCTTTGTACACAAGCAAAAGTCTGTTGCAGGTGGTCGAGCAGTACTTCCTCCGTTCTTGGTTTACAGGTCCCCTTTAGATGTTTCAAAATCTTGATCAAAATTTTGAATAATAAATTATCGGTAATAGGCCACAAAAATTATATCCGGACATTTTCATTTGAGTACATGTTTCCATAAAATGTTTCGTGGCTTTCATACTCCAAAAGCAGAAAGAGTACATCAACATTTTCATTACATCAAGCATCTAGTTGGGATCCCATAACCTCAACTACAAGATTCCCTCACTTATCTTCTTCTCAATGGTGGATGACCCCTCACTTATCTTCTGTGGTTTTCCTCGCAAGGGGTTTTCATGTAAATGGTGTCAATCCTCTCTATTAGCATTATACTCCGCAAGGGTTTTCAGCGCCTTTTGATGTAATGCTTGCTCTCACTTGACCATTAACTCTGTAAAATTATTCTTAATTAATAGATGAGGCAAAGCTTTTGCCTCTATTTCAAAAAAAAAAGAAAAAGATTGTGTGTATTTTCTTCGTTGGCCAACAACTGGGAATCAGCTGTTTCTCACGAGCAAGAAACTGAGAGATGTTTGAACTAATGGAGAAGGCAAGGAATAGTAATATAAGCATGGAACTATGGAAGCAACTCAAACAGTGCGATTGCTACTTCTTTTTGTTTGGATCGATCGGTTATACATGACGGTGCGAGAAGAAAACGATCAGGAATTTCAGATTTTGTGCTGCTTGGAGGATGCACTCTTGCGCCAATTTGGCTTGCTGGATCAAAGCACCTGCCCTGTTGTTCAGATGGTCAAAACTGCCAGCTTGTCAACTGCAAATCCTTCTGATATTCTAGGAAAGGAAAGAGTAGGATGTAGGTTCCTTTTCCCAGGATAATTTTTCGTGGGCTTTTACATCGATAAAACAATAAATGAAACAGAACACCCCCGCAAAATAAAAAATAAAGAAAATGAAGCAGAACACAAATGGAAACGACCCTCATACACCGATACCTGCTTATTTAGATAGTAATGTGCATGCATGGAATGTAAGACCAAGACCCAAAAGGAGATAAATTGCACAGTTGATCGAAGCAACATTGCGAAATAACCACCCCCCCTCCCCCGCCCCCACGCAAAAAAGAAAAACATTGTCAAAATAATCAGAAATGGAAAACCTTCTGATCTTCCAAGAAAGGAAGGATAATTTGCAGAGGGTTTTAGATCGATAAAACAATAAATGGAACATAACACAAATGGAAACGATCCTCGTGCGTACACTCTGATCCCTGCTTACAGGCAATAATCAAGCTCTTCAATCTGTTCAGACAGTAACGTGCATGCATGGTTCGAAGACCAGAAAAGGAGATAAATTCCGCAGATGATCGACACAACATTTCAAAATAATCGCCACTATAGATAAAGTTTGCCAGTTCTTATGCATATATTAGATGAATGACGTCATCGGTGACAGATTGGGACACAACCTGAACCGAGCTTACAAACATCATGCATTATATAGATACAGATGCGGCGCAACACACAGACAAGTTAACATTAATATATCCGGCGTGGATCTTGAAGATGCAGCACGCACATAGGGTAGATGTAGCTAATAGTACATACTCCCTCCGTGGCTCCTCCCTCCCAACCCTAGCCGCCCCTCCTTCCTCCTCCCTCCTCCTCCCTAGCCGCCCCTCCTCCTCTTTCCTTCCTCGCCGCCGCCTGAGGCAGCCTCCGAGCAAGCCCGGGGCGCCAAGGATGGTGGCGGCGGGGCCTCGGTTGCCCTGCCTCTGCGTGGGGAACTCCGGATCTGGAGCGGCGGCTCCATTGGCAAGGCACGACCGGCTAGCAGCCGTGCAGGCGGTGGATCTGGCGTCCCAGCCGCGCGGGCGGTGGGATCCGGTGGTCGTTGGCGACCGGCGGCGGTTTCTGCGGTGGCCGGTGCGCGCGATCTGGTGCCTCCCCTCCTCCCCTGTTTGGCATGCGGGCCATCCTCGTCGGGCCGCGCTTCCTTGGGTCGCCGGTTCTGTATAGGAGACGCTGCTGGTGGTGGGGATCTAGTTCGGGCAAAATCCCTGGTCGGCCATGGCCGGCCGCGTCGACGGCGACGCCTGAGGGCGTCGTTACCCTCCTTGGAGGCGTCGGTATGGACTGATCCACTCACTTCCCCTTCCCCTAGGTCTCCCGGGCGAAAGCCCTAACTTTGTTGGGTGGCAACGGTGCTCACGGCGTCGTTCCCTTCTTGAAGGCACCGCCTTGGGAACCCGTTGCTTGGAGATGGGTGGCGCTTGTGGGTGGTGGGCGACGGCGGTGGTGCGGCCCTATCCTAGCATGGATCTGCGCCCCGTTGCTTGGAGATAGACTCGCATAGGTGGAGGTCGTTGTTTGGCGTCATGGTGCGTCGATGGCGGAGGTAACTGCCAAGGTTGGCACCTCAATCTGCTGTGAAGATGGACCGGTGGAAGATGTTGGGGAACATAGTAATTTCAAAAAAAAAATCCTACGCACACGCAGGATCATGGTGATGCATAGCAACGAGAGGGGAGAGTGTGATCTACGTACCCTTGTAGACCGACAGCGGAAGCGTTAGCACAACGCGGTTGATGTAGTCGTACGTCTTCACGGCCTGACCGATCAAGCACCAAAACTACGGCACCTCCGAGTTCTAGCACACGTTCAGCTCGATGACGATCCCTGGACTCCGATCCAGCAAAGTGTCGGGGAAGAGTTCCGTCAGCACGACGACGTGGTGACGATCTTGATGTACTACCGTCGCAGGGCTTCGCCTAAGCACCGCTACAATATTATCGAGGATTATGGTGGAAGGGGGCACCGCACACGGCTAAGAATATGATCACGTGGATCAACTTGTGTGTCTAGAGGTGCCCCCTGCCCCCGTATATAAAGGATCAAGGGGGGGTGCGGCCGGCCAGGAGGAGGGCGCGCCAGGAGGAGTCCTACTCTCACTGGGAGTAGGATTACCCCCTTTCCTAGTTGGAATAGGATTCGGGAGGGGGAAAGAGGAGAGAGAGAAGGAAGGGGGGGCGCCGCCCCCCTCTCCTTGTCCTATTCGGACTAGGGGGGAGGGGCGCGTGGCCCAGCCCTGGCCACCTCTCCTCTCTTCCACTAAAGCCCACTAAGGCCCATATACCTCCCGGGGGGTTCTGGTAACCTCCAGGTACTTCGGTAAAATCCCGATTTTATCCGGAACACTTCCGATATCCAAATATAGGCTTCCAATATATCAATCTTTATGTCTCGACCATTTCGAGACTCCTCGTCATGTCCGTGATCACATCCGGGACTCCAAACAAACTTCGGTACATCAAAACTCATAAACTCATAATATAACTGTCATCGAAACCTTAAGCGTGTGGACCCTACGGGTTCGAGAATAATGTAGACATGACCGAGACACGTTTCCGGTCAATAACCAATAGCGGAACCTGGATGCTCATATTGGCTCCTACATATTCTACGAAGATCTTTATCGGTCAGACCGCATAACAACATACGTTGTTCCCTTTGTCATCGGTATGTTACTTGCCCGAGATTCGATCGTTGGTATCTCAATACCTAGTTCAATCTCGTTACCGGCAAGTCTCTTTACTCGTTCCATAATACATCATCTCGCAACTAACTCATTAGTTGCAATGCTTGCAAGGCTTATGTGATGTGCATTACCGAGAGGGCCCAGAGAAACCTCCCCGACAATAAAATTGAAAAATCCTAATCTCGAAATACGCCAACCCAACATATACCTTTGGAGATACCTGTAGAGCTCCTTTATAATCACCCAGTTACGTTGTGACGTTTGGTAGCACACAAAGTGTTCCTCCGGTAAACGGGAGTTGCATAATCTCATAGTCATAGGAACATGTATAAGTCATGAAGAAAGCAATAGCAACATACTAAACGATCGAGTGCTAAGCTAACGGAATGGGTCAAGTCAATCACATCATTCTCCTAATGATGTGATCCCGTTAATCAAATAACAACTCTTTGTCTATGGTTAGGAAACATAACCATCTTTGATTAACGAGCTAGTCAAGTAGAGGCATACTAGTGACACTCTGTTTGTCTATGTATTCACACATGTATTATGTTTTCGGTTAATATAATTTTAGCATAAATAATAAACATTTATCATGAAATAAGGAAATAAATAATAACTTTATTATTGCCTCTAGGGCATATTTCCTTCAGAAGATGGCGGCGACGACAGATGTGAGTGCGTCGGACCGGTTTATGACCCGGACCAGGTATGTGGCTCGGTCGGAGCATCCGACTTTAGATGTTAGGCTTAGGTGAGAGGTCTAGGTATTTGGTCCAGTTTGCACCCCTTCATCATATAGATTCGAGTAGCGGCAGATGTTGTCAAGATGGCGGATTCAGGCATATTTTTGTACTAGTTTGTACCTCCAGAATAATCAATAAAATGGCCGCATGCATCTCCCAGATGCAAAGCCCGGGGGTCATCCTCCTTTTCTAAAAAATATACTCCCTCCGTTCCCAAATATAAGCCTTATTAGAGATTTCAACAAGGGACTACATACAGATCAAAATGAGTGAATCTACACTTTGAAATATATCTATATACATCCGTATGTTGTAGTAGGGATGAAAACGGAGCGGAAACGGACGGAACTGGGTGCTACCATATTTGTTTTCATATTTTTTTGCAGAAGCGAAAACAAATACAGAAACCTCAAAAATGAATACGGAAACAGATAGTACCAGAAACAGACACTGAGTGAATACAAAGCGGACACGGAAACAGAAGTGTGTGTTGACCGGAACTTAAAAAATCCTTGAATCATAGATAAATACACACAAAACACAAACAAATTTAATGAATTGTTAACAAGGCTACAAAATAATATCATTATGTTAGCAACTTAGCATAGTATTGTAGTAGTACTGGACAATTGAGTATAGGGTCAAGCTGAGTACATGTGTGGTAGTAGAAGTTGGGCTCAAATGATCCATTCTACTCATTGTATAATTGTGTGTTGTTTGGTGGTTGGACTACAAAACAGCCATAGGTCCATAGTAAAACAGGAAATTCCATATTCACGAGAACGGAAAGTTCCGTTTCCACGCCTGTTCCACCGAAAAACACCGTTCCGTTTTTGTTTCCGTTTCCACATAAAAAATTCCACTTCCACTTCCATTTTGCAAATTTCCGTTTCTGTTTTCGTATTTCCTCTCCGTTTCCATTTTTCCTCCGGAAAAACGGAAAGTTTCCACTCCATTTTCATCCCTATGTTGTAGTCCATTTAAAACCTTTTAAAAGGCTTATATTTAGGAACGGAGGGAGTAGTTACTAGCAACGGGTTCGTAATCTCAAATGAAATTCAGTATTCTCCATAACATCTCGATTTTCATCTTCTGGGAGCAACTTGGTTGGGCACATACGTGGCTAGTTCTCGGAAATCTTCAAAGCAGCAACTGTCATCATACAAGTACAACACAGAGTGTCAGCAACAGAAGTAAAAGTGAAAAAGTATGAGCAACATTGAAACTTCTTCATTTGTTCTTTTTACATCAATCACACTGGTTGTGAACTAGAGGCGAAAAATCAAGGTAAAAATTCTCAATTACAGACAGAAAAGGAAGCCATGATTATGTTTTTTTTAGGGATGGAAGCCATAATTATGTAACAAACATAACCAACATGGCATGTTAAATTACCAATCATGATATCTGAATTAATCAACGAGTAAACAAATCTATCCTAGCTTTGATTCTGTTTTACGCATTTAAGTCAATCGATATAGTTCTTCTCAAAAAGACATTGGGTATATAGGTATATATGCGAACAACTAAATGCTTCGGAATTAGTTGTCCCAAAATATGGATACATGGGCACACACCTTCGCGGACTAGGACTTGTGAACAATCTGTCAATGTTAACCTCGACGTATCTGCAGTTTCAGTCGTTGCTTGTTTTTTTCAGTAGCTAAATAAGTTTAGTTTAGTTGTTCTGTACGTCAACTGAATCGGCCAGAAGTGAGCTGCCTTCTCGCTGCGGCCTTGCCTTTTTTTTTAACTCAGTTTGTTAGCTTTAGGCTTGGCATGATCTAGGCTTGTGGGATGGCGCACACATATACTGAATCATGGCGAGTTTCTCGTTTTCGTTATGCAACTGAATAAAGGGAATAGACAGAAAAGATGCACACTTTACGCATCGCAAAAACCTCTCTCTGTGTGGCTGTGTTCCTGCTCTGTTTCTCCTTCACCGTGTGTGTGTTTTGGGTTCTCCAGAGATAGAGAGAGTAGATCACTACTTGAAAACCAACGCAGTCATCACTCTGCCGGTGTCAAGTAGTTGTGTCAACCTGCCAAGATAAACGAGAGACAACTTTGCCAACAACGAACAAGAGATGATCAATACAGTAACATCCAAGGGGGTGGTAGTAGTTCACAAACTTTTCTGCAAAACAGCTAGTTTGTATTGAACTTTTGGTAACATCAAAGTCTATTTAAATAAAACAATATGATGAAAATTGGAAACCATGAATCAACATGATCGATCAACGTTAGAACATAGTAATTAAGTAACTCCATCGGTGTTACCCTGTAAAAGAAGTAACTCCATTGGTGTTAAACGTGTTGAAGTATGTGTGGGTTATAATCATCTTCATTAGCTCAGGCATTTGGCTCTAATAGTTGATACATGAAAACTAATACAGTATCAGATTCAAAAGATCTTATATTCAATCCTCGACTTATGTAACTTAAATAAAAAAAATGTTTTCGTGAAAACAAAATGTTTTTTTAGGAAGCACCACTACCCTTCTACTGGAAAAATAAAAAACACAGCATGTGCTTTCTCAAGAAGCACAACTTTTCTTATGCAAGAAAAGCACAACATGTGCTTCCAAAAAGAATGAAAACGCAATTGTGCTGCTGGCCTTCAATTTTTTTCTTTCAATTTTCCTTTTCTCAGATTTCATTTTTTTTGTATTTGTTTTTTAGTTTTCTTTTCGGTTTCAGTTTTTTCTTCTTGGTTTTTCTTTCGAATTTTTTTGAAAAAGATTGTAGAAACCTATTAAAATGTGATCTAATTTCAAAGATCTCAACGCGGAAAATCAAATGATTAAAATAGTTCAGAATTTGGATACACGGTTCAAAAGATGAACCTTATTGAAAAAACAAATATACGAAAAAAGAACAAACTCAAAGGTTGCAACAAGTGACGCACATGTAGTGCGTTGGTGGGATATGACTTCTCCAAGGATTAGCATTAACTAGCGATTTTGAGGTCCTTCTTGCAGTTCTCGCTGCACTTAACGTGCATCGGCTTTGTCTTCGACTTTGGCCCTTGGGCCTTGGGCGGCCTCTCAGCAGGCCCCTTCGGCTTGTCTTCCTTGGGCTCCTTCAGCTTGGGCCCCTGGGCCTTGGGCGGTCTCTCAGCAGGCCCCTTGGGCTTGTCTTCCTTGTGCGCCTCCGGCTTGTCGGACCGGGCGGCCGTGGCGGTGACAAGGAGAAGAACGACCGCCGCCACAACCAGCACGACTCCCAGGCGCCTCGCCATTGCGAAAGCACTCACGGTGTTGCTCCTAGCTTATACTAGTATGGTCTTGGTAGTGTCTTTCGTTCTGGTGATTATCTGAGACGGGTGCGTTTGTATGCATGGTTCTCATGGACTTTATAGGCCATCGATCGAGAGCATGGATACCTATGTAGCTCACTTGGTACGTGGTGCTCGTCAACGGCGCCGGCCTATCTATCTTAGCCGGGATGTAAGTTGCCGCTCGCTTGAAGCGGCAAAGGTTACGCGACCTAGTCTTCAAGGAAAAGAGGCTAATGCATAATGCATGTGCTTAGCAGCCTGCTAGCGGAAGCGATCCCAGCGTTTCACCGTCCTTGATTACGATATCTCCTAGTGTGTGTTAATTACTCTTCACAATGAGCAAAAGTTGCAGGTTGATTGAGTAGTACGTATGTACCAGCTGTTTCAGTGGTATGGGCGAACATTACCCCCTCCTTATTTATTTATTTTTGTTTTTTGGGCAAAGTACATTAACCCGGACATTTCTATCTTAGTGCGTGTTCCCATAAAACATACTCCCTCCGTTCCAAATTACTTGTCTTGAATTTGTCTAGATACGGAGGTATCTAGACTTGTCTTGGATTTGTCTAAATACGGAGGTATCTAGCACTATATATATGTTTCCATAAAACATAGAAGAATGTGACTATGCCACATATATATGTTAGTGGAATGCGACTATGCGAGCACATTGTGGTTATCTGACCACAAGCTCCAAGAACCATAGAAGATTAAAGACGGTTAGACGGGACACCGTGCTAGTTTGAAAATAAATGTCAGTGCCCAGACAAATAAACTAGTTTCTCGTCGTCATCACTTTGCCCATCCTCTGCGTCTCTTGTCAGGCTGCTGAAAACCCCAAGTTATTACAAGAAGATAAAAAGGAACAAAATGCAAAGTCACTTTGGGTGGGCTGCAGCCAGTATATCTCCCAAAGGAGAGGACAATTTGTCAATGGATTTACATCGATAAAACAATAAATGGAACAGAACACAAATGAAAACGACCCTCATATGTACACTCTGATCCCTGCCTACAGGCAATCATCAAGCCCTTAGATCTATTTCAGACAGTAACGTGCAACGTGCATGCAGGGTTAGAAGACCAGGACCCCAAAAGAGGTAAATTCCGCAGATGATCGAAGAAGCATTGTGAAATAGTCACCACCGCAGATAAAGTTTTCCAGTTCATATGCATACATAAGACGAATGGCATCATCTGTGACAGATTGCCACTCTTTCTCAGACACAACCTGAACCAAGCTTATAAATATCTTGCACTATATAGATAGATGGATAGATAGATGCGGCGCAGCGCAGACACCAAGTTAAAATTAATATATCCTGCACGCATTGATCTTGAAGATGCGGCCCACACATAGGGTAGATGTAGCTAATACATATAGTTACTGCTAACGGGTTCGTAATCTCAATATGAAACTCAGGGTCCTCCATGAAAATCTTGATTTTCGTCTTCTGGGAGCAACTTGGTTGGGCACATTAGTGGCTAGTTGTCAGAAATCTTCAAAGCAGCAACTGTCATCATACAAGCAAAACAGAGTGTCAGCAACAGAAGTAAAAGAAAAAAAGTATGAGCAACATTGAAACTTCTAAATTTGCTCTTTTTGCATCACACCGGTTGTCGAACTAGAGGCCAAAAATTAAGGTGAATTTTCTCACTAACAAACAGAGAAGGAAGCCATGATTATGTAACAAACATAACCAACATGCCATGTTAAATTACCAATCAATGATATCTGAATTAATCAACGAGTAAAAAATCTATCTTAGCTTTGTTACTGTTTTACTGTGTTTACGTCAATTGATATAGTTCTTCTAAAAAGGACATTGGGTATATACTATATTATATACTGAACAAATGCTTCCAAAATTAGTTGTCCCGAAATATGGATACATGGGCACACACCTTCGCGGACAGGGACTTCTATAGAACCATCACGCTGCCAGTATCCAGTAGTTGTGCCAAACTGCCGAGGTAAAAGAGAGATAATGTTTCCAACAACAAACAAGAGATCATCAATACAGTCACATCCGAGATGGCAGTTCATAAACTTGACTTCAGAACATTTAGTTTGTACTGAACATTTGGTAATGTGAGTCTATTTAAATGGAACAATGTGATGAAAATTGGAAATCGGTCATCACATGGAACGATGGATGTGAGAGATACAATCGGTGGCATAGAAAGAAATATGCATCAATAACAAGACTGTAAATTAACATAATCAAAATAATCTCCGTGCATAGCAATCAGTTTGCTGGTACAGTACCAGCAACACTAGAAGACATATGTGGTCAAAGTAACCATTTGATTGCCAGTCAAAAAGGTAAGTAGTAATGATTTGATACTATATGTGTTCTCTCCACTCTGTCGGTTGAAGCCGCCAAGTGGTGTCCCTTTGTTTCCTTTGGGATTTTCACAAAATTGCAATCATGTTGCACTTAAAAGCATGCATGCCTCTTGTTTGTACATAACCTTATATTTTCTAGTTCCTACAATCCAAAGAGGCCTAAAAATCGATAACCGTAGCAGCTAGCTTGGCATAAAAATGTCAGGAGTTTGAGTAGAAGTCTTGCCTGCGTGGTTGAATTGGGAGCCTCAGCTGCAGAAGCTACTTTGTGGCCGATCAAGGGAAGCAGGTAGCTAAAACGGGGATTGGCAAGGAACGTATCCTTCAACAAAGGATCAATCACATACTCAGCGCTGACGTTTGGTCCAAACTGTGGGCGTGTACAAGTGTGCATCGACCAAAAACTATGCTGCAAACCGAACAAAACAGCTCTGTCACATTTTACCTTAATTCAACAGTGTTTGAAATAACAAGGATTTCTTTGGCAGTGAGATTACAAGAAAGAAACATATTTTACCCTATATATAGGCTATGTAATCGAGATCTACTTTTCAGTTTTATGCATGTACCTTGTTGCTCTTTTATACTCCATTTTTTTTTACTATGATCAATAAATTACTTTGTACTAATTAAACAATTGACCGCATCGA
>NC_041384.1:13324285-13374221 GCF_002162155.2 Triticum dicoccoides | reverse complement strand
GGGTTGGGGGGTTCTCCTCTAATATCTAAAAATAAACGGGATTTATAAAGGGAGAGAGATATTTCGCATGGAATATTATACGTATTACGCAATGCTCACTTTGTCCATCGCTGCAAACAGCTCTGTGCTGTAATGCTCCATGTCCACAACCCCGTCTTTATTGCGCCAATCGACATGAAGGTCTTCAGATGGAGGCCCATAGTAAGTCAGGTGAAGGGGCCAAGATCCAGCATTCTGCAATGAGAACATTACAATTTTTATCCATGGATTAAGGATTTAAGGATTTAGGGTGTTCACATTAAAAAGGGAAAATGTAACATTTGTATCCATGGATTAAGGATTTAAGGTGTTCGCATTAGAAACTGGAGCACGAAGAGAACATAACTATGCTACTTCACAGTCATCGATCACACGTGATGTGAAACCAAATTACTGTTGTTTCTGATTGCAGATAGCAATCACAGCAAACATACACACCCATGAGTAGATAAAAGAAGAGCCTAATGATAATAATAGTAATGAAAGGCTCTATAAACAACTTTTGAAGCTACAAGGAATCAAGAGGGTTCGACCAAAAGAGAGACTATTATTTATTTTCATAATTTAACAAGTTTATAAATGGACCTACACATCCAGAGTAATCTTCAGGTCAATAACCAATATCCTAAGAGTGGCGTCTTTGTGCCAACATGGGTTTGACCCCTGTGGGGCAGATCAAATCTTGTTGATCTATTTCGTGGGGCGAATAAACCTGGGTATTATGTTGCCTTCTTAATAATGTGTCGGGCGTGTTAGTACTCTCAGCCTCATTATTTGTGTATGACGAATCGATTCATCACTATCCTTGGGCTCATAGATTGGGACAAAATATTTGCATAACTTAACACCTTAGCTGGGCCAGTTCACTTATTAATCTTATGAGTAAGAGCTCAAAGGTTTAGTAAAACATGCAAATGTACAGTTAAGCAAAATCTTTAATCCCGAGATCAGAAGAAACCACAGATAAGAATTTGTTAAGCTAACCTTCGTTGCTGACAATTTTCCCAGACCAAGTAGGTGCAACAAAAATTGTGTGGTAGAACCATTCAAAATCAATGTCAGAAACACAATGCCACCTGTGAAGAACACAAACTGCAAAAGATTTATAAGATCAGCAAAGCTCAAATAAAAAATTCATACTTTTCAGGAAAAGGGAAAGAGCATACCATTGTTCCAACTTCTGGTTTCAGATAAGTTTGAACTGAATCACTAGCACGCTAGCAAAATAATTTCAGTTAATATCTCAATAAAATGGTGGATTTAAAAAGATGTCTACAAATATGCACATAATGGTAACAGATAAGTGAGGATCAAAGGCATTAGTGCAAGAATCTTACTTTAACGGACAGAGAGAGTGATAGAGCAACAGCTCCTCGCAGTCCTGACCAAACAAGAACTGTGGCTTCTTTGATGTCCATACCATACCCAAAGTGACGCAACAGTGGATACAAAACACCGACAACTACAGCACGCGATATTTGCACAAAAACATAGAGCAGAACAAGGAACCCCCATGATGTGCCTAAAATAGCAAGAGATAAGAGAATTATACCCACGATGCAAAGATAGGTTAGAACTTAGAACCAAGCTCATAATATAGAACGGAAGAACATATCAGGCGCACCCACTCCTTAGGTGCTACTGTGTTCTCACCCTCCCCAAAAAAGAATGAAAATATCAAAATCCGAAAAATGTCCCTGTTGATACAAAATAAACATTGAAGAGTAGATAGAGATACATGAAGATTCATACCATGCCTCTCAAAATGAATATTATCTTGTAGTACACCATCTGCAATAACAACCCCACTGAAGGGAGTTCAGATGTATGAAACATTGTGATGACAGTACCCATATTTGAAGCATTAATCATACCAAACAAAAGCAAGCATGGTCTAGTTTAGCCAGGCAAAAACAGAAGTATCAGAAATTATTTTTGCGACATGTAGAAAAGTTCAAAGTTGTTGATACCTCAGTATGAAAATGAGTGTGTTTGCAATGTAAGCAACCATTTCCCTGAATACAAGTAAAAACAGTAATCAGACATGAAGTGCACACATCACATAAAACGTAAGAAAATCTGGCGTGAACTGGAGAGATCATGTGTGTCTCCAACATGGAGAGCACATATCCTTTTACAAGAGGTTTGCACTTAGGCCCTCACACAAGTTACGACTACAAAGACGCTCCAAAAGAATCAATAAGCCATTATATGATGGCTTAAATGAGAATTCATAGTAATGCTTAATGTACCGTGAACTGAAGGATCACAATGTACATTCTACAATCCAATTTCCCAGGAAAAGAAAGAGACAAGAATGCAATGACACTGTATGATGATACCAGCATCTTGCACTAAATGATAAATTTGTTGTTGATGCTTTAGGGCATCATTATTTTTCATGCATTTTATTTTGGTGTTTAGAAACTCCAATGTAAGCTGTGAATGACATTTCAGGGCATTGATGATGAAATTGCATGTCATTAAAAATTATACAAATCTGAAGTTTAACAGGTAGACAAATAACTGACTGCTACAAACTTGTTATCTTACATTTACAAGAGGGCATAGGTTTAAATGTAAATCTACTGAATTCCAGACAATGCTCACAGAAATCCAGCATCAACAGCTTCATGGAACTCACGGGATACATAAGGAACAAAGAAAAACTAATATATTTGACTAAAATTACTACGGTTGATCATATGCTGAGAATTTTGATCTTTGCTGACAATAGAAAGTGGCATATATTGCTTGAACATACCAGAAATGATGTAAACTTTGCTGGCTGTCACCCTTAAAAGCAGTTTTTGCAAAAGCAGCATAGAACCTGCCGACATGACGAAGTTAATATTGGAGTGAAGATAGCAAAGGATATGCAAATCAGAATGTGAAGACAAGTTTTACTAACATCCCCAAGGTCATGACGGCTAAAACACCAGAGACCTCCAATGCATCTTGCGCCTGATATGAAAAATATTAGTAACAGAAAATAGCACCCAAAAAACTAGAGGACTGGTCATTGTCTTGCAGAACACATGAGAGAAAAAATAATTCATGCACAAGCAAAGGCAAGCTCCAATCAATGAACACTGATATTTATTATCCTAAACAAAATTGAAATCTCATATGGATTGATTTCAGTTTAACAGTACACAGTAAATAGGTCCAAAAGCTGGAAAGAAAGTAAAACTATTGGCGTAGGTTAAAAAATGGCAATCGAACCATTTTTGGTATATCAAAAATCTAGAATCCTGTTCCTAGAAAAGCCAATGTTCTTTCGCATGACATGCATACAGTTCGCTCACCAAACATCCCCCAAGTTAGTTGAAGTTAGAATCAGGAGTATAAACAGTAATAGAATTTTGATTCCAACATGAATCCTCTGATATACCCTCAAAACTGGAATGTTTGTTCAAACCATACAATTATACTTGAGGAAATACAATAAGGTCTGTCCAGTTCCGTGACTTAAAACCACATGGGGACTTTGCTATTGTGTATCTAGGAGACTTGAAAGCCATTTCAGTTTACCAGTAAAACAGCATCCTGGTGTTGCAAAAAGGGCTGCTTGACAATCATTCTATGACTAGTGCTACAAATTATTCCAGGCAGTGACCTATTTCAAAACACTGAGCAAATCATGTCCTTATAGACAAAAAATATATAATAAACAGAAATATGAGAGCTTCGATAGTTCGTCAGCTGGTTATCTTACAGTGAAGAAAGCAATATAGCTGACAGCAAGGGTAAGTGAAATCTCTATGATTGTATCATTGAAAATAAATCCCAGCCATAGTACTGATGCAATTCCAAACGCAAGGCCCAGAGCAACACTGGTCAAAGAAGATACCGATTAGCATCAGTAGCATCACTTTTGTATCATCGAGTTCAGACTTATAAACCATTCACATACGCTCCAAGTGAAACTTGTGACAAGAACTTTATGATGGACCCTGCATCGAAAGTTTTTCCAAGCACCATTCGATAGAATAGCTGATAGACAACAATAGCAGTCCTGTAGAATACAAGGCCATTAAGTACAAATACAGTCCAAAATAATCTTATAATTGTACATGGCGCAATTTGGTAACAATGCAATAACCCACTGGTGGGTGCGCTAGCTAGGGTTCAAAGTTCTGTGGGGGCAGAATTATCACCGTCGGTTACTTCCAGTATCAAATAAACATGAGCTTTTCATTGTTTTTTCTTATGAACGTGCAGAGCGGGTTTCTTCCCCACACACCCCACCCCACCCCATCCCCAACCCCTTCCTGTGTCTTCTTCCTACATGGTGTGATTTCAAAATAAAAGACCGAAGTGAAAACACAAAAAACGACTGTACTAGTGAATACTACAAATTTAAGAGTGAAGCACACATTCTAAAGCACTTTCCCCGGTAATTTCTGTTTTTTGTTCTCAAGAAATGGACTTGCTCCCAATAAAATACAGAGGAACAGACAAGCAGGCAGAAAAAAAGCATTCATTCTAAGAATCAGAAGATGAATAATTTGTGAGTTTTTGATGCGTGAATAATTTGTGAGTCACGGTAGCATACCCGTCATTCATCAAGGACTCTCCTTCAATTATTGTACTGAGCTTTTTGCTTGCTCCTAGGTCTTTGAGAAGAGCAACCACAGCAACAGGGTCGGTTGCACTAAGCAGTCCACTGAACAAGAATGATGTTTTCCAGTTCCAGTCATAGGGAAAAGTGAGCTGTGGAAAATTAACTAGCTAGCATCAGAACATTAGAATGAATGGCCTACGTCCATTGTCAATCCAGGCACATACATACATACCTTTACAGCGGCGCCAAGCAAAACTGTTGAGATCACCACGCCTGGGACAGCAAGCAACACCATCTGCGCCATGCATTTCTGCAAAGGAAACACTTGAGTATACACTGAACAATGCTATATAACAGTTCAGAACTGGAAGCTGGCAGGGAAGATATGAGTATACAGGTACTGCCAAAAGTATTATTACAAATATTTGGACATCCTGCAACAGAAATTAGAGAAGGCAAATGTGCTGTGTGCAAAGCTATTTTAGCAGACAAGAGGGGATGCCGCCCACAACTTGTATTAGTGGATTATTATATGTTTATCAACTTATCGCAGATTATCTGCATCGAGGGTCGTATTAAGCATTATGACAGTAACTGGATCCATAATACTTAACTGGTACCAATACTGAATGGTGGCCCTGTAAGACCTTAATAAGAGGTAAATACTAACTCTTTTTGGACAAAGGGGGGAAATAATGGGTGACTGAAGCACAATTCATTGGTTCTTCACTGCAACTCGGCCTTATTCAGTGATGCAGCTCAGATATCATAGCAGATAGACAGCCCTGTCTGTGAAGATGGATACCTTGATCTGGTGCACTTCCATGGAGAAGGAGCTCTCGAAGAGGAGGGCGGGGAGGAAGACGGCCAGAAGGAGATCAGGATTTATGGCAGACCCTGCAACATTGGAGTGACAGTTAGTAATAGCAGGGGATTGAGGTTAGTCAACTACTACTACTACTACTACCGAATTGATCCCGAAAATACGAGATAATATCCATCATCCGGGGTGGGGTGAGCTTACAGATACGGATGCCGGCTCCGAGCTTGCCCAGGCCATGCTTGGTCCCGTACTCTGAGCAGCATCCAAGAGAGGGGATGAAGTAAATACAATTGCGAACTGGCATCTGACGGATGAGTTGAGCAGAGGTGGGACTGGGACTGGGATGGGAAAGGGAGAGGGGGAGGGGGAGGGTGACGGACCTAGGCCGCCGAGGGCGACGCCGAGGACGAGGAGGGCGACGGTGTAGGGGACGCGGGTGCCGCGGAGGAGGTGGCGGGAGGCGATGCCCAGCACGAGGGCCACCCCGAAGAAGAGCACCGCGTCGTCGGGGCTGGGGGAGCCGGCCTCCTCCGTCTCCATCGCCGCCGCCGTCGCCGTCGCCGAGGGAGAAGAGAAGAGACGGTACTGCGGCGAGCTCTTCTCAGGGAGCTGGCTGCCACTTCTTTCTTTTTCTTCGCTGTGGGATCAGACAAGACGAGGTGGACACATCAGATCAGATGGGACGGCGGCGGAGAGCAGAGTAATCGCTAGATTATTTATGATGCGAATCTCATCTCATCTGACGGCACCAGTTTAGTCTGCACTCCCTCCATTCCAAAATATAGTGCGTCCACGCTTTCCGAGGTCGAACTTTGACCATAAATTTAACGAACGAGACCGACTGCGGCGGGAGAAAAAGTTACATAATTAAAAACTTCTTTCGAATGCGAATTCACTGATATAACTTTTGCCCCCGCCGCAATCGGTCTTGATAGTTAAATTTACGGTCAAAGTTGAAGCGTGTGGATAGAGAAAGCACTACATTGTAGAATGGAGGGAGTACTATGTGTGTGTCCCCGTCACGTGACAATTGGCGCTTTGGATCGCCATCTGGCTTCTTGTGCAAACGTGGTCAACCTTGCTGCCCATTTCCTTGTCCGTAGCTATGTCGTGGCCCTCGTGACCCGGACCGGGCCATGATCGTCATTCTCCATCGCACTCATGACCCCGACGACTCTGGCTTCATCGTTACCGTGAAGGCGTCGTAGGGGAGAGCAAAGCTTCATATGCTGCATCGGAAGCTTAGCCGTCGGGGTCGAGTTCGCCGATCCCCGTTACGCCGATAAGACAAATCGGATCCGGTGAGAGGAGCGGAATTCGGCATCTCCTTTGTCGAATGGCGTCAAATGTGAGCCCTCCAACATCATCTATCCATCCGTCTCCCCACAAACAAATGCATTCCAATCGGTCTCGTCTCAGAAATGATGCTTTAGAGAAAGGAGCAACTTTCCTCGTTTGATGGAGGGCATCGACATCTTCGATTTGATAAGTCAAATATCTATTTTCACAAAGACAAGAGACCTCGAGATCGGAAGAAGCGTCAAAGCTGCTCGGTGACGCCTCCATGGAGGAACAATGGCACCCGATCGTTCATCGATGCTAACAAAAGCTGGCCAGAGCTTTCGCCAGGAGTGTCGCACATTTACGCAAGGGGCACCATCCCTGACCAATCCCACTCGTCCAAACTAGAGCCCACACGACATGATGTCGATGCCTAGCCGAGGAGCACAGCCAACCGCAAGCAACAAGCCACACCTAGCCGGGTTCGCAATTCCCATCTAGGATGACGTCACTCTTGTTACCGCCGATTATTGCTTCTTCTTCTTCTTCTTCTTCTTCTTCTTCTTCTTCTTCTTCTTCTTCTTTCCTACGAGGGGCGGAGAACTAGGGTATGGGGGTAGTTGGCATACGAACCTGAAAAGAGGGAGTCTGTGGTAGTTAGCCCAAAACTCGATGATTAGTGTTTGGTTTGGGTGGACCATGCAATTCGATATGACTGCTTATTCGAGCCAAGATTACTTTGCTCTAAATCTTTACAATTCATTTATGTGCCATTCTTCATGTTTGAGTACATTTCTGCGCCACATCTCACATTTGAAATTTAGGTCCATAGTTAGTTTTCCCTCAAGGATATAATATAAGTATGTTATTTTCCTTCTTGTGTTTCAGCTTTTTCAGTCCAAATTTTTTAAGAAGACGGGTTCGAAAGGGGCCTCACCGTTACGTGGGAGCTATATCTCCCCTAGTGCGAGGCGGATATAACTCTTGCCTTCAGCGATGTAGCAAGCGGGTCGGTCCATCAAACGCGTGCACGCTCACTCGCTTGGTCATTACAAGGCTCGCTCGCTCGACAGCTTAGTTTTATGAAGCTTTAGTGGCCAGTTTTGGTACGGTTTTACAAGCTTCTACATTGAATTTTTTTCTTCTCTTTTTTCATTTTCTGTGTTCCTTCACCGGTTTTCTTTGTTTATTTGCAAACACAAGTTTACCTTTTCCAATACACATTGTACATTTTCAGTGTACATGTGGAACATTTTCTTGATACATGTTGAACATTTTATTTTCTAAATACATGATGCCCTTTTGACAAATACATGTTAAACAATTAAAAATACATGTTGAACATTTTTTAAATACATGATGCCCTTTTTACAAATACATGTTAAACAATTAAAAATACACGTCGAACATTTTAATGGCACGAAACAATTTTTATGCTGTATACACTTCTTTTAATTGTCACAAACATATTAATGAAACGTGTGAACATCCCCCCCCCCCCACCCCCCTCCCCTTTTTGGTGTAGAGATCATTAGATTTTTGTTAAGTGTTTGTATGGGATCAGAGTGCTCCTATTGGGCGCATAACGCGGTGATGGACGCAAAAATGCGCACTCCCATACAGTTCAGGCCGCCCCAAAGCGGGGCATTCTTTTTGTTGCCTTTTTCTTTCGTTTCTTTTTCTTTTTATGTTTTATTCCTTCGCCCCTCTCTTTTAGTTCTTTTAAAAAATTCAAAAAATGCTCAATAATTCGAATCAATGTTAGCAAATACAAAAAAAATCCTAAATTTGAAAATATTCCCAATTTTGAAAAATGTTCCTGAATTTTAAAAAATGCTCACAGACTTGAAAAAGGTTCTGAATAGCAAAAAATATTCATAATATTTAAAAATGTTCACCAATAGGAAAATTGTTCCTGGATTTCAGAAAATATTCATGAATTAAAAATTTCTTCCTGTATTTAAATTTTTCCAAAATTCAGAGAAGATGTTCACAAAATTATTTTCATGAATTCAGAAAATGTCAACGAATTTAAAATTTTAAAATTAAAGTAAAAAATGATGAAAACCAAAAGAATTTCCCCAAACTGGTGATAGAAAAATACAGTCGATCTTGTGGAATGGGTCGGCACATGCACCATAGCTGCTCTCAGAGGTGTGTATTTCCTCGTTATCCCCGCATACCGCGGGGAATAGGATTCCCGATGGGAGCATGTGGCAACACATGTGGCCACAAAGGCTAGAAAACTCAGATCCATACTTCAAATAAACATTGATAAAAAAGAAAGTCAGATCCATGATGAATAGTGTTAAAAGACGACAAATGTAAAAATGACACTATTCACATTTGAAATCCTCTTTTTTGCTTCTCCATCCGTATTTCGATTTGGAAGTTTTAGGGGTTTTAGACACATGTCTAGAGAACACTCATGATATTCCACAACATTTTTTTGATAAACTTATTTTAATTGGTTTTTTAGTTAATTTTTTTGTAATTGGTTGTTTTTTTTGAGGAACTTGTAATTGGTTGTATGAGAGCAGAGTACACCTATTTGACCATAAGGCGGTGATGGGCGCACAAATGCACTCCCCTCGTGAGGTTTTGGCCGGCCCAAAGCAGGGCACGGGGCACCTATTTTTTTGTTCCCTTTTTCTCTTTCGTTTCTTTTCCTTTTTTGTTTTATTCTTTCGCACCTTTTCTGTTTTTTGTTTTATTCTTTCTCCCTTTCAATTTTTCTTATTTTACTGAAATTCAAAAAATGCTCATGAATTTGAAAAAATGTACGGAAATAGAAAAAATGTTCACAAATTTAAAAAATGTTTATGATTTGTAGAAAAGAAAACATGAATTTGAAAATTATTACTGGATTTAAAAAAAGCTTCTGATTTTATCAAAATATTCGTGAATTTTAAAAATGTTCTTAAATGTTAGAAAAATGATCTGAATTTTAAAATAAATGTTCACAGAATAGAAAAGGTTCTGCCTTTTGAAAAACACTCATCAATTCAAAACAAAACTGGAATTTAAAAATGTTCCAAATTTTAAAAATATATTCAAAAATAAAAATGCGTGAATTCAAAAATGTCATGAATTTTAAAAATAAATATAGAAATAAAAACAGAAGCAATTCCCAAAATCAGTGATAGAAAAACACAGCCGATCCGTAAAACGGTTTGGTCTATACAACATCGTTGTACCCAGCGGTGCGCGTTTCCTCGTTACCCCCCGCAATATGCGGATTCCCGATGGGAGCATGTGGGCTCATTTTTGAGAATTCTCGTAATCTTTATTGATCAAGAGCATGTGGCCATGTGGGCTGGTGTCACTGGATATTTTTCCCAACATCGGCACCTGGGCCCCAGGCCACTTACTCACACGCTGCACAAGATCCACTTTTACTTGGCCCACTGAGTTCATTTCGAACCGCGCCAATTCTTCCTGAACTTTTTTTTTGCGAGAAATTCTTCCCGAACTTGACTTGCTCATTCCGTGCCCCGGTGCACTGCTTGCGAGCATCATGTTCATGTTGCTTTTTTGGCCCGAGGGTTGTCTCTTCCAGAAAACTTGGATGATGCTTGCTAGTTCTAGTTTTACTTGTTGTGCTATGCGGCGATGCAAATGGTACTACTGCTAGTAATGCTAATGCATTAGGCTAAACTGATACGTCGATCAACACATTGATTGATTAATTGATTGAATGCGGTTCCGTTTTATTTGTATAGCATTTAGGTTATCGATCCAACGCACGTTCTCTTCTTTCCCATTTGGCTTCCAAGGTCGTTTTAGCTGGGCTATTTCTTTGGGATATTTCCAAAGCCTGAAAGGTTATCGCCTCCTTCAAATGAGAAGGATGAAAAACCCATTATGATTCGGGGAAAATCGAGCAGTCCTGTCGATCAGAGTTGTTGGCAGCTACCATCCGTCTCATAATATAAGGTTGTGTTGTAAAAAATGCTCTTATATTATACTCCCTCCATTCTGAATTACTTGTTTTGGATTTGTCTAGATACAGATGTATCTAGACTCATTTTAGTGCTAAATACTTCTGTATCTAGACAAATCCAAGACAAGTAATTTAGAACGGAGGGAGTAGCAGGGAGAGAGTAGGAAGCAGGACAAGGAAAATTGGGCAGGGTTTGACTGTGCCTTGTGCGCGTTCAGAGTTGAGACACACACATACACACATGTCTTTCCGTCTCCGTCCAAAATGTGGCACGCGGGTCGGGCGTTGTTGGGCCGCTCTCAACTAGAGTTAATTCATTTCGTGTCGATCACAGCGTCCCATGTTTGAATTTTCTCCCTCGAGTTTGGCAGCCAAGCAGATCACTGTCTCTCTTGCCGACGCGCCGGCCAACCAGTGCAGTGCGGTGCCAATCACACGATTCACACCGTCGCGCCGACGGCAGAAAAATAGATAGTCCACCGGCGCGGCGGCGGGCTACGGCGACGTGGAGAGGACGAGGGGTACGTCGCGCCGGAACAAGGACGGCCGTACGTCTCCATTAACAGCGTCAGCGGCGTTGATGCACAAGTGCGATCATGACATGATTCTTTGGGCCATTTTCTGCTGGAATGGATGTTGCAACAGCCACCACATCGATCCATCGATCTCCATCCACATACACGGACGCCACACCAGGACGGACGCATCGATCGCTTCCCTGATTGCATCATCGTTCGTTACGGATAGCATTTTGGGCGATGATCTTGCCCGCCCTGGCTTGGCTTGGTAGGCACCTGCCCTACCCACACCGATCGAGTAAATTGCAGAAAACCATTATTTTGAGGGCAAGGTTTACGAAAACCACTACAATACATTTTTTTCTTCAGAAAACACCGTGTCTTCGGTAATTTTTTTGCAGAAAGCACTGATCGGCGGATTGGCCTCAGATAAGTGAGATTATGACAGATGGGGCCCTTTTTTTGCCTACGTGGCGTAAATTTTTGTTCATGTTCGATTTAATCTAAATTTACAAAGTAGCCCATGCAATTTTACACATACAGCCCTCCCTCCCTTCTTCTCCAACTCTCTCCCCTCTGCAAAATCAGAACAGAGCTTGGCCTCCCATCGCCGCCCGCTGCCACATGCCTTCCCCCAGCGCCCCGCACTCCCAACCGCCCTCAAGCACTTGGCCGCCCGCCGTCGCTCGGGATCCCACCGCCAGATGCCGCCGCTCGCTGCTGCTGGTGGTGCTTGCTGCCAGAATGCGGTATGTGCCTTGCATCGGCGAGGCAGGGTCGACGGCGGCTCAACGTCGGCATCTTCCGCGGTGAGCAAGATCCAGCCATTCTAATGCTCACCGGTGTAGGATCCGTCTGGGGCCGTCAGAGCTGTGGTCGGACCAACGCGAGAGGACGACGACTGGGCCGAGCCCGATCTAGATCTCAGCGACGACTAGGTGAGCCCCTGCACCGTGCACATCATCCCGCTGCATCGGCAGCCCTGGTAGCTGTTGGAGCTCCGCCTTGCCTGCACGAGTGGGCCGCTCTGAAGGAGATGCCGAGCACATCTCCATTTACGAGCGCGCCTTCCAATATTGACCGGTGGATCCTCCCATGGCGCCGCAACAGAGCAAGCCTCCCTGACATCTTCGGCCGCCCGTGGCGATGCCGGAAGCTTCTCTTGAGCAGCGTCGCGTCCTCCCTCAGATGCGGCAGCGCGCCACCATCGTGCCCCCCATGGCCGCTGCGTCTCCTTGTGCGGACTACGCGCTCACCTCAGCCAGCCGCTCCGCTGCCCTCTGTCATTAGCTAGAAGACGAACAGGGGGATAGAGAGGAACACAAAGAACATGAGGGGTGTATGTGTAAAACAGTGGGGACTACTTCATAAATTTAGACTAAAATTGAACAGGCATGAAAAATCACGCCATGTAGGCAAAAAATAGGTCCCATCTGTCATAAACGCGATCAACAGAGCCAAATCCGCCGATCGGTGGATTTTGCAAAAACATTACCGAAGACATGATGTTTTCTGCAAAAAAAGTGTATTGTAGTGTTTTCTGCAAACCTAGCCTTCAAAGTGGTGGTTTCCGGCAATTTACTCACACCGATCTCATCTGGTTCTCATCTCCGTCCATCCATCCATACACCCGGCAACGTCCGGCCGGCTCTACCCGCGCGTATGGCCGTGTCTGCCCATCCCGAAAATGGTATGAGGAATGCAGTTAGCAGCCGGCCAGGAGCGGTGGAGTGGCCGTCTACTGTACGTACTGTTCTTCATATATTCATTGGTTGCATTTCCGGCAAGTTGCTGAAAACATCTGCCGAAAGGTTTTGTTGGAAAAGCTGTTTGTTACAGTACTCACGTATGACCGAATTAATTCCTAGTTTCCTCTGGTTCATGCGAGAAGCAAAAAAGAATAATAATAATAATAAGTTGTTGCTACAGTATCCCACCACGAATCAGATGCATACATAGGGTTTCTGTTTCCGACGGCGGCCAGTACTAGGAATTACTTGTCACATAGTAGTACGCACGACAGTTAAGGCAGAATGATGAGAGCATTTAAGCAGCAGGATTAGGAACTCACCACTTGAGGCAAAGTAATGAAGGAATAGGTCGACGGCGACTGCTACCAGCCCACTCAGAAACACCAGTTAATGCATGCATCCTACTCAATCCAGTTCAATCTACAACAAGACACCTCAAACACTCATACAGACGGTCTAAATAGTGACCAGACACAAAAAAGCGATCCAGACGGGCTCAAACGGGCCTCAGATGCCCGGCCTAACGGGCCGGTCCGCGGACGTGCTGAAAGTCGGATTTTGCTAAGTCTAACTGTAGGTGCTCTTTTAATACCTTTAAAAAAAGTTGTAGATGCTCTTAAACCGTTTCGTTTTTTACTTTGCGTATCAGTGTTTTCTCGGGAATGTATTTTGTGTGTATTAGCATGGTTATATAAAATCAAACTTCACAAAGCTTGATAAAAAAATGCATGAAAAACATCAATATCTGCAATAGCCGACAAATATATCTACTCCAGATTATATTTCAGGATGAATCTAATGATATTAATGCCGTACATTGAATGCTAATCTTTTCTACTATATACATAAATCGGTCAAACTTTTGAAGAGTTTTATATACTTCAAACAAGACTAATAGGCGGAGTAGTGCGTGGTCTTGGCATTTGTCATTGGCAGCAGATCATTTGTGGTAGTAGAAGCAGAGCATTTGTACACCGCAGATAGTTGCAGCGGCAGTGATTAATTCTCGTGAGAAGTTCTATCAGTTGAGTAATCACCGAGCGCATGTGCGTTGCGTAAGCTGCAATCAAGGTGGAAACACGGCCATTGGCTCGCGCCGTGCGGTGCTCGCTCTGTCATCATCCATGATGCAGTCCGATGTCTAAAAACCGATTCGATCGACGTCACGAGCCATGGGGGGCACATGGAGAGAGAGAGAGAGAGAGAGAGAGATCCCCGGCCGGCATCGTCGCGGCGTCGGTGCTCCTCCGGATCCAACGCACACAGCTCGACGAATCAATCATGGAGCCATGCACACGTTCGCAGCACAGCACAGCACGGAGGAGCCACACACTCGCTCCCCACTCCTGCTAAGCATCAAAATTACAACAACAAGAGAGAATATGATAGCCTGAGACGGATCGTGTCACCTCGAGACCAAAGGAAAAAAAATTCCGTTGCTCCTAATGTCAAAATGTGTATGTATGAGAGCTTCTTTCTATACGACTGATCTTATCTGAAACTGCCACTGAACGCCTCCCAAGAAACAAAGAATGATGAAATTGCTACTGAATGCCTCTGAAAAAACCATCCATCAGCTAACATCTTTGGGTAGTACAGTTTTCTGCTACTCTTGACCATCTCATCTACACTTGATCGCCATGCCTGCCATATCATACAATTTTTTTTGTCGTCCGATCTCTTCTCATCTCATCCGCTAGACTGCTACATACACTGGCATATATAGATATGGATACATACATTCTACTGGTATACCATCATAACTAGAATTAGAAAAGAAACAAAAAAAAAAAAGTCAAAGAAGAAGATCAAATGAAGGATTCACTGGAGCTTGTTTGCTCTGATGTGCGCGATGGCCTTCTTGAGCAGCGGCCGGAACCTCTTGAGGTCCAGCCGGACGTCCTGCTTGTCCAGGTACACCTGCTTCAGCGACTCCCACCCCTTGCTCTTCACGCCGTCGGGGTCCGTGAAGATGGCGTGGTCCGGCGGGTACTGCTCCGTCAGCGTGCTCTCCGCCGGCGCGATCCGGTACTCGAGGTATTTCAGGCCCATGTCCCTGGACGGCGTCCGGAAGTAGCCGGCGACGAACTCCAGCCCGCCCAGCGGCACCACCTGGATCACCACCCCGCCCGTGGGCAGGAACACCATGTTGGTCAGCCCGGCGCCGTGCACGCCCAGCATGGCGTCGCACGTGTTGGCCAGCTCCGCGAAGGGCGCCACCTCGTGCGTGCCCTCCGACACCACCACCTCGAACCCGACCTTCTGCGCCGCGCGCACGATGTCGTCGGCGTTCACGAACCGCCGCGTGCTAGCGCGCGCGATGAGCAGAAGCCGTGGCCTGGCGCCGGTGGCCGGCACGGCGAGGCCGCGGGGGAGGCCGTAGACGCCGCGCATGTGCTTGGTGAAGTCGACCATGGAGTAGCCGTTGGGGGCGCGGAGCGGGTCGATGCTGAAGTCGGCGTGGCAGGTGAGCCCCACCTGGACGTGGCGGAAGCAGCGGGTGCGGTTGTCGGCGGCGAGGTCGACGAGGTCGTAGTTGGAGAGGCTCTTGAAGACGGGGAGGAACTTGCCGACCCACCACATCTGCAGGTCGGAGACGAGGAACTGCACCTCCCCGCCGTACTGCTTGGCCGTGAGGAAGAGCGGCAGGATGACGTCGGTGTAGGCGTGGAAGTAGTTGCCCGTGTACCCGCGGTCCGAGAAGAGCAGCGCCGGCACCGAGTGCCTGATCGCGCACTCGTCGTCCTCGCCGGCGCCGGGGAGAGTCGTGGTGGAGCGCACGGTGATGTTGGTGACGTGGCGCATGGCGTTGGGGTCGACCTTGCGCGGGTACGGCCTGATGCGCCACTCCTCGGCCTGCGGCGCGCCGACCAGGGTGACGGTGGCCTTGGCGCCGTGGACGCGCACGTCGCCGTCCAGCTCGCACCAGTCGATGCGCCGGTTCGACGTCAGGTCGCACAGCGGCTTCCCCTCCCGCCGGGGCGCCGTCGCCGCCTCCTCCGAACCTGAATAATAATCCCACGCACCAAAAACACGTTGATCTTCAGTTAGTAGTTGGCCATGAATGATCAGAAAAATGATTGGCACGGAAAAGTGAAGCAGCGGCCAAAGAAAATCTTTTCTTGCGAGAGCTTGGCAGACAAGAACATTATTGAGTTCGTGTAGGACCAAGCACTAGTACACTAGTCCACGAAATGAAATGATCAAAGCAAAGGAGGGGTCTAGAAAATGGGGCTTTCCCGTCGTCAGATTAGTGAGTGAGAGGGCACGGGATGAGGCATTGCCACATTGCTCTCCTCTCAAGAAAGAAAGCTGGAGAAGAGGACGCAATGGGTAAAAGCAGAGGAGTGGAGCAGTGTAGCAAGGACATTGTTTCTTTGGGACAGGGAAGTGGAGCTGCAAAAGATAAAAAGAAATGTGTCTGCATTTCGCAGCAGGACGAGTGATTGATTGCTCAAACTAGTAGAACAAGTTCAAGTGCTTGAGGTGTTCATTTTTTACCATGGAAATAGAAGAAGAATTACTAGTAGTAGGTGTGATGAGATGAGATGAGTACCTGGCTGCTGCTTGACAGCCTCTGGAGTGAGGGGAATCTGCTTGGGAGCCTCTGGAACTGGAACGGTAGGAGGAGTCTGCTGGACTGGAGCAGGAATCGTCGCCGGGTCGGATTGAACCACGGACTGTGAGCCGCCATTGCTGGAGCTCTTGTTTGGTGAATTAGCAGCGGCAATGGCATCCTGCACTAGCAGCTCCTGGTCCTCAAGAACACCTGACCAACCAAACACCCACAAAGCTCGGCTTGTCAAATCCAACAACTACTAACTCCCTTTTCCCCCAAGAACAAAACAATTATGCGAAGCCGCATCTTATCTACTACTAACTAAGTGGTTGGTCGATTGGATCCTCACTCACCTTGTTCCTCTTGCGTGCCGTTTGCCGACAGGGGAGGGAGAAGAGCGCCGGCGGCGTCATCGTCCTTGGCGGCCTCCACGGCCGCAGCATCGCCGTCCCTCGCAAAGGTGTCATCTTTCTTCGTGTCCGCCAGCGACGCATCGTGGACCAAATCTAAAGCGAAAAGGAACGGGGAGATTAAAAAAAATACACCAGTCTTTGTCACCGGATTGCCTGGATGGACGTTGCGTGCGAGCCGGTAGAAGCAGCCAAGTAGCGGCGGGCGGCGGCCGCGGCAGCTCGTGGCCTCTAGCCATGGCCATGGCCGGACCGCCTGACGCATGCATACACAGTGTAATAAGCAAATGATTTGCTGTTTACCTTGCGGTGAAGAGGAGGAGGGGGAGGTGGTCGTGTGGTCGTCGCCGTCCGTGTCCAGCACCTCGGCCTTGCTCCCCTCCCCGGATAATGCCGCGTCCTGCCCCAGCACGCCCAAATCTGAAGAAAAGAAGGCCGTCAGTCAAACTTGTCGATTGGCAAGATAGATTCGGCCGAAATGTTGGCGCGGGGGATGGATTAAGCACCTAATTGGGTCTTGGAGCCGGCGGCGGCGGCGCTCACCGGCGAGCCAATCCGGGTCTCCAGGGGGCTGACTGCACACAGACACGTCGAGATTGGTCCGTCAGAGCCGCGGGGGACAAGGGGGGTAGAGGAAGCGGGAAGCGAATGCAGATGCGCGGAGGGAGGAGAGGGGGAGGGGGTTGGCTTACCGAGGGGCGCGATGTGGATGGCGTCGAACTTGGCGGTGGAGAAGTATGCGCAGGTGACGAGGAGGAATCCGGCGACGAGGCCGATGCCGAAGTTGCGCGGCTCGACGGTGCGGCTGAAGGCCTTGAGCAGCCTGGCGGTGTCGTGGTGGTGGGCGTAGGCCGCCGCCTTGCCGCCCTCCATGCCCGCCGCCGCTCTGCTCTCCTTGCTCTCCTTGCTCGGTTGGGCTGTGTCTGACTCTCTGCTCGCGAGGGAGAGAGAGAGAGAGGTGTCGAGGTGGAGGGTGAGCGGAGCGGAGCAGGGGCGCGGCGCGTATATATCTCTGGGCTAGCGAGCGAGAGAGAGCCTGAGCTGACCTCACATGCTTACAGGCAGCGCCGGAGCAAACAGCGGCACCGGGTGTGGGGCGAGCGACGCGTTGCGTTTACTTGTACTACTTAACTAACCGTAACTCGTGAGCTAGCAGTAGTTGTACACTAAATAGCAGCAGATTCAGTGGTAGTAATATGGAGCAAGCTGAGCGTGCGAAAGCGAGGAGAAGAAGAAGAGACGGGCGAGCGAGGCATGGCAAGGCAAGGCTTTTCTTTCTCCAGTAATCCCTCCGTAACTCGTGGCCTTGTTTGCCACAAAGAAAATCAATATAAAAAAACTGCGTGGCTTTCTCCCCTCCCCGTTTCAATCAAGCTGTACTGTTAGTAGGAGTACGAGTAGTACGCGTTGTTCTGTGTTCCCGTGAAGGGTGGAGAGATGGCTGACCAAGTGACGGAAGGACGGGACGGAGTGGGGAGCGGCTGCTACTGCTGCGAACGTGTGCTCCGTGATTGGATCACCGGAGGGAGGAGCACCGACGCTGCCTGCTCTCCTGCTGGCTGGCTGGATGGATCCTGGCTCCTGGGAGATCGGATTCAGATGAGGTGCTCCTTTCGTCCGCCCGTCCGTGCATCCATCTATTGGGAGGGTGTGCTCATCTCATTTAATCGGCACTGACGAAATATTTGCCCTGTCGATGCATACTACTACTGCCAACGTGGGATCTGCGTTACGACCGGTAAAGTGAGTGAGCGAGCGAGCGGCGTTCAGAGGACAAACTCGGATGCCCCCTTCCGCGCCCTGCTTCGCGTGCCTGTCCGCCCGCTGGTGGGCCGCAAAGAAATTCCCGACCGGCATGGGTCCCCGTCCGTGCATCGCACCGCACGGCACGACTTGTTCCCACCTTCAGTGCGGCTTACGCAACACACATGCGGTCACTGATTACCCGGGACTGTTAATCACTGCCGCTGCCAAGATCAGCAGTGTTAATGCTCTCCATCTACTACAGACCACACGTACCACCACTAATGGATTGAACTAGTAGTAATGCTGGGGCTTCTGCGTGCATGCATGCATTTACTAATGGTGTTTCTCAGCGGGCAGATAGCAGTCGCCATCGGCCGATGATTCCTTCCTTCAGTCGGCCAAGTGGTCAGTTCCTTCCAGCAGCAAACAGGCAGGCTTCCTTCCTAACACTGCTGCTTAAATGCCATCATCATTCTGCCTCTTAATTATATACTGCGTCTTCTGTGACAAGTATTCATTCCAACGGACAAGGGCTCCTGGGCTGATTTACAAGCAGCGCAAACAGAATCAAGGAAATTTCTTTGCGAGTCACTGAGTTTGTGTGGCCAGTACAGATAGCCAGGACGTGCAAGAAGATCGTCCAAAAGTCCAAAATACTAGTAGTGCTACCGGTAACCAGCGATGCTGCAATGGAGCGATCGATGCGTATCGACGCGCCCGTGTGTGGCGTACGTCGTATACTGTATGTGGATGGAGATCGATGGATCGATCAATAGAGCGGTTGTTGCCACATCCATTCCAGCAGAAAATGGCCCAAAGGATTCCGTCTTGGTCCAACTCGCTCATCGATTCGCCACGCCGCTGTTAATGGCGACGCCCGGCCGTCCTTGTTCCGGCGCGACGTGCGTGCGCCTCCCTCGTCGTCTCCACGTCGCGGCGGATCGTTGCGCGTTTTTCTACAGTCGGCGCGAAGGTGTGATCGGCACTGCACTTGTTGACTGGCAATGGCATGTCGGCCGCACAAGGACGGTCATCAGTTTCGCTGCCCAACTGGAGGGAGAGAATTCAGACATGGAACTGTAGAAACCAGTACGTAGTTTGGAGCAGCCCAACAATGCCCGACTTGCACGCCACATTTCTCGCATGTTCGGCCGTCCCAACAAATTTATCGATTTTCTCTTGCATGTCTATAGATGATGGAACATTTTGATTTTGGACGCAAGTCAATTCTTCGTGCCAAGCGTATGCGCTGGCGGTTTTGTTGCTCCGCGTACCTTGTTCGGTTTACGTCGCGGCCAGGGGGTACAGGGGGACTAATTAAGCCGCGGGGCCCTACGTGGAAGTGTGACGACAACGTTTATTCAACGTACTCCTACCTGGGACGGTTAACTTCCTTGATGAAACCCGCCAGGCAGGTTCAAGTTCTAAACTTGTCACCGATGGGCGTCACAAACAGTAGATCATGGCCCTCTAGGCCTGACCGAGCTCCGCCCCTGCGACCACAACGGCCGCCGCTCCCGCCATGATGAGATCCGGGGACGCCGCCCCGGCCTTGACCTCCGCCACTCGTCACAGCAATCGGGGATCCCCCACCCACCATCTCGTTGAGAAGAACGGCACGGTCGTGTTATATGTGCGTGAATGGTCCGTAGAAATTTGGATTGTGACCTTACAAGCCGCACGGTTTCCTTTCAGTGTTTATTTTTTGGTTTCTTGGGCGGCAAGTTTTTTAGCTGGAAAGTTAGTCCTATATATATATAACACGACCGTGCCGTATATCAAATGATCGACCTATCATTCACCACCAAAGATACATCAAATGGAACTAGGGCTTTTGTGTTTTTCTCGCCGTTGTGCTGTCCTTGTACCCTACTCCACCCGAGCGCGTGCGTGCGCCGACGAATAGGAGAGCGGGTCTCCAAAACTTCTCGTTGTTGAGAGCTAGCATCAAAAGAGGGCGAGATATGTTTTTGAGAAGCGCTTCGAGCGATTGCTTGCGTTCTTCACCACGGTTCACCTTCCTCCTCACACCGATGTTTCCGCTATTGTCTGCCTTGATCGATCTTTGCTAGCGTCATTGTCAACAACATCGTCTCGGCACCACCAGTCACGACGACTTCATTTACAAACGATCAATACGTACTGACGGATGATATATCTCTCTTCTCCTATAATATAAGATCGTTTTGCAAGCTAAAACAACTTGCAAAAAAATCTTATATTATAGGACGGAGGGAGTGGTATTTTATCATGGTTGTTACTTACATGATGTTGTTTTACTTGTGGTTCAATTCATCTAGTAATGTGTTGCATTTGTCATAATATATATTCGGGAATTAATCATATTGCTTAATTTTTCAGCAGCAGGATTTCTGTTTCTTCTCCAATAATAAATCATATGGAAGTTCACATTCATATATCGTATTAGTTTTCTTTTTGGCGGGGTCATATGTCAAATTGTCAGTTGGTAGGTGCATGGATAGAATATGATACGGGAAGCTCACATGAAATCGGCACAAGCTGAAAAAAAAAACGTCATGGCATCCGTTGCCGCGTCTACAGGCGCTAGTGACACGACAGCACGTCCTCTCTTTCCGTGGTCAACTGTGGCGTGTACCAGAGAAGACGCCAGGCCAAGCTTGGGTAAAAAAAAAATTATTTTCTCGTCGGGAGTGAAAAGGGCAGACCAGAGACGAATATCTTGGGTAGTGTTTCCTTTTTCTTTTTTTGCGGGGAAAGTATTGCTTTTGTAACCAGAAAATGTAGGCGTATTTTACTCTACAAAGACTGGAGCATGTTAGTACTAATCTTTTTTACAGGTAACAAAAGGCAGATAAGTAAAGCTAATGTTACCTGAATTCCAAAAAAGAAAAACTAATGTTACCTCGGAAGCATCACAAATCCGTGCCGACAAATCTGCATCATGACTTATTCTTTTTTTGTTTTTGTTTGGAGAAGTGTGCAGGACCATCAGTGTGTGTGTGTGCTTGGGACGCCGTGTGCACGTTCCGGCCCAGAGCATCTCCTCCCCGTCAAGGCACCTTGCGCATAAACAAACAGTTTTGCGCAAAGATCGCGGAATAATTTTGATTTAGATGATGGTTGGTTGCCCCATCGCATACGCTATGTCCTAGGGTTAACTGGAGATAATGGCATCGTATATGAGCCATTGATATGCACCAATTGCTAATCCTACTCACCGATTAGTATTACTATACAATAGTTAGGCTCGTGCATTGGCAGTATCATTTGCATCGTCGAAAGAAATGAAATAGTGTTAGACTATGTATAGCTTCTGTACTTATGTACGTATATTGTACGTATTGTAACACATCCATTATATATAATGAGATAAGCCACCCCTAGAGGGTTGTGCTGGTTCCCCCAAAACTTATTGTCTTACATGGTATCACGCTAGGTTACGATCGCTTCCGCTTCCAAACCCTAATACCTACACCGCCGCCGCAGCCGCCGCCGCCTTCACCGCCGCCATGTCGAGCGCCGCCACCACCGGTTCCACTGCTGCGGACTTCCTTCCGGCCTCTCTTGCGGCTCTGCTCAACCTCCCGCTCGATGTCGTCGCCGTTCCGGCTCCGATCGGGACCAGGAGCATCGGCTCCGTCTACTCCACGCCGCCGGCGCCCTCGCTTGGGCGCGACCTCGTGGTCCACACCGCGGCGCCGCCGTCCGCTGCGGACTCCGCGGGCGTTGTCCCGCCGCTCCTGCCGCAAGCGGATCACACCGCCCCGCTGGCGGGGTTGGCGGCGTCCGCCCCGGCCGCGGGCCTTGCGGCGTCCGACCCGGCCGCGAGCTTTGCGGCGTCCGCCCTGTCTGCACATCAAGTTGACGAAGTGACCAACCACGAGAAACAACAATGGAGAGAAGAAGCCGAATAGTGGTAGGCTTGACGACAGGACTGAAGGTGTCCTCATAGTCAAGACCATGGCGCTGCCGAAAACCGCGAGCAACAAGTCGCGCTTTGTAACGCTCAATAGATCCATCCGAATGCTTCTTCACTTTGAATACCCATTTTGAGTCAATAACATTTACCCGTGGTGGTGGAGGAACGAGAGTCCATGTCTTGTTATGAAGGAGAGCATGAAACTCCTGCTCCATAGCCTCTCGCCAATGTGGAATGCGCAGGGCAGCCTGATATGAGCGAGGCTCAGAAGATGGATCCGCAACAGCAACAGCCAAACAAGCAGCCAACCAAGCAACCGTACCATCCTTACGTTCCTTAGGTTTGAAAATGCCACTGCGACTGCGTGTATGTGGTCGAGACACAGGAACCACCGAGGTCGACGGAGCAGCCTGCAACGGGCTGGAGGACGGCGACGTTGACGAGTCAGCCGGTGACGAGGAGCCAGACACAGTAGCCTCGGGCTCGGTCGGCGAAGAAGGCCGGCCCACCGGCGAAACCGGCAGAGCAGACGAAGCAGCTGGCGACGCCGGCGTCACAGACCGGGCCGATGGCGAGCCCGGCATAGTGGGCCGTGGCGCGGCCGGTGTCGCGGGCCGATCCGCGGATGAAGGCGACGTGAGGACGGCATCGCGGACCCGAGCTGCAGGCGAAGACAGCGGGCGAAGACGGCGTGACAGGCCGAGCCACTGGAGACTCGGCGGCCGCTGGCGAAGAGGGCCGAGCCGCTGGAGACTCGGCGGTCGCTGGCGTAGCGGACCGAGCAGTGGAGATGCTCGGCGCGACGGGCTCTTCGGGTGACCATGCATGGGCACGCGAATCGATGCCATGCAACATAGGGCGATCGACGTGCCCATCAGAAGGCGGCAATGATGATGGTGAACTTTTGTCTCCTGCGGATGCCACAGAGTACAGGAGCATTGTTGGTGGACTTCAGTACTTGACGATCACGAGACCAGATATCTCTTATGCTGTTAACAGGGTTTGTCAGTATCTTCAGGCTCCCAGAGATACTCATTGGGCTGCTGTTAAACGCATTCTTCGTTATGTTCAGTTCATCCTGACATTTGGTATGCATATTCGGCCGACTTCCTCTCGGGTCCTTTCGGCCTTCTCTGATGCAGATTGGCTGGTAGCCCAGATGACAGGCGATCCACGGGGGGTTATGCAGTATTCTTTGGCCCTAATTTGATCGCCTGGAGTGCTCGGAAACAGGCTACTGTGTCACGTAGCAGTACTGAAGCTGAGTACAAGGCTGTGGCTAATGCTACTGCAGAGATTATTTGGGTGCAGTCTTTGCTTCAGGAGTTGGGTTTGTCTCAACCACAGCCTCCTATTATTTGGTGTGATAACATCAGTGCTACATACCTTTCTGCAAATCCAGTATTTCATGCCCGAACGAAACACATTGAAGTTGACTATCACTTTGTACGGGAACGTGTATCACAGAAGCAACTCCAGATCAAGTTTATCTCATCTAAGGATCAACTTGCAGACATCTTCACTAAGCCTTTACCTCTGCCACAGTTTGAGGCTTATAGGCGCAATCTTACCCTTCTCAGTTCTTTAGAAAGTGGCTAAGATTAAGGGAGGGTGTTAGACTATGTATAGCTTCTGTACTTATGTATGTATATTGTACGTATTGTAACACATTCATTATATATAATGAGATAAGCCACCCCTAGAGGGTTGTGCTGGTCCCCCAAAACTTATTGTCTTACAAATAGTAACTTGAAAAAAATGCGAGCGCTAATTACCTAACCGTCTGAGCACGGCTCAATTTGCTAGCTCGTGCATTAGCAGTTCCATTTTCATCGTGCAATCGTACCGCCGCTGTTGGACTGCAACCTGTAGTAGTAGTAGTAGTAGTAGACGTCGCCGTCTGTGTGCGCTAGAAGGTCCATTGACGATGCAGTATCGGTCGATGATTGAGTGAGTGATCGATGGAGGATCAATGAATGTACTACGTATGTACTTGAATGCATGGAGTACTAGGATGTAGCCGTGGACCGGCCGATCGCCCCGACAATTCCAAGCCGCTCAACATCTCGGCACGCATCGTGCCCATGTCCCGCGTGATCCAGCCCGCATACTGGACTAGCATGTACAGTAACAGTGACTGGTGGTGGTGACAAAGTAGTCCTGGCCGCAACACTAAAAGAAAAACTGATATGCACTGTCCGAGTTGGTTTAGATATTCATTAACAAAAAAAATGTTTCAAGTAGGAATCGAGAGGCACGTGACGGGATCACTCAACGGAGTGAGGCCAACTCCACCGCACAACCCCAAAGTAACGTTCGGTTTGACTGGATTTTGTTTCTTTGAGGCCACAATGAATTTGTCCATTTCCATCACTGTCCGTTGGATCGTGGGTGCGTCCTATGCGCGGACGCACCTAAATCATGTCTGTATTGGGATAAAAAGTAGATAAACGCAGTTAAAAAAACTTAAAACATAAGTTATGGGTCACGGCCACAAAACGACTCAGTTTCACGGTTCACTTAACCCCAGTGCTATAATTAACATAAAAACAAAATAAAAAACACCGCCCGCGCGCTCCTACCGCGCCCGTCGATGCCGTGGCCGTGGCCGTCTTTAGTGGCCGCCGGTGTCGTCGTTGTCGCTGACGAGGTCGACATACTCCGGCGGCGTCCAGAGGCGGGCCAGCAGTCCGCGGTGCGCCGAGCGGGCTGGAACGTGGCAGGTGCCTGCACCACCTCCTCCCGTGGCGACGCGTCCCGCTCCGATGACCGCGGCGGTGTGGGGCACCAGTTCACGCCCCTCACGACGTGCGCCATCTCCGGAGCCGTGCACGACCAGCTCCACTGCTGGCCCAGCAGGCCCGGGTGGAACATGGCCACTGGTGGCTCCTCCATCACCTCCTTCGCCGCCACCATCTCCAGCTCAGGGATGGCGACGTCGTCGGCCGCAGAGAGGGCCATCGTCTCCTCTAGGCCCGAGCATTGGCGCTCATCATGCTTGCTCATGGAGTCGTCCATAACACGCTGCATGAGTCGGGCCTCCTCCTTCGTTGTCATGCGAGGAGGTGGAGGTGGTGACGGAGACGGGGAAGGCGACGACGTGGGCGGGAGGCCGCGCACCGGCGTACGACCGCGCACCTCCCGACGTGGCCGTCGCGACCCCGACGCCGTGCGCGCGAAGTAGGAGGCGCGCCCGCATGTCGTGCTCTTCCTGGGGCCACGTGTCCTAGAGCACGGAGTCGTGGGCGTACCTATCGTCGTAGTAGAGGTCGTCGGGGAGGAGGCGGCAACGGCGCCTGATCTCATCGCGGCCCGCGCGGCCGCTCATCGGCACCGACGGAATCGGGACCCGGTCGGCGGAGAGGTGCCAATTGTTGGGGAGGTGGATGTCACTCCACGGGACCGGCGTCCTCGTCTCCCTGTAGTGCCGGCATACGTCCACGGCCAGGTACTTCCGGTCACGCTCGCCGGCGGCCCTAGGGGCGATGGTGAACGGGGCAGGCGCGGGGCCCTGAAGCGGCGGTGAATCGCTCTCCTCTTTCACGGAGCCGCAACGGCGTCCCGAGGAGGAGCCGGCCTCGCGGATCGTGCTTTCCCTTGTGGCCGTGGTTCCATAAGCCTATGGCTGCGAGGCGGCCGGCCGGCGAATTTAAGGCTAGGGTTTGGTGCTGTCGAGTTTCGAAGAAGCCGCGGGGTGAAGTGGGAGTGTGGACGACAACCGATCCACGGCTTTCCCATTTAAGAAGGATCGCGCATGTTTGTCTGGGCAAATAACAGGCGGGGCCGTCTGGGCGTGCGCATTGATGTGGATGGGTGAGAGATAGGTGGTCGTCTGCAACGCGGGGCTGACGCGGACAAGCAATGCGCCCGTTTGGTGTCCGTCGTGATTCAAACCCGACGTATGTTTACGCTCGAAATAAATCGAAGCCTCAATTAAACGGGGCCGGACAAAATAAGGTTGCGCGGTGAAGTTGGCCTCACGAGGTGGCAGGGGAGGAAACAAGTGCAGCTAGCTGGATGAAGTGAGATATAATAATGGTAATAGTTGGCTGGCAAAGTTTGACAGAAAGTTGATCCCTGACCTGACTGCGGTGGTAGCACGCACATGGCGCAATTCACTGACACACACTTCAATCAGCCAAAGCTCCATGTTTCCTTGTCACACGCCGGCCATGTGTGTGCGAGTAAAAAGTGTCGGTACGGGTTCCGGGCGGCCGGGAGCACGACCCAGGATCCGAACCATGTGTGTTTGGTTACGGGCTTTTACGGCAAACGTATAACATACGAAACTGGAATCCTCAATAATACTACACTTACAAAGAGTTACTCGCATTTACATATTGATTAAGATTTTTTCTAAGGCTAGTCATAATGAAAGTAGCTTAATTAGTAATATAGCATATTTTAAAAAATTTCTTTGCTTACGTGACATGTACTTCCTCTGTCCCAGAATATAAGAACATTTTTGACACTATGCTAGTGTTAAAAATGTTCTTATATTTTGAGACGGAGGGAGTAGTTAATAAGAAGTGGTAAGACAATATGTTACTGTAACATAGCGCTTCCCAATACAAGATAAGTCTACAAGCCATTAAATAAATTTACATATGACACTATTAGTATATTACTTTACGCTATAAAGGTAATAATTTAGACTAGTATCATATGCATGACACTAGTATAAGGACCCCTCCTCCCCCTTAACCTCCAATCACAACCCATCTGTTTGTAAAAACCCATGTAAACTTATGTATGTGTAGCATTACTCGTGGAATCCCCGAGTTCGAGGCCCTGTTTGGTTCAGTTTTTATCGACGGATTCCGCTGCCGCGCAGCAGAATCTGAACCAAAGGGCGAACCCAACAGAATCCGATTCTAGAAATCCGCTGTTAAAATCTGAAGCAAAAGCGGAGGCAGCCCAGGACATACTTTCCAAAATCTGATTCCACCGCGGGGCCAAATCTGAAAAAGCTGTATCAACTGGTTTGCCAAATAACCTACATCTTTTTCACATCAGATTTTCCACAACTATTTTTCCACAACAGATTTTTCACAGCTGCTTTTAAAAATCCACAGCCGAACCAAACACGGCCTCAGTATATTGTGTATTGGACCCATCTTCTAGTTCATCTGTATAGTCGAGATTGTGACCCTTCTCTGTATTTATATATACGTGACTGGTGCACCGATCAATACATTGCGATTGCATAGCCTATTCTTCTCGTTCTACGCCCCGAAATTGCCGTGACACGATGCTCGATCGCCTTGAGCCGATCACTCGCTTGCATCGGATAAGTGCTGTAAAACCGTGACCCTACAAAGCCAAACTCCGCCCGATTTCTTCCGCCGTGCGCCAACTTATTGTTACACGCACCGTTATTTATTTATTTTTTGTTTCTTTTCCTTTTCTTCTGAAAGCTACGTGGCTTGGAAGTTTGAACAATATATTCTATGATAGATGTCGCTCCGGGCCAAACGAGGAGGGGCTCAGACAAACTGCCAGGCTTCGCGCTCCGCTCCGTTGGATCGCCGATTTCGACGCAGGGCCAGAGCCATGGACAGGGGCCATGTTTGCGTCTTAAACTCCGCCTTCAGTACAGTTTACGCAACATTTCGGACAGTGATTACTCTAGGAGTAGCATCATCAATGACTGCCACTGCAAGAGTACTGTGGTACAAAGGCAATGAATTTTGTTGCCGTGGTACAAATGACTAGTGCAAATGCTTGCTTGCAGCTGCTGTGGTACAAAGACAATGAATTTTGTTGCGGCTTCTCCGTTCATTAAAATTGGTCTTTCTCCGCGCTCGCCATCGACCCGCCAGCTTCTTTCTTTCATTACGGCGGCAAAGATATCAGTTCCAGGGAAATTGCGGGTACTACCATCATTCTGCCTCAATTGGGGGTCTGTTGAGATATCAGTTCCAGGGAAATTGTTGGTACTACCATCATTCTGCCTCAATTAGGCCTCGCTCTGGGGCTGAATTAGCGGCTTTGAAACGGAAAGCTTGCCAACCAGCCTCACTCCGTCGTCCCCGCGGTCGCTCGATACAAGAGGAGGGAGCACCCCTTGCCTTGCGTCCGCATCGACTCATGCAGATGTTTCCAACAACTTGCCGAAAAATTCATTGCCAACAATCTGCACCAAGAACCGGCAACCGCAATGAATACTGCATGCATCCAAACATATTAGCTAGAGCGGCCATGAGTAGCCATCCACGCACGTAGGTAGAGGTAGAGGTAGGGCGGCAGGTCGCTGCCGGAAGGACGGATGGAGGCGAATAAGATGAGATCGGTGTGGGTGTGTACTGCTAACGAACGATGAGGCAATGAGACGATCCTTCCGTCCGTGTGTGGCGTATGTATATGCGGATGGAGATCGGTGGATATGCAGGTAGCGGTTGTTGCGACATCCATCCCAGCAGAAAATGGCCGAAAGAATATTGTCTGTCTTGGTCGCACTTCCGCATCACGTCGCCGGTACAGTAGCCACTGTTAATGGCGGCGTCCGGCCTTGTTCCGGCGCGACGTACTTCTCGTCGTCGCCACGTCCCCGGTGGACTGCCTTCTACCGTCGGCGCAATTAATGGTTCGACTGTGATTGGTTTCACCGTACTCGTTGCACTGGTTGACGGGCAAGCATGTCTGCGTCCAGATGTTTTGACTCGTCTGCCAAGCCAAACCGGAGGGAGAATATTCAAACAAATTTAACTAGGAGCAGCCTAACAATGCGAGACTTGCACGTCACATTTCTCACATGCATGCTCGGTCATGCGTACAAGAAATCAGTCAAATCGTCCTTGACGGCACCTTTGGATTGCATTTTGGAACCAAGTTGCTTCTTTCTTTGGACGTTGCAAGTCTTAGCATGCACTAGAACAGTTTGTTACAGTATTATGTTACTCCGTGCGTGCACGTAATTGTTTACGTCGTGGTCAGGGAATATATACGATCGTATGTCGACTGATTTTTAGTTTTTTTTACAGGGAATTCAAGGCGGGCGATGTGTATGTGCGATTAGGACATCACGTCACGATCGTCCGACTCGATCAAAGCGATGATGGCAATGCATATGCTGTGAAGCATTGATCGGAACAGATAGAAACTTTGACTCATCTCATTAAAAAAAAGAGGGGAGAACAAACTTAATTTGACGAGGTCAATTACACCTTAATAAATGAAAAAAAAAGCCTACTCTCGCGGCAACAAAGGACTCCAATGTTTCTCCCCCGCGAGAACCCAATTCCAAGCTTTCGTTTTGATGTTGTCTATCAAGATAGTTGCCATTGTCGATTTGGTGCAGAAAAGTCTTACATCCCTTTCGTTCCACACCTCCTGTGACCAAGCCCAAGAACTGTCGGTGCCCACCAAGCATGAACAGTGCGAATACCTCCCCAACTCGCAATGTCCAACTCCGGCGCATCAAGCCAACCCATGATGTCTGACCATATTCTGAGAGAGTACCTCCACCCGAAGGTTCTTGGATCATCGACTCTCTTGGCGGTTCTGGTTTCTTGTTCATGGCACTTGTCGAGCAAGACTTTATTCATGATAACTCACCATTCATGATCAACAACGACAGTAGTATTATAGTCCGCGACGAATAACCGACTCCGAGAATGGAGAATTTTCCATGTAGAGTTTCCCCACTTTCGGTAACGAGTATCTAAAATCACAATTAGCAAATGTGAGCCCCTATACATCTGCGGACAAGCCCGGACGCATTCGCGGACAGTGCCGAGCAGGTCCCCACTTGCCCCCTCCACAACCACACTCCTCATATCTCAATACCAAATACATGCAAATCCATGTACATCGATCATACAATGCAAATTTATCATAAATTCAACGATATAAATATAGTGCCGCACGGATATATTCATTACATGCCAAAATAAAATTCAACGATTCATACATAGATAGGTGATACACGAATGAATCAATGATTTCAGTTGTCGCGGTCATTGATCCTCTACATGCGGACCAACCATTTCTTCCCTTCATCATCCAAAAGCTTGATGTCCTGCAACATGATCCTTGACTCTTCCGTCTCTCTCGCAAGTCTCAACTTCTCTCTCTTGAACTCAAGCCTTTGCATTGTCACCGTTTGTTAAAGCTCCCATTTTGCAACCTTCTCTTGCCTCTCCAATTCTGTTTTGTCCTTCTCTAGGGTCAACCTTTCCGAGTCGAACTCTATCTTCTCCCTTCGCACATCGATGAACATCTTGTACATTTCCTCCTTCTTCACCTCATCGGCGGAAAAAATGTCCATACAAGTGGCGCACAATCTTGCTGCGCCTTCACGCGTCACCCTCTCCTTCTCCCACTTGTTCCCCATCATCTTCAGGGTTCTCTTCGGTATGGTTGCTCGCATGTCCGCCCCACCATTTTCCTCTTCCACCTTGTCCAATCCAATTGATTGAGCGGAGCTAGAACCATAGTTTGTCTTCATCTTCTTCGTGTCGTTTTCAATCTCCTTGAGGACGGTTGCCACTTGGGTTTCCCATTTAATTTCATCCAACAATGAAAAAAGGTGAATGCTTTCTTCTCCACTTGATGGTACAAAGCCACCACCAAAGTGGCATGGGTTTGAACTCCAATGACGCTTTGGTTCCAGCCAACAACTTGTTTGAGATAACCAACAAATTTTCTCAGGACCTCTTGGATGAGTGACCATCTATGTTGGAAAGAGCACGTGACACGGTTGGTGGAGATTGGTTGTGGCTTCACATAGTGTTTTTGCTTATCGTAAAGTTTGTGAATTTTTCTCAATATTTCTCGCCTTTTTAGTTTATTTTCACAAATCAGATCCATGCTAGTATCACACCAACTTATCGCGCAACAAAATATCTTCAAATTGTGTAAATGTCGGACCTCTTGGCTTCACTACTTTCACACCAACTTTCTTCTTTTTAGTGTGTGATGTTTGCTCAACTTCAAACACTGAGGACGCCTCTTCCCACCAGAACAGCTTTCGCTACTGGAACTACTCTCCAAAGGCGATCAGGGAGGCGACTTTTTGCCTTCCTCGCCACCGGCGACGCTAGGGATCCTCGTCCTCTCCGTTTGCAGCTCCGGTGGTAACGGACGGGGACCCCAGCAGTTTCTCTCCGGTTGTGCATTATGATAGGCTTAGTTTGTTTTCAGAGGTGCTGCATCAGTGGCGGGGACAGCACTGCGTCGAAATAATCTGTTTCTACCCATCCCCCATCTCGGTGTCGTTCTAATGGGTGGTGTCGGGGAGCAGGTGGCTCCGTCTTCTTGCTGCTCTTCAGATCCGGTGAGATTTGTGTCTGATGGTCGGCGCACGACACCCTCCTGGGTGATGTTTGTGTCGCCCGTTGCAGGTGTTTTTGGTGTCTTGCAATGGGGTGCGTGGATGGAAGCATGCAGCGGGGAGGAACACCGGCCGACGCACCACGAAGTCTCGGTCTCGTCGCTTGCGGCGGTCCGGTTCATCGGCTCGAAAAGCATCCTAGTATGAGAAGGTGCTCCTCCAGATCTGGGTATGATGGCAGTTCCCCTCTTTCTCAATGTTGCTTCGGCGGCGGAGGAGGACGATAGTGGGCGATGTTTCGGCATGGCACAAGATTCTGCCAGAGTGAAATTGCAATTTTACTTCCCGCGAAGTCTTTCGTGCAATATTGCAAGATATCTATGTATGTCTCTTATGATGACCACATGTATACTCTTTGTAATCGGTTTGTCTAATTTATGAAACATATGTGGTTATTTCGAAAAAAAAACTTCAAACACTGAGGCGTTGGTAAATTGCAAAGATTCTTGATCATCATTTATCATATCCTGCTACATCTTTTTTCTAGAATCTGCATCGCAACTTAACTATCATCTTACAAGTTTGAACCCATGGCATGTGGCGACAAAGGAATCTACGAATGCAAGTGCGAATGGGGGGCAAAGAATGTACCGAGCCTTGGTCGGGCGTCCCCTCAATTAGCGTGTGGGCATGCCCGGAGCCGGCATTGCCCGATGCATTTGGAGCTGCGGCGAGTCAGCAATCGTGGATGCGTCGAGGATGGCTTGCATAGGCCAGGTTGGTTTGCAATTTTGTGTTTGGATAGTGGTCGGACAGGCCGTCCGGGGATGGATTTGAGGGCTCTGGTTATATATGCTTTGAGTCATAGGCCAGTGCCTTGCATAGGGCTTTGATTTACATCACATGTTAATCCAGCCTATAGATTAGTCCTTGTCGTCGGTAGTCATGAGTGGTTAATATTTACATGATCGAAGGCAATGTGGGAGTAGCATGGACCATCTCCCCTGCCGCGTGGACAGTTGATCGCGAGGGATCCTTTCGAGGGTTGAAACATGGATCGCGTCGCGCCGACAGTTCAAACTTAAAAGCCATGAAATCGTAGACACTTCCTGGCTTGGCTTGAATCAGCCGGAAGCTCCCATGTCGCCCGTCATGTGTGTGAACATTTTTTTTTGAGGGACCCATGTGTGTGAACAGAGTGTCGATCCCCGCGGGCTCCGGTTATCCATGGGGCAGAGCCCGCGAGAAGCATGTGAAGTTCACGGGAAATACGCTGTACATCGGGGGGAAACCCTTTTTCGTAAATACGCTGTACAGCCTAGTGTTTTTTTTCTCTTTTGCCATACTTGATTGCTACGTGGGGTCTTTGGTGGACGTGACAGGCTCGCCGTACCTAGTGGACATATAAGCACAAGACAAGGTGGCGCCGGACGCTGCCCAATTTCCTTGTCGTGCTCCCCGGCTACCCGGCCTTCTACCACGACCGACTGATTTTTATTCTTCTTCTCGTGAAAGCGTTCACACACACACACACACACACACACACAAGGATGCACTTACTGTTGAAACTGCAAATCTCCAAGTCGTTCACATAATAAACCAACTTGAGACTCGCGAGGGTGAGGACGTGTACCGGTGATAATACGTGCGTTGGATCCATAACCTAGCTAGCTATGGTTAGCTAGGCCAAGTACTCCTGCAACTACAAATAAAACGAACCACATTCGGCACACAATCAACCAGTCAATGTGTGGATGCTGATCCACGTGTCACGGGTCGGGCTGGTAGCTAGCACCTCCGAGTCGACCGAGCTGTCGCCCAAGTGCGTCCACGCAGCGGCCGTGTGTGCGCGTACGTGGACACTCTCACCCATTCCTCCCTGCTATAGTAGCTAGCTAGCCGGTCCATTCTTTGATGACGCAGTTCCAACAAAAGAGTGACGAGACAACAGAATTCATCGGCGAGTTGAGGTATGATGATGGGCAGTCGGTTCGGTTGGATCCTTATTTTCCTTCCCTCTTGGAGGCCGATTGATTTATTCATTCTTCTGAAATCGCACCATTGTGTTGAAAATGCGTTTCTCTGTTTTTTTCTTCTCTATTTCGTTTCTTTTCTTTTTTTTCTTTTAGTGTTTTTGTTTCTTTCTTCATTTTAATTTCTTAGTTTTCATCGATTCCATTGTTCTTTTTGTTTGTTTGTCGACTTTCATCGGGGTTTTTGTTCAGCACATGTCAACTTTTTTCATTACATATTTTACATTATAATATACATCAAAAACATTTTTTCTATACACCCTGTGTTTAATATTTTGAAGTGGAAAAGCTACAGAACAAACCTTAAACTTGTAGAGGAAAGCTATATCGAACCCTGAATTATGAATCCCGGAAATCAGCACACCAAAATTATTGATCCCGGTCTACTTTGAACCTTCAGAGCCTTCCTAAACAAGATTGTTGACGTGGCAGGTTGGATTCCAGAATCGTTGACTGTGGTCGCGACTGGGCCGGCCCATATGTGAAGTGATTTTTTTTCTTTTTTGAAATAACACGCGAATTAAAAATACCAAAAGAGCGAACTCGAAATTGCGACCTTGATCTTCTCAACTCATCCTGCTAGCCATTAGAAGCATAGGATGTTATTGCTGTAATGAGAAGCCAGAACAATTTAACCACTAGAAGCGGGCCGCTGGCGGATGGCGTGCTGGCGGCGGCACCTTGGGTGTGGAATCTCGGATTGCCGATCCGGTAGAGCAGAAAATCTGATTTTTTGCATGGACTGCTAGACTGATTTTTTTTCAGCCGGCGTCTAAAATCTAGGCGTACTTGCCTCTTTTGGATGTGATGATCGGACATTTGATCCGGCGCTGGTGTGATCCGGCGAGCGCTATGGATCGGAGTTTATTTGAATTTTGAATTGTCATTTAGTAGTGGACATATACAAAACATCGTTTGATGGCCAGCTCCCGCATCCCCTTATCGGCGGACGGATGCGGGAGTCAATTTACATATCAGCATTGGAGATGCCTTTATGCATATTCATTTTATTAAAAAGGTTGTTTTGCATATTCCAATTGTTATGTGCAAGTAGGACGCAAATAGGCACGTGACTGGGTCACCGGAGTGACGAGGTGTCATGGGGAGGAAACAAGTCAAGGATGGTGGCCTGGAATCTGCCGAGTGTGATTGATCAACTTGAGATATAATAATACCAATAATTAGCAGCAAAAATTGACAGAAAGTAGATCCCTGACCTGACTGCTGTGCTAGCACACACATGGCGTAATTGGCTGACACACACCGGCATACTTCAATCAGCCAAAGCTCCATGGATCCTTGTCAGTTGTCACACGCCATGTGTGTGTGGGTAAAGTGTGGGTACGGGCTTCGGGCGGGGAATCCGGGGAGCAGGACGCAGGATCCGAACCATGCGTGCTTTGGTTACGGCAACCGTAACAGTAGAACAAGGAAGCCCCAGAATCGGCCATGGCAGACAGGAAGGCTCGATCGCCCCGATCCCAGGCCTTGCAAGCTTTATCGTCACAAGCTGACCTTGAAAGTTTGAACAACAATTTTTAGCTTTGGATGCTAAAGAAAATTTTCGGGTAAAATAGTCGTACTCCCCAGTTAAAAAAGCTCGGTGACTCCAGACCAAGGTTTTGGATCCCAAGTGTATATTTTTTCTCGAGGGGCACCGGAATTCGCGTTTACCATGGTAACCGTGAAATACCAGAAAAAATTCGGACGAAATTTGGAATTAAATTTTGAATTCAATTTTTTTGAAGTCGATATAGATAGGGGTTTAACTTCAAATATTATCATGTACCTGGTGCTGGCGTAGTGGCTGTTCAAGCCGAACTGCCCCTTCCTAAATGAAATGGTAGCGAGTTCGACCCCTTGCCACTCAAACAAATTTCTAGCTTATTTTAACAAATTTCTAGCCGAGCCGGATGGATGGACACAGAGGCGGGTCAGATGAGATCGGCGTGGATAGGTACGTACACATAGCCAGGACGGACATGATCATCAGCCCATCATGGCTTAAACGTGGATGGAGATGGGTGGATACAGCTACAGTGGTTGTTGCAACATCCATTCCAGCAGAGAACGTACGGCTGCAAGAATTTGTCTTGGTCCAGCTTCGGCATCGCCGGTAGCCATCCTATTTATGGCGACGGCGCGACGGACGTACTTCTCGTCGCAGTACCGCGCCCGTCGGACTGCTTTCTGCCGTCGGAGAGGCCGTGATCCACATGTTCTGACTTTTCCTGCCAAACCCAAACCGGAGGAAACAAAACTCAAACAAATTTGGGAGCAGAGCAGCCTAACAATGCCAGACTTGCATGCCACATTTCTAACACGCACGCTCTCTCGTCCAAGAATTTAGTCAAGTTGTCTTTCCTTTTTTACCATCGTTTGTCGACTGATGATGATTTACCAGGGAATTAGGCGCGCGATGTGTATGTGCGACTTGTACACATCACGTCACGCTCGTCCGGTTCGATCAAAGTGACGATGGCAATGTATATGGCGTGAAGGATCCATAGGAACGCGTCCAAAATATGCTGGTAAGATGAGCACCACCATTGTTTGTGTCTCTGTGACACGAGAGGATGGACTTTTTATTTGGTATATGCAGAACCCGCAAAAGAAAAAAAGAACTGTAAAGTGGCATACTTATAGGGTAGTCTTTGCTGCACTACCATCACTGTGTACCGAGCTCTAGTGAATCAGAACGAGCGTTTAGCTCTAGAAGAAGGGCAGGTAGCGGGACCATCATTGGACGAAGAACAGATGTGGAGTTGCCTTTGGAAACTCAAAGTGGTACCAAAAGTCAGAGTGTTCTGGTGAAGGGTAATCAGAGGGATCATTCCGGACGAATCTACCCTACGGCACCGTCACATCAAAGACACAAGTTTGTGCAAGTTGTGCCTTGCCATGGACGAGGACTTAATGCATGCGCTTGTTCATTGCTCTCATGCAAAGCGTTTCTGGGAGGAGGCGAGCTTGCTTTTCGAGGTTAACCTGCCACGTCTCCATCCTAGCACCTGGGCACGTGATATTCTTTGTGACAGCCAATTCTCAAAGAAGGATCGTGCAACAATTATCACCGTCATGTGGGCTATTTGGATGTCTCACAATAGGAGAACACACGACCAGGAGATCATTGATCCAGCAGCCTCGGTTAGACGCATTCGCGAAGACCTGGCACTACTAGACATCCCCCGGCAGAGCTTCATACCACTGCCGGGCCATGGCTGGCGACCCCCTGAAGATGAATGTATCAAGATCAACACAGACGCGGCGATTCACCGCGATGCTGGCAACACCGGCTTGGGGGGAGTAGCCCGCTCTTCCTCGGCATTCCTGGGCACATGGTGCAAACCCCATGTAGGGGTCACAGATCCATTCATTGCTGAAATGTTGTCCTTGCGAGAGGGCGTCATCTTCGCGAAGCTTCGAGGCTACACGCACGTGCGACTGGAATCCGACTGTCTTGAGGCAGTTAACCTCTGGAACTCTAGCTACATCGATCGCTCGGTCGTAGCTCCAATCTTGTTAGAAATTAGAGAGCTCTCTGCTAGTTTTTTGTCTTTTCATATAGCTCATGTACTTAGAGCCGCTAACGGTCTACGCTTACTACGACTGAAAGCTGGCTAGACTCTACCCCTAGCTTTTTGGTTAGCAGCCTGTTGGCTGACTGCCCAGCGAATGCTTTCCCATAATAAAGCTCTCTGAATTCCCCGGAAAAAAAATAATTGTTTGGGCAACCATCATAACTGTGTATGAATGGGACGACGTGGGAGAATGTCCGCAAGACGCCTTGCGTATAAACAATCTTATGTTTTTCTCATGGGTCGTGGATTAAATTAGCGTCAAATGATGGTTAGCTGTCCCATCACACGCTAAGTGCGGTTAAGTGAAGAATGATACCATTGTGGCGCTATTATTAGTAGTAGTATATCTCCTGTACTTCCCATGTCCAATTAAGTTAGTGGTTTGTAAAACTGAAAAAGAGAGCAGAACCGGCAGATTAGTTATAGTAGAATACATGCTTGTGGCGAATCAACCATTGGTTGAATGGTTAGAGGGACAATGATATTCCCAGCCCATCAGGGTTCAAGTCTTGGTGTTCGCATTATTTCTGAATTTATTTCAGGATTTCCGCCTCTCGAATGTGCTCATAGGGATAGGGTGTGCGTGTATGCGTTCATAGTGGTGAGTGTATGCGCGTATGTATGAGTGCTTGTGTCTGACTGTTTTTCGACAAACTGTGGTATCCTCGGCCCACCAGGGTTTAAACCCTGGTGCTCGCATTTTTTTCTGGATTTATTTCAGAATTTCTGGCGATGCGCATTCTGTGAGAGGAGACGTTCCCGTCGACGACGAGGTGCCTACGGTGACTTCGTAAATTTTAAGATGATATGTCAGCTCAATTTTTTGAAGGTGCTCATAGGAGTAGGATGTGCGTGTGTATGTTCATAGGGATGAGTGTATGAGCATGTATATGAGCGTAAAAAGGGAGCTGATTAGCCTCTATGACTGGTTGATTAGTCGATTGAACACGCGCCCTGAGCGGTCAATTTGTTGGTGGCGTGTGTCAATAATTACACTGAAAGGGATCGAAGGCGACGTGGGATTCGTAGTACCATGGACCATCTCCCCGCCGCGTGGACCAGCTGAATTGATCACGAGGGATCTCGTCGAGTTTGCGCTAGCAGTGCAGGCAAACCTGTCGTTTTCTCTCAGATAATTACACTAGTTTTTTTTTTAAATCAAGCAAAGCTTGTACTCCTTCTGTAAACTAATATAAGAGTGTTTGGATCACTAAACTAATAATCTAAACGCTCTTATATTAATTTACGGAGGGAGTATTACTTAACGGTGCTGGGCCATATCGCCCACAGCACAAGATGCCACGTGGGCAGGTACATCAGAATCCCATTCCACAAACTGGTTGGGAGGATACATATGACCAATCTTAGCTAGCTCATGCGCTACGAAATTCGCCCTACGCCCACAGTACATGATTTTATGTTGGGAGAACCATAGCTTGAGTTGCATTTTCGAGTCCTTGATCACTGCGGCGTATGCCGATGAGTCCACCTTGCCGAGATCAAGGGCATCAACCAGAAGCTGGGAGTCAGTCTCGAAGAACATCCGGGTTAATCCTAGATCCGCAGCAAGCGTAACAGCCTGTGACATAGCATAAACTTCAGCCCCGAACGCATCTTGAACGTGATCTTGGCGGCCTGCTCGAGCACTTACAATGTGGCCTGATACATCTCGTGCAACCACACCCCACCCAATGAAGGATTCGCCAGGTGTAAAGGCCCCATCAAGGTTTATTTTGATCATGTCCTCCCCCGGCGGCATCCAAATATTCTTGGCGCCGTGCTTTTGATCTGGTGGCTTGAAGACTTCAGCATAGTCGAAAACCATAGCCTGCACACGTCTCGCAATATCGCTGGTTCCTGCTGGCAGCTCCCCCTCCCTGAGCTTATTCCTATTGTTCCACCACAACCACCAGGCCGTAAGGATCAGGACCTGTTCCTCCTCATTCAAACCCCACATGAAATCAAACATAACATGCACAGATGTTATTTCTTCTAGCTGTGCTATGACATTCTCTAGGCCTAGCTCCCGCCATACCAGCTTGACTGATTTGCATCGTATGAAAAGATGCGCTCCGTCCTCATCAGCCCTGCTGCAGAATAGGCACTTCGTGTCTTCTATGGGTATACCCCTTCTTTGCACACTTGTACGGAGAGCCAACGATTCATGTTTTAGTCGCCAAGCGAACATTTGAATATTCTTGGGGCATGGTAGTTTCCAAAGTCTCTTCCAAGATTCATCCATGCATATGTTCAGATTGCCCACCTGTGCAATACTTGCACCCTGCCCTCCATTCTTTGCCTGCTTACCGAGGTGCACATGAAGCTTGTAGGCGCTTTTCACTGAGTGCTTTCCTTTGTCATCAAACTGCCAGGCTATGAAGTCAGGCACTCCTTCCCTCAAAGGTATCTGTAAAATGTGGCGTGTATCGTCCGGCCAGAACGTGTCACGGACAACTTGCTTGTCCCATGTCCCGGTGACTGGAGATATCAGATCAGTAACATACTCGAGTAAGTTGTCCCCTCTAGGGGTGATGACATGTCGCGACCCCGGCCGAGGAATCCATGGGTCGTTCCAAACCCGAACTTCAGACCCGTCTCCAATGCGCCAGATATAGCCTTGCTTAACTAGCTCGAGTCCATGCAGCAGGCTTCGCCAGGTGTAGGAGATCCCGTCCCTTGGAACAGCCTCAGATAATTACACTAGTTTAGCCTCGTGCATTAGCGGTACCATTTTCAACATGCAACCGTGTCGTCGCTGTTGGACTGTTCCCGCTGAGAGTCACTAAACAAGTAGACGTCACTGTCCGTCCGCGCTAGCACGTCCGTTGATGCAGTATCATTCGTTGATTGATTGAGATTGAATTAAGACATGAATCGCGCCGACAGTTCAAACTTTTTTTTGAGGGAACCGACAGTTCAAACTTGAAAGCCATGAAATCGTAGACGCCAGCACCCAGGCCAACTACAATGATCCTCATGTGTCCGCTTTGCTTTAAACGGACAAACGCGATGACCCAATGTTCGACTGCAACCCTAAATTATGACCCTTTGGTGTCTGGCTCAACCCATTTTTCGATCAAATTTGTTTTTGGTTTGCGTCCCGACGGACAGGGAGCGGATGCGCACGCGTCCTCTCCTCATCCACCGTAGGGCCCGCGTGGGTGAGCCTGCTTTGTTAGCCACTCAGTTGCCCCATGCGCGCCCTTTTTAATGTGAAAGCCATGGACCGACCAGTCGACACACTTCCACTTTTAGAGTCGCGTGCCTCCTCGGACCCTACATGCAAACCCTAGCTACCGCCGCCGCTGCTCCACCTCCTCGCCGGCCGCCATGGTGTGGAAGTGAATCCCCAGCAAGGAGAAGCACGGCCACAAGGCTTGTTTGTCCTTCGGGCCGCAGCCGCCCCTGGCGCGTCCTTTTTGATGTGAAAACCGCGGATCATCCAATCCACACACTTTCACTTCCGGAGCCAAATGCCTCCTCGAACCCTGATAAACAAACCCTAGCTCCGGACGCAACTCCTCCACCTCCTCGCGCAGCCGCCATGTTGTGGCAGTGGATCCCCGGCAAGGGGAAGCACAACCACGAGGCTAGTTCGTCCTCCGGCTGCACCCGCCCCTGGCGCGTCCTTTTTGATGTGAAAACCTGGATCAGTCAATCCACACACTTTCACCCACGGAGTCGCATGCCTCCTCGAACCCTGATACGCAAACCCTAGCTTCGGACGCAACTCCTCTGCCTCCTCGCCAGCCGCCATGGTGTGGCAGTGGATCCCCGGCAAGGGGAAGCACGACCATGAGGCTGGTTCGTCCTCCGCCCGCAGCCGCCCGCATTCAGCATCTTTCACGGCCCCCTCGCGTGTGGTCGTATGTGAAGGCCGAGATCTACCAGCAGTATTGGGAGATGGGCACGCTGCTGCTGTGGAGCGACGTCCACCAACCCAACAACTGGCACCTATTAGTAGATCGGGTGCTCGTGCCTCCGATCCGGGTGAGAGGCCGCACGTGGCTTGAGGAGATCAACCACCGCCGCGCCCGTCTAGCGCCGCCTGCCTACGGACCTCGTCAACGGCGCCAGGCACTCCGCCGACTCCCCACTCTGGTACACGTGATTCCCGGACGAGCACGATCCCGCCATGGGCGCGCTCGCTTTTGTTGGTTGTGCTTCGAGCCCGCCACGTGCGCGCTCCGCCAGCTGCGCACACTGTCAGCCCACTCCGGGCGCGCGATCGTGCGCAGGGTAACGCCCTCCCCCTCGCCATCCCCGCCACCACAACCTCCCATGTCCACCGAGAAGGAGGAGCTAGTGAGGAGGGTGCTCGAGGGCTCCGTCCAGGAGCACGATTGCACCCAATGGGAGGGCCTCGATGAGATGATAGCCCTCTCCGCTGCAGGCGACATTGCGACCCCGAGGTAGCAGGTCAAGGAGTCCATGGATGAGGCCGCGGAGGATCCACCTTTCACGACATTGGTGGGGCTGTCTTGGACTTAGACGGAGATGGTGATGTGCACACCGGAGTACGTGTCTGTGCCGCCTGTGTGGGTGGGCGCCGACACGTGGTCGTTGTTCTAGCCACGGCCAATGGTGGTGCAGGCGCCTCCGGCCTGGCAGCCGTCATAGGGGCCGCCAGCCCACCTATGGCAGCCACGCCTACATCAACCTCATCATGGACAACGAGGATGAGGACGGAGGTGCTTGAAGACGACGGCGGCATCATAGACGGCCACGTCAGTGGCAAAATCTACCTTGTTCAGTTTTTTTTATTTTAGGTCGAGTTAAAATGTGTGACCAGAAGTTTTGTGGACTATTTTAAGTTTGTCATAAGTTTTAATTAAGTTTATTGTATGTTTTTTAAATGTGTGGTCGGTTTTTGTTTAAAAAAATAGTGCAAGGTAGACAAGCTGAGATGCGGCGACAAGTTGGGTACACCAGTAGTCTGACGTCCTAAGGCGGAGACGTTCGTCCGTTTTCTCGACCCAAATGTACAAAATATGAACAAAGCGGATCTCCGTTCTAGTACCGTTGGAGTTGGCGTCAGGGCATGTACAATAGTGCTATCTTAGGAGTGCCACGTAGGACCAATGATGATGTGGAGAAGAAAGAACTCATAAAAAAAGGCTTGTCTTCTCTTATTTAAGAGAAGACAAGAGATGATCTCTTAGCACAATATGTATCACCACATTTTTAGAAATTGTTAATTATTTAAGATAAGGCTAAGAGATGACCTATTATAGACTCTTTTTTTTGTCATCTTTAAATTAAATGCAAAACTTAAGATAAGACTACTTTATCAAGATGCCCTCATGGGCGCTCTTGGTCGCTTCGCGCTGCAATCAGCCGACGCGCCCATGCATCCATGTCTTCCGCCATGTGTGTGAATAAAGTGTCGGCCCGGGTTCCGGGCTGCATGCCCACACGGTGCCCATGGGTCTGAACTACAGGCCCGCGGGAACTATGATTGTTATACTACGTGGGGTCTTTGGTGGACGTGACAGGCTCGCTGGCCCTGGCAAGTGCTGCCGTACGTACCTAGTGGGCATATAAGCACAAAGAAGACAAGGTGGCGGCGAACGCTGCCCAATTTCCATGTCGTGCTCCCTGGCAACGTACGTACCCAACTCTGCCGACTGAATTTAATCTTCTTCTCCTTCTTGTGAAAGCTTTCACAGAGAGAGAGAGACCGATCGATGTGTGTTGAAACTGCAAATCTCCAAGTCGTTCAGGTAAAAGGACGTTCTCCTGCCTTTTGAAACCAACGTAGGGACCCGAGAGTGTGTGGACATGTAGCTGTGTATACGTGCGTTGGATCGAGAACCTAGCCAGGCCATGGTTAGCTACAAAGAAAACGGAACCGCATTCGGCATTCAGTCAATGTATCACGGGTTGGGCTGGTAGGTAGCACCTCGGAGTCGATGGAGAGGTGTCGTCGACGTGCATTTGTGTGCGCGTGGGCACTCTCATTCATTCCTCCCTGCCATTGCTACAGCTAGCTAGCCGGTCCATTCTTTGAATGATGACGCAGTTGCAACAAAAGAATGATACTACAACAGAATTCGTCGGCGAGTTGAGTTAGTTATGATGGGCACTTGGTTCGGTTGGATCCTTATTCCTTCGAGGCCGATTGATTTATTCATTCTTCCGAAATCGTGAAGCAGCACATCATACGAAGTTAGGCTGGACCGGAGTAGAATATGCGGCTAGCCGCCTGGTCAACGTGCAGACCACGACGGCGCGGTGCAGCTGTACGTGATTTGGCTTCCTTTCAGTCTTTGTTTTGTATATTAGGCAGCTCCTAATGTTGACCACACCTGCAGGAACAAAAACAACACCAACAGACGGAAGGAAGGAATACGCGGATGAATGATGAGAGGCGCTTCGTTTTGTTTTACCGGAGTTCAACTCGCAAAGCCGCCGGCCGCATGTGGTTGTGGTTGTGGCTGTGCTGTTGGTGCGCGGCACGTCTGCGGCCAGCCGGCGCGCGGGGAACGGAGCAACACGTGCCGCTAAGGCTGGTCACAATGGGTAAGAACATAGTCTAGTAACTTACACACTTCCCTAGACTATGTTACTACCTCCACAATGAGTAGAAATATTTATGTAGTGTCATGCAACAATGTATTTATTAGGTTATAGACTCATTGTTTCTTGGAGTGTGTGATGTTTCGGTAACTTAGCTAGTTACCACAAGCACCTCTCTTTTCATTAAATATGTGACACATAAGCAAAGTTGTATTGGAGTGTGTAATGTTACTCCTAAGTTCCTCCCCATTGTGACCAGCCTAACTTAGGACCAAAGGTACGGTGGCCGGTCTCTCGGTGCCGGCCACTTCGTCTCACTTCTTCTTCTTCTTTTTTTTTCGAAAAGACCATCATTGATAGCTTTATTAACATAAAACAAGAATTACATCGTTCACTGGCTTGAGAATATCTTACTTCTTCTCTTAGAGCATCTCCAGCCGTGTCCTCAAGTGCCATTTTTTGGCGCCGGCGCTCAAAACTGGCCCAGTTGCGCCACAGGAGTTCATTCTTTGCCGCTTTGGCCCGAAACAGGCGTCAGCGGATCCAGACCGAACCCGGCGCGCTGGGGCGTCCGAGGGTGCCGGGGCAATCAGTTTTGGCGCGAACGAACGACCGGCCCGCCGAGTCAGCAACCCCCGCCTCGCCATCCTCACAACGCTTCGTTTCCCGTAAAAAATCAATACCAAGGCTGCCGCCGATCAGCCTTCCATTGATTCCTCACGGGTGACGTGGTGCGGCGATGCGCCCCCTCCCGCCACGCGTACACACAACGCCGCCGTTTGCTATGTAAAAAAATGTTTAAGTCATCAAAGTTTATTCCCGTTTACCGAATTATAGCCGAAGTTTTTTTCAATTTTTTTTTAAAAAAGCCTTCCGGGGGCGACCCTAGGGCCGTCGGCTAGGAATCCGATCGGCCCCAAGCCGATTTTAGCGCCGAGTTGCCCCCAGGCGACGATTTTTCAAGCCTCCTGGGGGCCAACGGCCGGAGATGCTCATAGAGCCTACTCATGCACACAACAAAACCGTGCCCGTAAGATGCCACTGCGTCTCTCTCAGAACTGTTTTTTTATTGAGAAACTCCAAAAATACGTAAAAGGCTTAGCCCAGTGCTATTTAAAAACAGGCTGAGCTTAGCCTCTAATCAGTGCCAAAAAAGATGAGGCAGCTCCATGTCTTACTTAGAGTAAGACCTACCCCTCAAAAAAAAAAACTTAGAGAAAGACCAAGCATGACGTTAGGCGCCTCACTGAATGGGACACCCCAGCCACGCGGGAGGCCATGATCTCGTTTTTTTGTTTTTTTTTTTAATTTTTCTCTTTTTTTTATTTCGTTTATACTTTCAAATATTCGAAATAAATATATTACAAAAATACTTTACAAGAAAATTGGAACCATGTTAACCAAGCATTTGAAAAATGTTAAAATGTGTATAAAAATGTTTCTCATATAAAAAATATATATGCAATGTGTGTGAAAAATTGATTATGTATTTAAAAACAGTTAGGAAAGCATTTGAAGAAAAATGTTACTCAAGCATTGAAAAATGTTAAATGTGTATTAAAAAATATTGACCATGCATTCAAGAAAATGTCAAACTTGTATTTAAAAATAGTTAATTAAGCAGTTGAAAATGTTAAACCGTGTATAGAAAAAAATGTTAACCATGTAATAAAAGATGCTAATATTGTATTCAAAAATGTTAATCAACTATTTGAAAAAAGTTTATAGAAAAACGTTGACAATGTATTCCGAAAATGTTAACAAAGTATTTGAAAAAGGACTGTGATATTTGACACATGTGTGCCATATAACCAAAACTGCCACACCTCTACTTAATTCACTTTAAATACATGCATACATTAGCATTTTTTTTCTTTCACCTGCATTTCTCTTTCTAATTATATGCATATACTAGAGGACAAAAAGCTGATGTCATTCTAGATTCTCTTTATTTCAAAATTTTAAAATGTTTTGTAGCTCAAACCATTGGTTCGATGTAAAAACCGTTTCTACATAAAAGATTCGTCGCGACGAGATCTTCGAAACTAGATCCCATGTTGGCATGTTCCGATGATTTTTTTTTCAGCCAAAATTTATCACACCTAGGCTACATAAGTTACCATGCCCATTATATGCAAGTTACCGTGTTATTTCCACATAAGTTATCGAAGGCATAAAAATGGTTCACCGACCCTGCAGTTCATATATTACCATGCTTTATTCATATAAGTTATCGGGCCTGCGGTTATTATATTACCATGTTGTTTTTAGGTCTACGGTTCGTATATTACCATGGTGTTTTTATATAAGTTACCGGGGGGTATGTTTCTAACATTTTTTTCTACTTGATCAAGATTACCGTGGTGTTTGTACGTAGGTATGTGATGCGTATGTAACCATGCTATTTACACAAAATTTACGGGGGTATGTTTTCAATAATTTCCCCACCGAGTCAAATATTACCATGGTATTTGTATGTAAATTATCAGGTATGCGGTGTGTATATTACTATGCTATTTACACAGAAGTTACCGGGGTATCTTTTCAACAATTTTTTTTCTCCAGATCAAATTTACCGTGGTGTTTGGACCTAAATTATCAAGGTTGTGGTGTGTAATTTCTATGCTATTTACATACAAAAAGTTACCATGTATATTTTTCGACCACTTTTTACTACTTTTCCCCAAACCAAGACTATTACCGTGCTATTTACACATAAGTTCCCGAGGTATATTTTCAACAACTTCATCCACTCGAATCAAACTTATCATAGTATTTGGACGTAAGTTATCGGATTTTGCGGTTCATATATAACAGTGCTATTTTCACTTAAGTTATCACGGGTATGTTTTTCGACAACTTTTTTGCTCTTTAGTCAAAGTTACCGTGGTGTTTGTACGTAAGTTATTGGGTATATGATTCGTATATTACCGTTCTATTTTCACGTGAGTTATCGAGGTATATTTTTCAACAATTTTCCCCTCTTTGGACAAAGTTACCTTGGTGTTTGCACCCAAATTATCAAGTCGGTGTTTCCTATTTTACCAAGCTACTCACACAGAAGTTACTGGGAGTACATTTGTCAATAACATTTTTCCCTTGGTCAATTTTACCGCGATGTTTTTACGTAAATTATCATGTACATGGTTCATATATTATCATGTTATTTTCATGTAAAGTTATTGGGTTTATTTTTTAACAACTCCCCTCCTTGTTTAATTTTATCGCGGTGTTTGTACTTAAGTTATCATGTCTACAAAATGTATATTACCATAGTATTTACAGAAAAAGTTACTGGGGTTGTGTTTTCAGTAACTTTTTTGCCGGATCAAAAGTTACCACGGTGCTTGTATGTAAAATATCAGTTATGTGGTACTTATATTACCGTGTTATTTATACAAAAATTACCGGGGTATGTTTTCAATAACTCCCTCCACCCTACGCTATTAAAGTTACCATGATGTTTATATGCAAGTTATAAAGTCTGCGGAGCGTAAATTATGATGTTATTTACACGTAAGTTAGTGACGTTATCTTTTTCAATAATTTTTTTCCGGGCCAAAGTTACCATGGGATTTGTCTTTAAGTTATTGGGTCTGCGGTACATATATGACCATGCTATTTACACTTAAAAACATTTCTCAATCAAGAAACATACACAAAATGTTATCACAGTGTTTCTATGTAAGTTATCAAATCTGTAATGCATAAATTTTTTTGAGGGTTGTAATGCATAAATTACCATGTGAAAAACGATGTGAAAAGTGAACACCCATTAGTCACCTAATTGCTTTTTCAAGTTTTGTTGCCAATATTATGGTGTCAACCTCAAGAATTAAAAAGGAGTAGTCAATCTTTCAAAAATAGGAAACAAAAGTTACGGTGTGACTAAAAAAAATTCTTCACACTAGGAAATAGCATCAATTTTCATCCACGCGGTGAAAGTTGATCTCAACTTCAAACTGGTACCAATATTGCGGTGTATCTAGCCAAGAAATAACTAAGTTACCACACCACACAACATAGACGCAACAATCCCTAATATTATTTGTCCTATCTGGACCGAGATCTAGCAAATTGCCTCTAGCAAGTCGTGTTGTAACATGCCCTCTTTTATCTGACATCCAATATAGATCCAATGCACGAGATTGTTCGAAAACAAAATAGCGCACACCTATGGACTTAGCAGAAGCAAGAAAACAACCACAACATGGGACTTGAACGTCTCCTGATTTCTGACTTTTACAAGTGCTAGTACAGGAATAACGAACAACAACAAAGCACTAGAATATCTCAAATTGCAGATTTTCACAACACACTTGCACGCTTAATAGCAAGAAACGGCACCATCCAAGCATTGGACCCTCTTTAAAGTGCAGATTGTGTACAACATAACAGCAACAACAAAGCACTGGAACTTATCCAAACTGCATTTTTAGAGCCTCACTTATAGGCTTAACAAGAACACAAGAAACGATTTATAACACCGAAATTCTAGCACATAACAGCAGCAACAAAGCACCAGAACCTCTCCAAATTGAACATTTTTGTAGTACTTAACACTGAAATTCTAGCACATAACACTGGAAAATGTGTAGAACTAACATAGTTTTTTTGTACCAACAAGTGGTACAACTGAACAATAAATTGAAGTACTGAATATACCAGGCTAGTCTATCTGTACACTTTGTAAGTTTGTAGCAGCACCAAATATGAATAGGCTAGAGTTTCTTGTAAGAAATGAACAAAAAAGTTGCAAAGAAGCAACAATAGTATTGGCATCTCTTGACAATACATTTCCCTTCAGGTTTTCTTATGAGACAACTGAACTGAATGAGCAAGGGACACACAACACACTCCTGCGATGCGGTGGCGCGGGGTCTCGTCCATTCTCTACAGCGACGCAGCAGGCTCCTCACTCTGCTTGGATCCAGCAACCTTCGGAACTCCATTTTTTGGTCAACTGAGCTTGTTTACACCTCCCAAGTACATAATTTATTGGAGCCTCACCCTCCTAGTCCGGCCCTGGAGGAGGTGTTGCAATCGTGGGCTTCGAGGATGACGACTAGGAAGCGGCGGACGCCAGGGAGGCGCCAGAGGTCGCGACCGTTGGGGCGGAGGGGGTCCAGTGGATGGGTTGTGTTTCCGGCGGCAGCTTGCTCAGATCCATGGGCGGTGCCATGGGAGCTCCCGTGAGCAGAAAGAAAGAGATGATAGAGAGGGAGGAAGGAAGGAAGATGAAGGGAAAAGGAGGGAGCAAGGGGCGGCACTGCGGTTTGGCTTGCCGGCGGCGGCTCGCCGGAGGAGGATGCAGCGAGGAGGGCTCGGACTTGGCGGCAGGGAGGAGGAATCAGAGGAAGACACCATCGGCTGGGGACTTGGCGCGGGGGAGGAATACGGGAGGAAGACTTATGCGTGCGATGCCGATCGAAGGGACACCGAGTGGTGTGACAGTTTTGCAATCGGGCACAGGGTTGCCAAATACATATTTCGTTTGAAAAATGTTAAATGTGTATCAAAAGGGTTTCTCATGTATGCGGAAAATATATACAAAACACAATGTGTGTGAAAAAGAAAGTTGATCATGTATTTAGAAAATATTAATCAAGCATTTGAAAAAAAATTAAACAAGTATTTGAACAATATTAACCGAGATTTTGAAAATATTAAATGTGTATAGAAGAAATGTCGAGCATGTATTAAAAAAATGACAAAGTCAACTGTAAATAGTGTCAACTTTGTGCAATTTGTGTTTGACATTATTCACATCTGATTTTGTCTTTTTGTTTCTCTAAGTGTAGTTTGCATTAGGAGCTTAAATTTCTCTGAGATCGTACATCAAACATAGATGTGTACCTCCAAATATTTTCAGAATTTTCGAACATGTTTGTATCTTCAAAAAGACTGGCAGATCTTATACTAGTCTCCCTCAGTGCGACACAAATCAGGGTTGGGCCAGATTTCGTTCATTCTCTGAAAAATTTACTAAGG